>NW_008825100.1:792898-807706 GCF_000699105.1 Pygoscelis adeliae
GCTGAACCTCAGTGTATTTTCTAACTGCTCAGGGGGAACAGTAGCTTCCTTTTTCCCCATTTCTGTGCCATATGTACAATATATTAAGTACATCTTAGCAGCACACTTAAAAGAGCTTGAAATCTCCCATTCTAGAAAGACAAGGGAAAAAGTAGCTCAGAGGGTCTGACTGCAAAAATGCAGAAATAATTCGTTTGGATGACAGTTTTGCAGAGTAGAACGAAAATTGCTGATTAGACTATGGTTATAACACTCTGCCCCAGTCCTGCAATGAAATTTCTGGGGACAAATGCTTGCACTTTAGCAGGAACAGGCACTGAGAGGTCCTCTGTAGTGCGAGGACAATATCAGACATCCTTGGAGGTTGGTGTAGTCCCTCTGGATATGGGGGCAGTAGCTGTGCACATGTACCCTTGATTTTGGAGACCCCCTTGCAGGGGTCTCCAGGCCTCCATCTTGCAGAAGCAGAGCATTGGAGGATTTCCTCCCACCAACATGCTTTGAGGCTGTTTACTGCATATTCACATTTTGTTCCCAGAGCAGTCAAAATGAGTTTGGCCACCGGGCTTTCACATTGAGCAGGGTTAAACACAAACCTGCCTTGGACTGCCAGGAAGGAAAAAAAAAAAACCACCATTGTGGTGCCTGTTCATAACAGATATTCCTCTGTATTCCTCTCCAGCGCTGAGTGACAGCAGCTGGAATTTATGAAGCATGCTTGTGCTTTGCAAGTTCCCTGTTTTTACATTCAGGAGAGAGAGAAAATGTCTCTGCTTTGTTCAGTTTGTCAGGCTGCTTCCTCCTTTGTGCCCAAATATTCATTATGTCTTACAAAAAGTCCCTTCTTAAATTACATCCCAAAAGGTGAACTGGATATGTGCAAAAGTCATTTCTCCTTCAAACAGTATGCCACACCTGTATGGGATATGTGACCTTCTGATGGAGAAAAATGACCAAAGGTGCCTGTGCAATTCCCTCCTGAGTTCCTGCACTCAGGAATTTCAGGTGGCTGCTTATTGCACATGTATGGGTTGAGCCCTTTTGCACACTGGCGTTGACAGAAGGTTTCATTTTGATGGCTATTGCAGTGGGCAATACAACTGAAACTGGACACAAAGTAAGTCAAAAATATAAATATTGTATTTTCATTACATATCTGTCTGAACCCATAGGAAATGTGTCTAATACTCTTTTTTCTCTCCTTGACGTCATTCCTCATTTCTAAGCACGTGTGCGCGCACACACACATGCGCACATACACGCATATTTCTACAACTGCAAATGACTGAAAGCCATCAGGCTTTCATGATGGGAAGGGAGGGGAGAAGGGAATCCATAGCTCAGCAGTATTATTTCCCCTACTTCCTTGCAAAACCTCTCTCACTGGAGTTTCATAGGCTCTCTCCTCCAAATTATTTATGGGAGAGGGGCAACCCACCAGACACTGTATGTGCCATTATCCCCAGCTATTATCCAACAAGTAGTTAATGTTGTTTGAAGCAAGCATGATTCCTTCTGAGCTCCTCTGTGGCTGTTAGTGCATGCCTAGGGCCTGGTTGTACTCCCTTAAAGTCGATGCTAAAACTTCCCAGCCTCACAAGGTGGTTGTGAGGATAAGTTCATTAACGTTTGCAAGGCCCCCAGATATCATAGTGCTGGGAGTAATATAAGTATCTAGATAGCTAGTTCTCAAAGACAGCATCTCTGAGGGTCAGATTCTGCACTAGAAATTCCCTTATGCCCATCAATTAACATTTGCTCTTGAATATGTATGTAACATGATGTTTTCCTATTATACATATTTAATTATGACTTATTCGCCAATAGCTATATAGGCTATGGAAAGAAACACCACAGAAGCCAGAGTTTTGCTGACTCCCTCAAGAAAAATAAGTTCTGAAAATCTGGAAGAGTCTTGGGTTTTTATATTTGTCTGAATAGCTCCATCTGAGTTGCCATTTCTCCAAAGCAAAGTGTGGCTCGTCCCCATTGTGACCGTAAATGTTTAAATACCCCTTATTCCCTTATGGTTTCCATTATTATTTATTTCTGTCACAAGCAGAAAGATGTCTGGGTCATCCTTTCAGCCAGAATGAAATGTGCAAAACAGGACAAAGAAAATGAACAGGAGTATTCCAGAGAAGTTTGCTTAGGGGCGTATGTTGGGCAATCTTTTGACTGAGCTGGAAAGTCTTGAATCTTCTTGAGTTCTTAAAAGCTTTTCTCACCTTTTTTCAACACAGTGGGTGAAATTCATTGCTGACGAAATTCCATTGGCCCTGTTGTCAGTACTAAAATCACAGAGTGTTATAACACTTAAGCATTTCCTTATTTTGAAACATAGAAATGGAAGTCAGAAGAAGCAACTGTATGCAAAAAACTAAATACACACTTCAATATATTTCATTGGATTGATGTTTTAATCTGGTTTTATGACTTTAGTAGCTAAACAGAATCATTTTGCTAAATTAAAATTAAATAGAATTGTTGAGAGTGCAAATTATTGCCAGATACAGTATCTGTAACTGGCATGAGGAACACACATACAGTACAGTTGACTGTAAAGACTCAACTTCTTAATTAATTTTCCTGAGGCTTAGCCTTTCATTTAAAATACAGCTGTTCCATTTCCAGGGAAAAAAATAAAAACCACCCTTGGACACATGGCCCAAATGTAACCAGCTCATCAACATTGGTTTGAGTTTGCAGGGAGCCTGAAACCACGTCCTTGACACATGAATTTCTCTACCGAGTTCTGTGTATCCTGAAGCCAATAAGCAGCATGCTGTTTCAAACAGAGACATAGCTAACTAATTTGTCATTCATTACAGCATGTAAGAAATGCAAGTATATTACAAAGGTCTCAGCATTTTCAAAGACTAGATGGGGCATCTGCTGGAGGGCAGTGCATGAAGAGCAGAACTGAAGACAGAAGGTGAAGCTGGAGACATGATGTTGAACATGTTGAGCAGCTCGTTATTTCTTTGTAACTGGCTGTAACTCCCCGCTTTATGTCTTGTACTTGGGCTCTAAGTTCTTTCTGAGAAGGACTTTTTGTTCTGTTCTTGTACAACACATGGTAAAATATCCCTTACTGCGCCTAGAAGGCCCAAATCTAATACAAACAATAAATAAAAGTAAAGATGCTATTTTTCCAAGGGAATGGGCTTAGCTTCCAAAAGCTTAGAAACTGCCCCATTTCAGCAAATACATAAATCTCTATTCTAAAAGCATTATACCCATTTATATTTTTTAAATTAATTCATTCCATTTGATCATTTTCCTTTCAAACAGTTTGGCTGTTAATTGGATGCAGGCAGGACACACAGACAGAGCACTCAAACTTCCCTGTTGGCTCTGCATTTCCATGTGGATATTTTGAGAGACAGGCATTGTCTGTTAAAGGGGAGTTGTGAAACACAACTATGCTGGTCAGTTTTAAAACTTTCCAGTTGCCTTAGGTAACTAGATAATGTTCCCTCGTTTTTTTGCAATATTCCCTAGGTATTTGCTGCACTGTATGCCAGGGAAGAAAGCCCTGGAGGGAATATTAAGGTCAGGATGAGATGAAACTAACAATATACAGAATATTTCTGCTGCAGATAGCCATCAGTAGTTTGCCCTCAACTTCCCTGGTGTGCCTTAGTTACCACTGCTTCAGTATTCCCTGGGTCTCTCTTGTGTTATGAAAGTCCCCTCTCTGCCATGGGGAGGGGAAGAGCAGAATAGAAAATAGAATAACAATGGGAGGAGAGGAAGAATAACTAGACAGTTATTCATGAAACTGGGTTCATAAATCAGGAAAACGGTTCCCTGAGCCATGTTGCACCGTATAGTGTGTATGCTTTAGTGATCATACAACCCGTATGGCCAGAGGATCCCCAGCACTCACCCAAGCCATAGCTTTGTATAGTTGCAGGACTGACCTGGAAAGATTCATTTTAAAGTGAGTCTTTGCGTTTTGTGTGGCCAGCTGTGCAGTGTAAGCTGTCCCATTTTTGCAAAAACCCTGCAGTCGCTGCCGTGCTAGCTGATCAGGTTGTTGTTAGGTGGACTTCTTTGTGCAGTTCATCGTTTAAATGTGCTCTTCATTTAATGCCTTATAGCTTTCATATGGCATAAATGTTTTTGCATCGGTTGAAGAGAACTGTAAATGCTATTGCCAGTTTGGTACAAAGGTTTGCGTTTGTTTGACTGTAGTAACTCTGCTTCTTATTTCAATAACCCAGCACAGTAGGGACAACATTCTGCCATTACACAATAAAAAGCTTTTCCAGGCAGGACTGACACACTGTGAAAAGCAGAACGGATAGTGCAGTCTCATCCTGATGAAATTAGCAGGGGAGAAATATGAAATTTCCACCTTCCATTACACACATTCATGGACATTTGGAATCCGATCTGAGTATGAATCTGAATTATTTTTTTTTCTCCTCTCACCTTAAAGCATGGATATTTACTATATAAAGCACAGTATTTTCTAAGACGAAACAAGTGTTGTATTAGGAAGCAAAGAATGCAATAAACATTTTACTCCCAGGTCAATAATCATATAACAAAAAAACTTGATGAAGTGCCTTCTACTCCTTTTTTTTTGTATGTCTGCAGGAATAAAAACTGCTTTACTTTTTACCTCAGCTTCACTACTTTAACCCAAGCTGATGGCAAGAAGCCTAGAGAATATTGCTAGCAGCCTGTTCTCTTATGACACCCACCCTTCATCTGGATGTAATATCTCAATATTGCTCCAGAAGATTGGATTTTATTTAGTCTTTTAGCATGATATGAAAAAGTGAACCAAATTCTTAGATGGCAGGGGCTTTGTCAATTAAAGGAGTCTAGTTTACTGGGAGCCAGCTGAACAGTTGACTTTATCATATGCTGCAGATTAATGAATGCTACTGCTAGTCAAGAGAAAAAAGAGGTCATCCAAAGACTACTTTGTTTGCTCTTTTGGAACTTTAAAAAAATGTTTCTTAAAATACTTTTAACGCAGGCCTGTTCAGTGCTGTAAGGATCACACTTGCCGGTTAATCTGTGATACACACCAGCATTGAGAAGCTTTCCTAGTTATCAGGTTTCGGTCTAAAGAAGCTTTTGTGACATCCTAGCTGGCCAGGGCTGTAATTTTTTTGACACAACTCCTGTTAGGAGAGCAGAGAAAGAGAGAACTTTTCTGCCCCTTTCCACTACCCTCCCGTTACTAGACATCCAACAGTTTTGTGGTTTGGCACCTGCCTTTATGCAGAAGAAACTTCAAATTAAGTCCTTAGAGCAAGGTTTTGAATGAGGGTCACTTACTACACTAAAGTAGTGTGAAAATCATCTGTTTGTTTTTTCTTACACTGAAAATTTCTAAAGGTCTCAGGTTCATTCTGCATCACAGTGAAAACAAGACCTGGAACTTTCAGCAAACCAGAAACGCATTCATTTTTTCTGGGCAGCCTTCAGCTTGAGGAACGATCATACTGTGTTTCTACAGCGCCCACTGCAACCGAGCAGTCCCATGCTGCCAATGGTACAGCAGGTCACCGGGATTTAGGTGTGATTGATGCCTCCCGGGATGAGCTCTTTGGAAAGCTCCAGGTACCTGAATTCCCTGCTCCCTCTTATGAGAACGGTGTTTTTTAAACTCCTATCTCTTGCTCAGTGGAGGGCAAATTCCTGCTCGTCCCATGGCAGGAGGAGCTTCTCCCCACTTTGTGGCTGAAATCCTCCCTCAAAGCTTCATGGATTCACAGCAGAGTTACTGTGAAGGCACCATTGCAGCCATGAGGTAGCAAAGGAAAAAGCGTAAAACCACAACTGGATGTATAAAACAGCAGTTCTGCAGCTCTGACTGAGGTGACGCAGAGAGGATGCCAAAGCTGCTCGTCTCTGAAAGTCGCTGGGGTCCTTTCAGCTGTTTTCTTTATTTCCTTGCCACTCAACAGAGCAGAATCCCACAGGCTTGATTCCCTCAGGTGTGCCCTCCTCTCCTTTCCCATCTTCACCTTAAAAGAATAAAAGGACTTAACTCTTCGTAGCTAAAATTAATTCAGAATCCCCTACCCTTCTCCCCTACCCCTTTAGCCAGCAATAGAGGCTTAGCTAAAAAGACACTCTGACTATAAAATGCAAGGGTTTCCTTTAGTTCTCCAAATACAAGAACAAATCTTGGCTGCAGTGGAACATATATTTTCCCATCTGGATGCATGAGAAGTAAGAGACAAGTTTCTTTGCACTTCCAAATGAGAATTTGCCTCTTAACTGGCCAGATATTTACAGAAGCAGCCTGTGAAAGGAGAGGACAGTAGGCCCAGTTTGCTCCATTCCCATTATTACTAAAGAAATAGCTAAAAAAATAAAACCATATTTTATCATTATTTTTACCTCCCAGTGTACATCACTAAAAGGGTTTATATGCAGTCCTCTTAATTGGCACAGCCCCTGCTGGAAATAGAAACATGCCGATGAATTGCTCATTCAGATTAGGCTCCCAGGAATATATTGTGCTGAGAGACATTCACTTTTATTTCCTGAATTGCTTTAACGATGAACACTGAGCAACACTTCCTCCGCTCCCTCCCTCCCCAGTACCCTGAGCTGCAAGGCAAGGCAGCAGCCAGAAGCTAACAGCGGGCCCCACAGCAAGAAATATCCGCACGTAAATACCAAAGCACACCTGTGAACAACTGTGAGTGGGCCTTCAGATATCACGTTTGCCAGCTAAACACATAATTCTCAATTAAGTGAGCAATTACCCATTATTGTTTAGCCCTTGAAAAGCATCGTGCTGGATCTATTCCCTGGCAACAATCCCAGTGAAAAAGCAAGTCATCTCTTTAGGGTACAGATTTATATTCTTCGGTAGTAAGGTCACTAATAACACTTTGAAACAGGAGTCACAGGTAAACTCAGAAGGCTTCAAAAGGCTTTGAGAACCTTCAGCTCCTGCTGTAGAGAGCGTATGTTTCCTGAAATCATGGTTTTCCTTTCCTTCTAGCTACCTTCTTGTTAAAGAATGTCTTCTACAAAGTAATATGGCTACTTTTTGCTATGGTGAAGAGTGGGAGATGAGAGTTTAAAAATTAGCCAGTCTAGGCTCTAGAACAGGGGAAAAAAAAATGCAGTGCCTCTGAGAAACAACCTTCTGAATAGTTATAGTGAAAATGAACATTATCACCGGGGAAACTGGGACAAGTTCATCTTGCAAGGCTTGTTCAATAGGCTTTAATTGCAGACAGATAAGGCCTTGTTTTCTTAAAGAACTGTAGTCGTCGAGATTTTAACTGAAAATTAAACATCCTTAATTGATCTATTATTACCCCAGACAAAGATTTTCTGGCTCTCAGAAAATGAAAATCAGATTTCTTTCAGCTGAAAATGAAAAGCTTGGTACCAGACCTGGGTAAGTTCAGAATAACTGGTAGAAAGGTTCGAGGTGATTCTTTCTTGTGCTTTGTGGACACTTCCTAAAATATTGAGAAGAAGAACATCCAGAAGAACTTGAATTAAGTCTAATCCCCAATTTGCTATCAAAAAAACTATTGACAGAAGATTTTCAAGCAGTCTCAGCTGCAATGCAGACCTGTGAGCATTTATATGCAGACCACAGCTGTTTAAAACTGTATACGTGGGACAGATGAAAGGTTGACTTCAATCTAATGGTATTTTAACCTGTAGTTTCTGGAAACCAGATATTTAGATTGGTAAGCTGCTGCTTCTGCTCATAAGAGGAGAGCGAATTTCAACAAAGTGAATTTCTTAGATGGCTTTTTAGCCCCTCAGTCCTGCAGAAGAGAGGAGGAGGGCAGTCCCCTGCACAGAGGTGGACTGAGGATGGCAAGGGTCATTAGGCTTTGGAAACTCTTTGAGATAGGACTGGGAAACGGTCACATTTCAAAAACTGGAAAGAGATGAAGAAGGGAAGTATTTTAAGCTTTGCTCAAAGTTAATTTGCACGTTGGGTTAGGGTTTTTTCAGTTCTATCTTCAGCAGCACCCTATTTGGGCAATACAAATCTGATGCCACTCGTGATGGATTGCACATAGGACCAATTGGAGCCCTACTAGCTTTAAAATTGATAGTACATAGACCAACGGCGGTGGTGCAGTTTTTCATTAAACGAAATGGAAAAGTGATTTAATAATTCTTTCTGTCTTAAATTGCTTAAAAGAATTTTAGACAGTTAAAAATTGCATGGATTTTAAACCATATGTGTGAGAGTGGAAAAAAATAAGGGTTTTGTTTTTCCTATTTTTAATATGAGCCAGATGAAACAAAAAGATTGTTTCCTTGCAAACTATAGGTCAAGTACCTATGTAGGCTTTGAGATGGCTCTGTAAGTTATCATGTTATCTTTCTTTCTTGACAGTATACCATTATGTGGTGTATCATTTCAGCATTTACTATCTTTCATGTCCTTTTATCTTCACACTAGGATTTCTTTCTAAATTCCAAGCTGTGCATTTGGTTTCATTATATAACACTGGCTTTTACAAAACATTGGCTCTTCATATTCTTTGGTTTCATATTTGTCGGCATCAGGCTGAAATAGTAAACCCGCTACGTCTATTTTATCTTGTTAAAGATAAAAACAGTATGGCAAATGAACTATTTGGGGAACACTACTTTCAAATTAAAGGAGAGGGAAAAGTATTAAGTGTCACCACTGAGTTGAACTATATTGAAATCTTGAACTGAAGTGATTTTTTAAAAAAATTGAATAAAAAGGTGACCCAAAATGTTACAACTGTCGTGCAGGACTGTGTTATCTTAAATTATTTATTTAACATCTGGTAAATATTATCCAAGCTATAGTACAGATAAATTGAATAAAAGAATACCAATGCCAGGGGAAAAGAAGAATTGCTTAATACTGTAAGTATATAGAACTGTTCCACAAAGCAGTTCATTCTCTCTCTGCAAGGGGAGATGAGAAGCATGGTATTGGGGTAAAATGCATCTGCTTCGTTTCACCCTAAGTATGAAGCTATCAAAGCAGTTTTAGGGATTTAATTTAATCTCAAACACAAATTCTATGAAAACAGTCTGACAGCGACATGAAATTTTACATAACTTCTTTTACCCCTCCCCCTTTATAATGCAGCTTCCCAGCTGATTCATTTTATTTTATCCTGTGCGTATTGGGGATCAGATTGAATTTTCTTTGAGAAAAGAAAATAATTAAGCCATCTATAAAGGTTTGGCTGGGCATGAACATAGCAGCACAGGATAGAGTTACTTGGAGGGGGGAATGAGGTCAAAGAAAAGTACTGCAGGGAAAAAAAAAAAAGAAGCATCAAGTTCTGTGACTTGGGGAACAAAATAAAAAGAGGATGGAGTCTGAGAAGGGGGAAGGGACCTAGATTCCTTGTCAGTTTGTGGGTTACAAATGGAACAAAAGGCTTATCTTAAATATATGCAGGTTTAGAGATTTTTTTTCTGGAAGCTATTGAGAGCTAATTAAATTACGGTCGAGTACTGAGCATTTCTCTGGTGCTTCCATGGTCAGTTTCTGCCGAGCTCTTCTTGGTTACTTGATACTGCTTATGAAATAAAGAAGATTGATTCCTAAATATTTGTTCCTATTCCCTCTTTGTGGATTACATTATACCACTTTTCATTCTTACAATCTTTGCTTAAGCAGCAGGATATAAGGGCCCTATTCAGACTGCCAACTATAGCATCCAAGATTAAGAGCCTGCTATCCCACCTAAGTTCAAGAGGGTAATGAGCAATTCAGACCACCTAGTGTCTTACAGCTGCCAGATCCTGGCTCCTGCACTCTCAACGGTGAGGAGTCGTCATGACACCCCGACTGTACATGCATAATTTAAGCACCATGATTATTTCTTCCCACCCCACTGCTCTCTCACTGTACTGAGAGACAAAAATTGGCAGCCTGGGCATCAGGCACTTGGGCATGCTTAGCGCTGCCTTCCTCCGCAGACAGCAGTGATAGCTGACAGAGATAGTCCTAAGGGCCTCTGATCCTGCTTCAGAGGACACCGAAATCAATGGGCAAACTATGATTGGCATCAGGATCAGGCTATTATCATCTGGAAAAGGCTTCCAGTTTCATACTGCTTTTAAAACCTGGGTCTTACAAGACCGAACTTTATGTAATAGCACCCACCATCTGCTAGTCAGTCCCTCCTCCAACCCCAGCTTCTAGCCCTGCTAGCCAGCCTCCACCTTCTCTGACATGGGCAGAGAGGGCTCAAAGATGTTATCTACCCACGAGTTGAAGGAGAAGGGGTGGATAGACAGGAGAGAGACACACAAAAGAGTGCCCCTCTCAGAGGGACATCTTGCGGCATGGACACGGCGGCATTATTAGACACAAGAGAAGGCACATGGAAGGACACACAGGAAACCAGGCTCCATAAACTCTGCTGCTCACACAACTACTTGTGTAATTGAAGCCATATCCTCATCCTCAACTCCAGCCAGAGCACACATACTCGGCTCTCCAGACCAGGGTTTAGATGTGAGTGGGGAGTCTTTCCATAGCCTCTTCCTGATGGTCTTCCAGCTTAACGAATTGGTGGAGCTGCCTGATCACAGGGTGGTTTGAACACGTGGAACCCACGATGCCTTCCTTTCGCCCACTCTGTGGCCATATCCCCTCAAAAGTGAGCAACCATCGCAGGTCTGGTTGGGACTGGGTGGTGTCTCGGCCTCTTTATGTACAATGCAGCTTTCTGCTGCAGTTACATTTACCCCTGGGAAAAGGCAGGATCCAGGCATCTTAAAGAAGAACCAAAACCACCTATGTGTAAACTGCAGATGCAGGGCTGCATTTTATCTCCCGAAAGATCCTGCTAGCATCAGTTTCCATATCTCCCAATCTACCATTTTTTATAGAGGCACAGGATATTGTGTCCCCTGCCCCAAAGCCAGTGGCTGGAACGGGTGCCCAGGCACCTGGTAATCACTCAGGCTAGTGACTTTTGTTTCAAGACCCCAGGCTGTGGACCTCAAATTGCTTTTCCAGAGCCTGCTCCCCTGGGTCCTGACACCATCAGTGAGCAGGCAGCAACCACCACCCTGTACTGGGCTGCCCCTCAACCTGGGGAGAAATATCTGGCCATGTGAGAAGAACCTGGTGCCTAATCATTACATGAAAGCACATAAAGGAAGACCGAAGGCCAAAACACGAAACATGACAATTTCTTCTGGTTAGTTCATGGGCAGTGTGGAAAGTTTAAACTCACTCACAGTTTATGCAAATGGCTAATCATAAAGATTAAGTGAAATGCCACTGAAATCTGTAATTCACAGAGCCAAAAGCCTTTCTCTATAGTTGGTCCAGGGTAAAGCATTGCTTGAAAGAAATAATTTTCTACCATACCTGGATTTTTCTTGCAAACATGGTTAGTAGCAAATCTGAATCTGTCAGCACAGTAGTATAATTTAAATAGTACAATTCACAGCTGACAGGGGATTTCCACCGACTTCACTTGGAAAATATGTCATTTGTTAACTCTTGTTAACAAGTAGTGAGGAATCTGGGCCAGGGTCACACGAACCAGCAAGAGACATTATTGAGGAGAAAGAGAAGAGAGAGGGGTTGACAGCAGCAAGCCGGATGCAGAAATAAAGCTTATAAATTTGTGTAAAACTCAGAGAAAAGGCCTGTTAGTAAGTTGCTGACACCCCAGTTTATCTGAACTGGCTATTGCAATGTCTGTATTGGAGGTCCTTATTCCAAATGCTGACCAAGCAAAAACCAGAAGAGCTTGAGATGACTCTCAGGCTCATCTGACTCACATTAGAAGTGAAGTCTTCAAAAGGCTCCCAGTAAAACTCAGCCTGGGCAATCACAGTCAACGCCTTCTTGAAGGGGAGAGGCAGCAGGATGGTTTGGCACCTAAAGCATTATACAAACACTTTTATCTGGTGTATTGTACTCACCATAATCTTACACCCTCTTGGAATGGCACATGCTGCCTCTGCAGTTCTCAGATTAGCTTTCTGTGACCTGGCATCAATGCAACCAGGTAACGGGATTCCTTGCTTCTTTATGGTATCAGTCACAAAATGATGGCTTGAGAGAAAGTGGGTGGCAAGCTGTCTGTAACATCATCTTCCTCCCAGTGGATTGCTACTGAAATGAATAAGCAGGATTCTTCCCTTGCAAACAATGAAGCAAAACGACCCTTCTTTCATGCAGTCTCCTTTATTTAACAGGGATAGTATCAAAATCCTGTCTTCTTAAATGCAAAAGAACCATCAGCAGAAGGCAATTTTCTTTATCAGAAACCTGTAAACCTGTCTTTCTGATGAATTCAATGTCCAAGGAGCCCTGTCTCCCTGCTCCTTCCCCAGACAATTCTTGCACCTACTTCTCTTGCTGACTATTTCTCACTCTCTTTCCCCCACATGCTCAGATAATTGCAGTTAAAGAGAATGAATTCACCAGTCTCCTCATCAGTCTTTGAGAATTTTTTTTCAGGGGATTAGGTATGTGTCTTTATCATGCAACCCAACACCTCAACTTTTGTTTGAACTATCAATATACAAGAGAGCACGTACTTGTTTCTTCAGTTGGCTTTGAAAGAAGAGCGCTTCTTATGATTTTTCAGTAAACCTGTAATTGTTTATAGATCAAAGTCCCATTTGATAAAAGCTATAAATATCTTTCAGTATAACACTGTTAATATTCTAGCATTTTGGGTTTTTTCCAGGGAAATTAGACCAGATTTTCCATAAATCTAATCAAAACTTTTCCCTTTAGTCCCGGATTTTGTCATGATAAACTTTTTCAGCAATGTTTTTGATAGGTGATGCTTAATGTGTCCAAACTCATGCAACAACATTAATGATGAACAAGAATCCGTAATAACTTTCATAGACCTTTCCATAACCTAGCAGATCTAGAAAAGCATTTTTTCACTGATTATCACCACTAGCTGTACCCCATCTTTCACCTTCGTTTGTAAATTGGATAGGTCTATTCTTTATG
The DNA here is from genome assembly GCF_000699105.1 of Pygoscelis adeliae. NCBI lineage: Eukaryota > Metazoa > Chordata > Aves > Sphenisciformes > Spheniscidae > Pygoscelis > Pygoscelis adeliae. The sequence goes on from NW_008825100.1 coordinate 805,851, forward strand.
GTGATGAATACTGAGACTGGGAAGATTTGTTTACTATATACCATATACTGGAAAGGTCTGTATACAATTTACTGGGAAGGTGGGGATGTGTCCAAAAAGTGAAATAGGTTTCAGAGAACTTCTTTCAAAAGATTGTTTTTTTCATTATGGACAGTTTTTCTTTCTTGTTGTGCAACTGCACTGTAAAAAAACACACTACAAGGTCTTGTTTGTAAGGTCAGAAATGCAGTCTAGAATTAAGACCACTTCCCAATTTATCCCTCTTTAGATCCAAACTGAGTATCTTTCTAAAAAAATACACAATTGGTAAGAAGCAGGTATGAAGTCGAATGAGGGAGTAGGAGTCCATATTTGGTATTTCTCTCAAAAGCAGAGGAAATTATTAGTACCATCCCTTCTGGCCTTAAACTTTCCAGGCCAAAGAGTCATTGTGGTTTAGGGAATGCTGCAATACCTGCAAGGTAGGATTTTCTAAGTGGTTTAAGTGAATTAAGTTATACAGAAAATATGTTTTACTGGTTACATAGGTGAATTTTCAGTTGGTACAATTTTTTTTTTCCATTTTTATTTTTAATTAAAGAAACAAATATAAGAAAGTGGCAGCTGGACTCTTGTTACTGACTTCAAAGCCCTTCTCTTTACAATTGCTCATGAATATACTTAACCTCAGTGTAGTGGCAACTGTGATATAAACCACCTGAAGATAATTTCTCCCCATATTTAGTCTTGACTAGTTGGTAATATTAGGGACTTTTTAACGTTGCTTATAACTCCTTAATGCAAAACCTCATACTTGTAACTTGTTCCAACTTTGCCCACAGGGATCACATTTTTCCTCCAAAATCATGATTATTAAGAAATCAAAGGTCTCCACAGATGTTTGTGAAGTTCATCAAACTGCTATTACATTGCAGACCAATTGTGTCAAGTAAATCACACAGGTCAAGTTGCCAGAACAACTGTTACAATTCACAACACAAAAAACAAAGCACACAAAATACCCCAGGATTAACCAAGGTTACTGATAGGTGATTATGGAATGAAAATGCAAACTTTGCCAGAAGACACATTCCTATTGGCATAGACTATATCTTACCGAAGCTGTTAGATAGTGTTGTCTAGTGCTTAATATTTGCACTAGAGAGCTTTCATTCCTTGAATCTATTCACAAGTTTGTCTCTTTATTTGCCTTCAGGTGAAGTATTTAATCTGCTTACCCATCTTATTAAAGGACATACTTGCTTTGGAGGAGGATGCCATGACATTTAAATTACAGATTATTTTATTATTAGGTAAGCTTAGAAGAAAGTTGGAGAAGTGCATAGAAATGACAGACCTTATAAATAAGTCTGTCAAACATATTTGAGTCTGAAATCAGAATTCTCTCCTGTTCTCCCCAGTAATTTACATCCTTGGGTGGATTATCATCATAAGTCATTACAAAAATCTTATCTTGGAACAGAGGCTGGAAAGATTTTTCAAGTGTTTTATAAAAGAAAAGACACAAATAGATGACGAAACATCATGATGGTGCTTGGATTCTGAATATTACCAAAGAAATAGAATTTATTTCACTTCTTTAAAATGCATTCTTTATTTAGCATCTGTTAACTGACAAGAATTTTGCTCTTCTGGTAGTTTTATCTTCTCCTCTGTGGAAATCTGTGTTGTGGTTGTTTCCCCCTACATCTTATGGAAATGTCTCTTATGCAAAAACCTGAAGACATTCATAACTATGTCTCCAGATGCTGAAAAGGAGTCCAAGCCAACGTTTCGAACTTCCCAAGCAGTACTTTATTAGTTGTACCCCAAGTAAGAATGTATTTGCCTTACAGAGGTGACAGTTAGACCTTAGA
>NW_008825100.1:807766-916848 GCF_000699105.1 Pygoscelis adeliae
ATGACACATACATTATGTACAGACGTAGCATTGCTGTAACTGCAAGTTCGTTTATCTTGCTCAAAAATCCAGTAATCACTTCTGCATCTTTTAATTTGTACCAGAATATTCATGGTGACATTAGTTGTGCTTTTAGCCCTGGTCGCATAACAGGATTTTAGCAGTGGGCTAGCAGATTCAGAGATGAAAATACCCATTAGTATAAATATGTAGAGTAGGAAATGAAGATGGGGATTTCATCTTTGGCAAAGGCAGGTAAAACAATGACTTTGCTTAATTTTTTTTCCTGCTCAGCCAACCAAAATCCAAATTCCATGTCTTGTGAGAAGGAGAAGAGGACTTTAGAAAATTGTGTCCTGATTTGGCAGATCCCCACAGGGAGAAGGCATGTACCAGGTTAGATCTGCACGAGGTAGCTGCTGGCAGCGATGCGGGAGCAAGTGTGCTGTTCTTGCCAGTGTGGTTCCTTAGCTTCCCTGCGAGAACATCATGGAAAACACAGTGCAGATATCTTACTATAAGCAAAATGTATGACAAAACAGCTTCTCATCTGCTGACAGTCCCTTCCCCAAAAAGGAAGGGGTAGGGGGAAATTATAGACCAGCTAAATTAACATGAATTCCTGGAATAATACTAGAACAGAGTCAAACAAAATCCTGTTTCAAGCAGATTTTCCAGGTAAGCACTTGGAATATAGCAAAGAGATTAATAGAGTCCTAAGTAGCATGTAGCATACATCCTATGACATATCACAAATATGCCAACCCAAGCCAACTTTTTTCTGTGATGGGGCAACAGTCTTCATGGATAGACAAGAGGATGTTATTGACATATATTTTAATCTAGTGAGAGTTTTTAACATGACTCCTATGATACTTCCGTAAGAAAGCAAAATAAAAGTGGTATTCACCTAACTCCTAATGAGGCCCAAAAAAGTATAGTCTGGAAAGGGCTGAGGTGGTTCAGCCTGAACGGAGGACTGAGCAAGTGTACAGGAGTACGGTCCTCAAGATTTTGTTGTGCAAAGGAGTAGAATAATCTCCTCTCCATGTCCACCGTGGACAAGACAAGAAGTAATGGGCTCATATTTTAATTATATAGTTGGGTGTTAGCAAAAGCTTTGCAATACTAAGGATAATGAGGTGCAGGAAGACGAGATTGTCCCTTGTGGGGGGTCTCTAAAACCAGGCTAGACAAGCATCCCCAAGAATTACAAAAGGGTCACTGATCTGGCCTTGGGGTGGGGAAAGGTTCAGAAGACCTCTTGGTGTCCCTTCTGTCCTGTGACAAAAGAATGTTCTTCTTTCCTAGAGCAAAGCCCTTTGCACACCGGGACCTACAGAGCAGGCTCTCCCTCCTGTTTCTGTTCAGATGACCGCTGACATTTGCCCACCAATTAATCAATTATGGTCTGAAAAGTGAGCACATTGCCAGAAAAGGACTCCTGGGTAAGCAACACTAACAGAGTATATGAACTAGACACTCAGACACGCATACACACAGATACAGAGGAGAGCTACATCCAGGTATTCCTTTTTGAAATCTTTGCAGAGTTTTGCCCAGTCCCGAGTAGGAGCAAGAGTTTCCTGTAGGATTTCTCACTGTTACCATGCTTAAAGTCTCAGCAAATAACCCTGCATGTGCAGCCTGCCCACTTCTTATAGCTAGGTGGACCATAGCTAATATGGACCGCACAGTCCATGTGTGAAACACATGTGTTGTGTCCCAAGACTATGGGAGCTGCATAAATTACACGTGAAATATGTCAAGCACATGTAGACATGCCCTGAATCATCATGCATTTTTGGTAAGAAATAAGTCAAAGAGTGTTTATTTCAACTATTTATTTATGAGGAGGGACTGGGGGGGGAATCTGTGTAATATTCAATTTGCAGAAAATAGAAGATTGTATTTATCACTGTGCTGTCCAAGTTGTAAAGTTGGATGCCAATATTTCCTTCTCTTCTGTGAATTTTACTCCCGCACATTTATTACTGTGTAGGATTGGAAACTCTTGCTGCAAAATGTAAATTAAGACACCACAGTGGGAGCTTCTGGAGATAACGCAACCCTTTAGTCATCTGAATGTTGCTTTAGGTTGTGTCTCTACTTATCAGCACTATTTACTAGCAGATATTTAAAGCAAATGGGAAGTGAAGTGTCTTTAATCTTTCTTGCAACATATCAGTTCAGTTTCTTCAACATATCAGTAGAGAAGAAAACAAATTAGAAGAGCCAAGGTTGAATTAGTTCACTAAATCCAGCCCCCAGTTCTGCAGGACTCAAAATCTGAAGCCACTATTTATACCTGTGAAGTAGGACCCCGAATACAAACTCTGAAAAGATGAGTTTCACATTTGATACTGGATTTGGAAGTCACTGAAATTGCCACTGGAACAGGCACCATTTTTTAACTACCACCATTTTCTGTGCATTGCCCTCATAATAGAAGGCGGGATTGCTGGCTTCTCTTCAAGTTGGTGCTTCTTCTTGTTGGGTAATTACCCTACAGCAGAATATTTTTTTTTCCCCCAGGATAGAAGAAACAGGCTGAAAGAACATGTAGGGCAAAGAGACCACTGTGTGGTAAAAGAATGGTAACATTTGGAAAATTGCAAGTTTTATTTTCTTTCTTTTTTCCCTTATTGATAACAGAACTTTAGCCAGAATGAACCAGGAATTTGAGATTTTGGTCTTTTTTAGCTGAATTTTATTATAAACCTGAGATGAAATACAGGATATCTGAAATGGCCTTGCAGGGTAGAGTCAACTGAGACATGGAGCCAGTGCAATCCCCGAAAACAAAGGGGTAGTCCTGCTCCATGAGTTCTTCAAATCCATTAAAAATGGCTGCTGTTACAGAAAGAGTTACAAGTACAGCATTTTGTTTCTCTGAAACTTCTTCTTATTCTTTGTTTCTTTCACTTAAAATAAAAGTTATCCATTCTGTATTGACCTTATAGTGCAGGACTTCCAGTGTCACCTTGCAGAGTTTGGGCTAATACAAAGAACAGCTGGTACCACTAATACTAATGGATTTCCTGGTTTTAGTTCAAATACAGTAAACTTTTAGTTTAGTTCACACTAAATCTGAAGACAGGTTTTTCATATTTGTTTTTCTCCAGTGAGAATCATAGGCTTTAAATGTACTTTTAGAAATAAAAATGAAAAAAGGGAGAAAGAAAGTACTTTTTAAGATGCTGGCAAAAACTCTGTACCATTTTCTTGGTACACATTTTTCTTAGACCAGATGATTTGTGAGAGCCCGGTGAAAACATGTACAGCAAAGAAAGAATTTAAAACTTAATTATATACATTCAAGAAAATATCTGTCAAAACTGCTTCAAACTTTTAATTAACTGTATATGGAGTGTGAAGGGGTCAAACCAGTATTAGCACAGCACTGTATGAAGTTTCATTTCCGTGTAAAATGGGAGACTGCAAAGGAGTGGGCAGAGACCTAGGGCCAAATCCTGCCAGGGCTGAGTGACAGCCTGAGACTGGTGAGAACTGGGAGCCCTTGGTATGTCAGAGAGAGGATCAGCCCTTTACAGGATACAGAGCTGTCAGGAGAAGGCTTTGGAAGTTGCTTAGCACATCAGAGATTCAAGCAGATAGAAGGCAGAGAGGTGTTTTAAAATCCAGCTGAGACATTTAGGTTTTAACTTGCTTATAATTTCTTGTGTTTAATAACCTGTATCTAATTTAAAGGAAGGAAGAAAGGGAAGACAAGGTCCTTCTTTCTACTTATGGAGAGCCACATTATTTATTTATTCCTTCCCTCGATTCAGAAAAAGATAGGCTGCAGATATTTTTGATTTAAAGAACAAGAAAGAACAGCAAGAACATGTTTGTGTAGGAACACATCCCCATGTTGCTCGCTAGCGAGTGTCCTCCCAACAGCACAAAATGGCTGGCAGTACCTGTGGTGGGCAGAGCACTCGAAATGCAGAAACGTGTGTAAGTCAAGTGCAAATTGTTTGTTTTGAGCTAGCTATCCATTTCACAATTAAACAACTCTTTAGTTTTAGCACTTTATGCCAGCATCTTTTCCTTCCCATTTTGGATTAATTCAGAGATGGGCATTCAGCTGAACAAAACAATGAAGTTCTGAGTCTGGTAGACTTTGGCACGGGGGAGCCTAGTGTCTCCCCATGGTTCTCCATGCTTAAAGCTTTGAAACCTTTGTTTGACAGAATAAGCATGAAAGAGTTTTTTGCAGCTTTATTCTGTAGGTCCCTATCCTGCAGTGGTTATCACCCAGAAGCCAGCAGAAGCCTGCTCAAGCTCCTGGTCATTGCACCAGGGCTCAGTAGAATATCGCACCACACACAAACTTTTCATGAATTCACAATGATTGGTCTGGCAAATCTGGGGCACTAATTCTATATGTTTATTTTTCATGCACAAGGTTCTTTTCAAACTCACCAGTCTCTACAGGTACCTCTACCACCATTCACGTAGTTTTGTGATGGCACCATATAAATCTGTGGACTGTGGTCTCCCTCCCAAACACAGTAGGGTTCACCTCTGGCCAAAGGCACACATGCTGGCATGATGAAGATTAATTTCAAGGCTAGAAGAGAAAATTATCCAAATGGAAAGTCAATAAAAACAAATATGTTCTCTATGGGATTGAAACTGTTGAGGAAAATTTTAGAGCCTGGAAAGCAATTCTTTATATAGTCAATAAACTGAACATAAAAAAGATATAGTAGTCTCAAAACATAAGGTTGGTCACAGTAAGTGTGTTCAAGGTAAGTTCTACTAAAGGATCTTCAGGGAACAATTTTTAGCAGGGCATTGCTGAAACTGAACCAAACGATCCTCGTTCCATATGAACATTGTATTCCTGCCATAATGTTCTCATGGATAACAGTCCCTCAACAGCTTTAAGGACCTGGTTTACTTAATGTGAATTGTTCTTGTTGGAACGAATCTGATGATCACTTCACAGGCTCGCTAGCTCAGAGCGGAATGTGGTTTGGAATGAGATACAAAAGTTTTTGTGTTGCTCCTCTGTCTGTGTAGTAGATCCCCACACTAGGAGGTAGCAAGGCAGTTTTTAAGGTGGTTTTGCCTCTGCTTTAGTAGAGGCAAGAGCAGCGTAGTCAGTCACCCACAGCTGCTCTGGTGGGTTTTTCTCACAGCAAGCTCCATTTCCACAAGATTTGAGCCTTTGCCCCAGTGTGAATAGTTTGTCTTTTACCTGGTCTCTCAGAGAAGACGCTTCTTGCAATTTTGCTCTGATTATTTCTTCTGTTTTTCCTTCTTGCTCTGCTGTTTAACACCAATGAGAGAAAGGCGAAATGATAAACATCTGCCTAACATGAACTTGAGCTGTAGCCAACTTTGATTCTCGTCAACATTGATTTTAGTGCTCTGATTATAGCCCCAATCCACTGCTTTCTTTTGATCTTCTTTCTCAGTATTTCTTTACCTTGATACACTAATGATGAGACAGGATTTGTCTTAAGCACCAGCAAACACTTCATTTGCATTTCTGGCATCAACCATCCTGCCGACATGCATTAAAGGTATCAAATGTCTCTGCTTCCCAATTGTCAGTTCATATTTTGGTGTTTATCTGCAGGGACTGGTAAGTGTGTTCTTCAATTATCAGTCACCCACATTTTGGTATCAAAACACTGTTTGGAGTGGGTGTTTATTACTTCCTGCTGTTCATTTACACAAAACAGCTATTTTAATGGAAGTAAGTATGGTGCATGATTAAAACCTAACAAATGCAGTTCTAAAAAAATGATGCATGGATGTGCTAGACCCAGCCACCTAATAGTGACTGCATATGAAATATTTTTGTTCTGAAGATAGATTAATAGACCTTTAATCTATTTACTGCCAGTACAATCTCATATTTTACTACATCTTTTAATAAGCAGCTATTAAACTCATATCTGTGCACATGTTGACTATTTAGGTAGTTGATCCTTGAAAATGCCATAACTCTTGTTTATACATAGTCATATCACTTTTCCTCTTCTTTGTAGGCATGGAGACACTGAAAATATCAAATTTGTATGCATTATCTTTGATCTGTGCTGTTGCTGTTTAATATTAGGCAGGAATTAGGAAACGTTCCAACTTGTGTGAATACTGCAGTATGATTGTACAATGAGAAACTTATTTATAGTTCACTCATTGCTAAAAAATAGCATCTGCTAAGTTAAACCAGAGAAATGTGATGTTCCACTCTTTACCCCAATACACTTAGCAAAGAAATAAGTTACGGTCACTGTGTAGTGTCTTTGGGAAATGCTGACTTCTCCAACAGCAGCAGTTGCATCTGTGTCATGTTAGTGTACACACACACAAAATGTTGTGGGTTTTTTTAAGTTTAATGATCTTTAAGATCTCTTTGAAAAAATATCTTTGGAAACTTTCGGCATTTCAAAAATTCTGGGTCCAAGTTTTGCAACACAGCAGCCTTTTAAATCCAGACTGGTTTGTCTTCACCAAATAACCTTCTGGAATTGAAGTAGCTGGAGATTTTGCAGAGAGAGAAGAGCAGTTCAGAACATGTGTATTCAGGACTGAGCTGCAAACTGTGTTTTCTTTACCTCCGCGATTTTTTGTCCTCAAAACACCATCTGTAGGTCTGTTGCTAAAGGTTCTCTTCATGGACCCACTTTTGCAGTTTGTTGCTAATATTTAGGACTCCCTAAGTGTCCAGCTATTTGGGAGACACAGTATCAGGAAGCAGAGGAGGAATTGTCCTACACAGGCTGGAAAGGAGCTGCTGAACAGCTCTCGAAAACTGGCTCCATCCCAGAGGATGAAAACCGATGTGATGGTGCATTTATTTGAGTGTTTCAGCAAAAGATGAACATGGATTCTCCATACAGCTGGACAGAATCACTTGTAAGCTGCAGAGATTTACCCAGCAGCGCTTTAGGAGGTTAACCTTTAGGTTAATGCACTGGGTTTTTTATGGGCTTTCTGCACTGGAGCAGATTTCTCTCATGGAAGTATCCCCAGAAGAGAAAACACAATAACGCTAGCTCCTAGGCTTCCATAACCGCCTGCCATCATGAACAAGCGAGAGAAACTGCAGGATGCAGTGATGATGGAGTAGTGAATTAGAAACATGTCAGACCTTGAATGGGAATTCTCTACACTTCTCACTACCTGCGGTCTGGGCAAACTGGATATCATTTGAGAGTCTCTTCTGCATACTTTAGAATAGTCTTCCTAGTATTCCTACTGTTTCAGGATCTTTTTCTTCATTTTCCATGCATTTCAATGGTTCAACAGTGAAATAATTGTGAAAGCAAGCATATTTAGCAAAGATTTTAAACCCAGTGGTAACTGTGCTTAAAAGACTAAAGCTTATCTTAAGAACCTCATAAATCCAAACAGTAACTCAGAAAAATATAATTTTTATCTACAACTTTAGGGTTTTTTTTCATTTCACTTTATTCCTGCCTATATATTTTGCAGTTATTATAGAAGTGGAATTTTAAATATATAGAAAAGCTGACATATTTTATTTAAATTTTCCTTTAGTTTTTTATCTTTAAGCATGTTACTTCTAAATTTTTTCCAGGTGTAGTATCATCTAGTATTGGACATCTGTGTATGTACCTCATACATGTTCTTAAGGCTTCGAAGTGCTCTGAATCTGGGCTTTTACCCTTCTTGTTCACAAAATTCACATGGCAAACTGACTGTTCAATGAAGCTGCACATATAATATTCCTTGAATGTACTTCTGAAAAGAAATGCATAAATTTTTATTTCTGTGGTGAGAAACATGGCTTCAAAAATAGTCTAAAGCAAAATGGAATTCCAAACATGCATGCTTTAAAAAGTAATTATTTTCTTTTTAATTCATTTTTTAAATGATCACAGAGGATTCAAAACTGAAAATATAGTCCAACTTAGCTGAGCAAAGAGTAACAAATGCCAGATTTATAAATGAGGCATGCTATTAAAAACATAACTTTAAAAAAAATTAAATCAGCAGAAATGTACGGAGACTAAGTCTGCAGAATAGATTCAGAATATCCAGAGTACTTATAAAATATAGGATCATCGCCAATATTGCTTTCAAGTCATACAGGTAAAGAAAGTGAACTGGTTCTCTTTTGTCTTACTAAGTGACAACACAGGGAAAACAGTTGAGAATTTGTACAGTGATTTTGACTATGTCATATTACAAATTTAAGATTTGATAGGGGAGATCATCTTTATGCACCAATTTGTACTGTCTTTCAGTGTAGAACATCATGAGCTGTTCAAAATTTCAATGCAATTATTTCACTTAAGAGTGTCAGGCCTTTCAAGGGTTATTTTTTCAATCACTGATGTGCAAGACTTCCCTTGGAGAGAGCACACGACGTCCAGGAAGAGGTACACTTACCTTGATCATCTAGCAGTGTGGGAGTGAACAGAAAAGTGCAAGAAATCTTTCAAGCTTGTGTTTCTTAAAATCAATAAGAAGTTTGTAAGCCTCAGATTTGCAGGTGTATCTCTTTGGATTGTACCGTTTTGACCAAATGACTGAAAAACACATCCAGAATACTAGTTGGATAATCCTAGTAGTTTATCGCTAAATTTTGATCCTGTTCTGCAAGAAGAACTCAAACCGAACACCTCCAAACTTGTAAGCCTGGACAATTTGGGAGCTTTAATTAAAACGTTAAAGCCTTTACAATTTGGGGTTTTAATTAAATAATTTATATTTGAGATATATATGATTTTAATTGATATATACGTTATTCTAATTAAATCATTTACAGCAAATAGCATTAATTTTATTGCAATTAATAATCACATCTTTTAGCGCAGTACCTAAACATCTGCACAAGAGTAGGACTGCATTGTGCCAGGCTCTATACAAACACACAATAATAACCCACCACTCACAATATAAACAGACAATGGAGTGGAAAGAGGAACACAGAATGACCAGTACAACAAGCACCATAAACATCTTTTTCAAACAAAATACTTTCAGAGGCCTGGAAGGAAGAAGGTAGTTATATGGAGCTAGGTCGCTGGCTGACTTCCAAAGAAAGAAATAGAATATATGGGGAAGATGAAATGAAAATCAAATGTAGACAGAGTGCTAAATCTTTTTTTTCTAGAAAAGATCAAAACTCTTTTCTCCCTAGGAACAACTAAAATTACACAAATACGTTCCTAATATTAGTGGCAAAATGCTCATAAGGAATTACTGCTTTGTCACAAGGGTAATATATTTTGTTGTTGCTTTATTTTATTGAGTACAGTAGTGTCTAGAGAACCCAACTAACAGGCTCCATGGTATTTGGGCTGTTTATAAACAAACTGAATCAACTTACTCTGTGTAGGCAAGAGGGAAGAAATGAGTAAATTCAGAAAAACACCTCAAAATTTACAGCAGGCACTTTTATGGTGTTAAGAAGGTTTTCCACTAAAATGAATTACTCAGTGAAGAAAACCTTTGTACATAAGTCATGGAGAAGAGCTCCTGCATGGACCACAGAGCTGCAGGTTCATTCTGGGGTGGACAGTGACGGTGTAACAGAGAAATACTCTTGAGTATTGTGTCAATAAAGAGAAGAGTGATAAATGCGTAAGGAACTTATGATACTGAGTGACTGCTTGATGTAAATCAGTGTATTACATTCATTGTAAATAAGTGTGAAGTGATGTATGTTTGGAAAAAATAATCTTGGCTATGCAAAATCACTGGTGGACTCTCACTGATCATTACAAATCAGGAGCCAAGGAATGATAGACAGCTCTATGAAAACATCAGCTCACCACTCAGGGGCCAAAAAGCAAATCAAATGCTAGGAATTATTAGAAAAGGAAAAGGCAATGAAATGTGCATCATCATTATGCCTCTGTGTATTCACTGTGCTCCCACATCTTAAATATTTTATGAGGCTCTGGCCCCTTATTCCCACTCCCTTCATTTAAAGAAAGCTTATCCTAGAACTGGAGAAGGTTCAGAGAACATTAACAACCATCAGAATTATGGAACGATTATAGAAAGGATTGTTAATCTGAAAGAAAGATGTCTGAGGACGCCTATAAACTCATGGAGACCTGGACAAGATAAGCAGAAGGCAGTTGCACATGGTTGTTTCCATCTTAGGAAGCCAGCAAGTAGCAGCTTCAAAACAAAGAGAAGGAAGTGGTTCTTCATAAAATGCGCAAGGAAGCTGTGGGAACTCCTCGCCTCAGTTAAAACCAGATGCTGAAAGTTTGTTTACACAGTTTGACCCAGTGTGGTCATTCTCGCGTTCTTACATGCCAGCACTATTTTACAGTGGTTGGAGGTGCACACACGTTCTTTGTATCACCAAGGATAAGAAAAAGGAGTAGGGAACCAAACTTTCATAAATCCTGAGATAAATATTGAATTTGCAATGAAAACTCAAAAGCCAAACTTTCTATTTAATTGAAAACCCAATCTCTGCTGAGATTAGAGCCTGTTCCAGCTATAGGTCTTGAAACTTCCTTTGCATTTTGTGGTGTATTACCAAGACATTATATATCCCTTATCCTCAACAGGCAGCAACTACGGTGTTGACTGCCATACAGGAGGCAATGACCAGGCTTTAATGGATGTCGTCACAATCTCCCATGCCTGTGTACCGTTAAAGGAACACCCAGGACTTAGATCTTAATTCAGCGCACTCCTAACTTTCTTGAGTAAAGTCTTCACTTTCTCTGTACTAATGCACCAGCTGCTTCTTCACTATAGTTGGAATCAGAACATACATTTCATCTACGAGAAGGCCTGAAGGCAGTAATATTTAAAACAAAGTCTTAACTGCTTAACTAATTGCACATTCTGTGTGAATACTCTCAACAGAGTAACAACAAGATCAAAACAATGCTATTAAAGACCTGGTAAGTGTTAAGGGAAGAAAGCAACAACACAACAAAAGCTAGAATGAACACTCACAGCCGCTTGCTATCCATTCGCTGGCACATTAAAAATCTTTTAATCTTGCAAAGCTATGTCACCCAGGAACCACAAAGTACTTAGCAGTAAAATGAGCAATAATTAGTCGTACATGAAAAGGCAGATCCAAAATGTGTTAAAAATACCTCCAAACTATAAAGAGAAATACTCAAACAACAAAAAAAGCCTGGTGAAAATCATACTTATAAGAATGTTATTACTGAAGTCAATAAAACTAACTTGCATGAGTAACCGTGACTCAAATGAGTAACTTTAATCTACAGTTAATCTCTGTTTGGAACATAGGTGCTAAAAGTTAGACTCCTAAATTATTAGGATAACATACAAACTGCCAAATACCTTCCACTGTTCCCATTCCAACATTTAGAAAAAAACAGATCTCTTCCTTAGTTACCCCAGCATGTACTTAGGTCCCGATGTAGATCATACCGGCCAAGCATATACTCTATTAAAAAACAGACAGGGCACTGCTACCGTGTGTTTCTTAGTTCTCCACAGACTGAAGGACACATGGTCTCACTCTAAAATGCAGAAGGCTTTAGGAATGATTTCTCATCACACCGTGATCTGGGTAAGTCAACAAATCATGAAAGATACCTAAAATACACATAAATTAAAAGCATGGAAATAAATACCCACAGTGGGTCCATCATAGCCCAGTGTCTTGCCTTTAAGATTATTTCAAAGCTGAGGAGGGAATTCTGTCTCCTCCACCCAGCCCTTGTCCCTCCCAAATGAGAGTTCTATCTACTCAAACTAACAGCTTTCACTTTGAGAACGTGACATTTTAGAAATGGGAAAACTGCTGTGGGACAATATGCCTTCCGTGACATCCTGGTCAAAAATAGAGCACTGTAATTAGAGAAATAGGCAGACAGACTGCAAAAAAGCAAGAGACAATCTCAAAACATACCTAAAAGGGGGAGGAGGAGAAGATTATAAAGCACAGAATTTGGCATACTTGCTGTCTTTCAGGTTTTCTGGCATATACAAGTCACTTTTTAGAGTGATAAATGGATGCACGTTAAATTTGACAGCCAAAGCAAGGTAAGGGTACTTTACTCAGCTTGGGATATCTGCATGTTCTGCATATAGCCATGTAGCTGTCTCTGCAAAGAAAAAGTGTTGCATAGATCCCAAATTTCAAAACTAGCTTTCCATATTGTACTCATCTCAAGAAAGCACCTACCCATCACTCATGGTATTAACAGTCAGCTGTAGACACAACACTGTGGGCACAAGATGGAGTCCTGAAAATTTGGACAACTGTAAGCATCGTGGAAGAATACGTTTGCTTTGGTTTATTTCCTTCTGCAGAAAAGAATATACAGTATGAGAACTTCTGCTCAGAAAGCACAGAGTATTTTTAATGCCGTGGATTAAGTCAAATTTTCTTTAGACAGGTTCTGAGTCTAATTCTAATTCACTCTAATATGACTCTTGCAGTTTTTAGGTAACTTGTGACACAAGTCAATTACTTCAGGCTGTCTATATACTTAAAACTGTCCCTCAGGGGCACTGGAAAATGTTTCTTTTTCCCCTTTCCTGTCCTACAACAATTTTTTTCAAATTTCTGTGTGGAAACTAGTCTAAAGTGGATGTAATTTTGACCTGGAGACCTGGTTGGGGAATTCTAAGTTAAAAACATTGGGGAGGAAAATACTGATTTTTTTTTTTTTTAAACTGACCGCTAGCTTGTGGTGGTGAATGTTGACAAAACTTTTGCATGGACAGCTTCATGGGATCCAAAACTCAATTTCTAGTTCTACTATTTCTAGGAGGCCTGAAAACCAAATCTCTCCACAGTACTTCATGAAATATCAGAAGCTCAGGTTCAAGATTCCTCCTTGGTTAGTTAAAGGAGTACATATCAGGGATGAAAGAAAAACACCTTAAAATAGTTAAATAGCACTTCAATAGTTAAATAGTACTTAAAGACGTAGTTTTAGATGTGAGAATAACAGAGCAGGATCTCCGATCTGCCCTTTCCTCCTATAAGTGGCCTAAGCACAATAGTGTCCCCTCTTCCCAGATGGGCTGGGACTCGGTCATGCGATCTAGTAGTCATGGGGAAAACTCTCCTGGTTTTTGTACCATGACGGTTGGAAACTGGAAATGTAATCTCACATGGCTTTATAGAGTGGGAAAATCACATCTTGTTCAGATCTAGTGTTTCAGCTTTGGAGTCCCAGAGTCCATAGGAAACAAGTTCTGAGAATGGGAGTATTTCTAGATTATTTTTTGAAGTTTTTAAAACACTAAGCAAAGCGATTCAGTTGAGTTAAGTCAGGAATGGCTATAGCTTCTTTATAAAAAAACAAGGGTTCTGTGGAAAGGATAGCTACAAAAGAGAAAAGAAATAATTCTTGTTTTAATTACTGGTTAGTACACGTATTATTCTCAGTTAGAATCTTTTGAAAAGGTTTCTAGCAAGTCTTTAGAAATAAACTTTTCACTATTCCTGAAGGAAATTTTCAAGTAGCTACATGGTAATGTTAGTGCAAAATACATTCTGTGAACTGCTTTTGCTGAAATCTGAACATTTTAAACCTTTTCCCATGCTGGGTAGTGAGAGAGATCTCTTTATATTAATTCGGACTTCATAGATGTCACATGATAGGAATACCTTCCAAAAGCTAAGAGACAAGATTACTCTTTAACCATAGAACAAACCAACAGGAATTTTAATCAAGACAATATCCAATAATGACTGAATGTTTTTGGAGGGGATCCAGAATACACATTTGGGAATTTTAATCTTGACCGCCTTTGAATTTTGTAAAAAATATTTTAAAGTTTGGGGAATATGCCACTCTGGCTGATTCCAGAAATGAGCCGTCTAAGGTATTACAGTGTTTCATCTGTTCAGACATTGAATATTGCAAATCTGTTTCAGTAATTCATACCAGATAAGTTCACAATGAATGAGCCTAAGTGAAGAAACTTGTTTCCCTTAAAGTAGGACAGCAAGTCAGAAATGGAAGAAAATATAACTAAGCCAAACATTTTTTTAAATCTTCCTCATATTTCAGAAAATATTAAGGCAGCTGCTTTTCTTTACTTCTCATCAGTTAATTTAAAATTACTAAAACGGTACCGTTTGCAGCACTGTGACGAACTGAAATTTCTTATACTCTGTATGTGCTTCCACATGTGTATAGATGCATCTGTGTGTCTGCATATTTATTATGATTGCAGTGTTCAGAAAATTTCAGTCACTATTTTACGGAAGGATCATGTTATATTCAAAATACATGTGTTAGTATATCATGCCTTTAATGCTCCAGCCCGCCCATGTATTTTTTTCTTACTGGAAGCGGATTACAACAGGCTTTGTTCAGTTCTCTAAAACACTATTGTATGACTGGAAATTTTGACGGTACTAAACTACATATATTATCATAAAATTCTTGGCCTATCTCTCCCCCAACTTCCATTCAGAGTAATTTTATATGCAGCCAATTTAAAACAATTTAAGAAAATGAAACAATTGAAATTGCTTATTTTAAGCTAGCATAATGTCTCAGTTGAAATATCAATATCAATGAGAGGTGAGATTTTAGGCAGAAGGAGATTTAGGCTTCTTAGGATGAACAAGAATGGGCATTTTAGGGAGTTGCTAATCTTCCCTTTCTAGGACTAACCAGCTTCCAGCTACTTTGGGACCTGATTATGATGGTGACTAATATTTTATTAAAAAGTGGCAAGAGTCTACAAAGTGGGAAAAGTATTCATAATTTTGTTTCTTTTTTGTATTAACATAAATTCATGTTCCTTTGTTTTCTTCTTGTAACCAACCACACAACTTAATCTGCTCTGTGCAGTGAAAGTTTAAAAGCCTAATTCTGTAAGCTATAAAACAAACTAAGCATAGAAAGGAATTTACAGTACGTTAAAAGAATAGGAGAAGAGGCTAATAGAGTTGTATACATTTCAAGGATAGATATAATCAAGTGTGTACAATATAAAGCAGAAGGTTCATAATGATTGAAAAAGGAGAAGGAAAAAAAAAAGCTATTTTGTAGTAGCTGCATGAACTCTGGCTGAACCTTGCTATTTGGCAGCCTCCAGTAAGGACAGCCTAAGATGAGGCATTAGAGTTTGAATCTGAGAAGCTGACATCAAGCAGACAGCAAGACATGATATCTTATTTTCCTGAGCTATGCTGACACAAATTGAACTCCACTTATTATTTTCTTATGCCAGTAAAGTTGCATTTGGCATTTAAGCATTTTGCTTGCAGATGTTGGAGTGCTGGTTGTCTTAATTTAAATAATTTGCAGATTGTTTGGTAGTATTAAAAGATAGAAACTCATTCTTCATATGAGTCCAATTTTATAAGCTTTATTTTTTTTCTGATTTTGTGCAAGGTAAGAACTTGATATTAAATCCAAGCAGCCCAAGGGTACAAAGCCAGTCTTCTGTGTTATTCAAAACTAGGAGTGGAGAAATCTTGCCTTTGAGCTGTTTAACTGATTCAGATAAGAAGAAAAGATGAAAATTCTTCACAATGATTTGAGCAAAGGAAAATGGAAGTGTTATTTCTTTGTCAGGCAATATAAATCATAACAATAATACACATCATATATGAATAGCAAGTGGTTAATGCTTCTAGCATATTCCTCATTCTTTAAGGAAGTTATACATCAACAATAACATCTAGATACCCCTTTTCATAGAACTAAACAGATAGGTGGACAATCATCATTACTTCTGTACATATGATGCTTGAACTTTTTCTGTCACTGCCATACAGATGTTACAGTTTTCCTTTTTCTTGAAGAGATCTTTCCCTTGTACGTTGCATTGCTTTTATTTGTTTGTTTGTATTCCTAGGCAAAGCGTTCTAAGAGAATACTAGTGATTTTTTTGAGAAGAGAATAAGATGTCAGTTTACATTACAACCCCCCAGGGTAAATGGAGAGAATTCATAAAGGGTTAGGAAAAAAATGTACTGCTTTATAATGAAATGTACTTCATGTAATTTATGACTACACAGTTAGAGCGTAGTCTTTCTTTTCCATTTTTCCCATGCTGTCTACAAATCCTTAATAATTGTCGAGGGGAAAAAATATCTTACCACTTATTAAGAAACAATGTAACTTGTTTCCATTTTGCCAAAAGAGTTATCTTTGAGAGGTACATGGCCGTGTTGTCAGATTATGCTAACGATCTAAGAAAGCGAGGCTGGGGCTGAAGGCCAGGAGATCAGATGAAACCGTAGGTCTGGTGAAGGCGGTGAGAGCTTTACCAGTGGTATCAAGAAGACAAGGGTTTGTGGGAGTCTTGTCTCCCAAACCAGGGTCTTCTGCATATCGCTCATTTTCCTATCTATAAAATTGGAAATAATAATGCCTATCCACGTCCATAAAAAGCTTTGAGGTCACCAAATGGAAAGTGTTAGGCATTACTAATAGCAGGAATATCTAGAAGTATTTGTGACAAGAGACAATTGGGCCTGCTCTGCTCTCAGACCAAGTTAAATATCACATATAGACTGTCTATGCAAAATGATTTACCTAGATTGAGTCACTTATTAAAATATGTGAAAACATATGTCAAATCATAATGTGTATCTTACCTAAAGCGATATTTTAGTGTGATTTGATAGATTGCCCAGAAAGTCATTGAAAAAAATTGTGTGTCTGTTGGACTACCAGGGATTAATGGGAGCAATTAAGGAATATACAGGCATTGCAGAGAAATTAAATGATTTCTTTGTCTTTGTCTTCACCACAGAGGGTGACATATCTTCTCTTTTCTGGAAATAAAGATGAGATACTGTCAGAGGCTACGATATCAACAGAGGACATACTGGAACAGAAGGAAAAAATTAGAGAACCACCAGTTATTAAAATAGGAGAGTATATTTCCAGGGGTTCCAAAGGAGCTTAAGAATGAAATGGTTGAACTGCTAAAAACCCTAAAATTCAGACTCATTAAAATCAACTACTGTGCCTGATCACCGGTGACTATCTTTAATAAGAGAGCTACAGATGATCCTGGGAATTGAACACCAATTTCTTTTCTTAATATCAAGGGTATTGTGAAACAAAAATAAATAAATGAGAATCATAATAGAATAAAGACAGTGTCTACCTCGCAAAGAAAAACATGCCTCCCTAATCTATTAGAGCTTTTCAGGCACATTGCTCACAAAGAAAGAAAAAATAATTTAAAACACCTTTGACAATGTTCTGAAAAGAGGCTATTGAGAAGTGGCCAAAGAAAAAGAGGCAAAATTATTTCAAAGGTAAGACACTAGCGGCTCATCTACACAAGGTCTGTAAGCACTATCGAGTGGGTTATTTCTTAACTTCTTTTGCAGGTGCTCCTAATGAGCAATTTGGAAATGGGTTAAGCGATGTTTCTACAGTGCAAAGCTGGATGGGGATTGGGAGGAGCTAAGCAATCTGTTCAATCAATTAATCAATGATTTCCAGAAGCCTGGAGAAGTTATAGCAAGGAAAGATCAGTTTATGTACTATCATTTTATGTAATTATGTAATAATTAAGACCTTGGATTTAAAACACCAATCTTAATTTAAATGTAGACTGAGGAAACAGAGATTTGTACCATTCAAACATCTCCAGACTGGAACCAGCATAAACTCACCTGGGGCATATCATGGCTTTTACGGATTTTATCTTCTAGCAGGACTTTCTCCATGCTACTAATAGTCAAAAGAAGCCACAGCTAAACCCAAAATAGAAACATAGAAAACAGCTATGTTTTCTGCATCAGAGATGGTCTTAACTGAAAACAAACATATGAGACAGACACAGTTTATCTGGACAATATATAAGAAAAATAAACTCAGTATAAAACACATTTCTTCCAGAAAGCCAAGACGCATGGTCAGTGGTAGAATGTCGCTGTTCCATTTCTTCCTCTCGCATTACTTAAAGTCATGCTCAAATGTATTAAGTTGCAAATCTATTATTAAGCTCAAGACAAATTAGCTATGGGCTTTCCTAAATTTTATTCTTTTACTTTTTTTTTTTAAGCCTATATATGCTGTACTTTGCAGTCATCTCTGGTCAAGCTTTCATATATAGCATAGAGCTAATGAATTACTTCTGTATTCAGTCACTTAGACTTCATGAATCAGTCATCTCCTCCTGAAAACTGCTCTGGTCTGGATCTTTAACTAGTGTAAATTAGCACTGTGCCAAGAAAAAACTGAGGTGATACAATACTGTACAAAAGTCAAGGACCCGGCACTGTATTTCTGTGGTACTATTACTATCGTGCCTCTTATAAGTGTTACAGATCTTAAGGGTTATATAAAAGTAGATCATCTACAAAGAGAAATTTAAAATTTTCTTCTTTTTTATGAAAGCTTTCCCCTTTGTTGACAAATCTCTCTATTGACCTAGGATAGTGCCCTGTGAATAGTGCAGTGTGGGTAGTACTAACTTCTTTTAAGTGACTTGTGTTTGTAACTTAGGAAATAATAGGAAAAATCTGGAAACTGAAACACCTTTTTTATTTTCTCTAACGTAATCTATGTTTTTATAACTTTGTAATCAACCTCTTTTCTCCATTCCAAGTAGCAAAACTCAAGTACTTCGAGCCACAGGCTTTTATGCCTTGGAAACTTTTTTCAGTAGTTTGCAATTCTCCAAGCAATGAAGTTAGGCCGTGTCTTTGTTATACCTCTCAGGTGTAACACACCAAACACAAAACCATGGCAATGCTAGTAGAGCTAGCCAAGAAAAACAGAAATACAGAAGGGATGAACCAGAAAGAGAGCCCCTGTGTATCCTGTTCTTCTTGCCTTTGGGTGAAAATACTGCATTCTGCTCTGATACCTCCATAACACTATGTATGAAATCTCTGATGTAGGGCTGTGTTCGAGTCTAGTCTTTGTTTGTTTAGATTTCTAAATATCATAAAAAATCAAAGCGATTTAATTGTTGGAGTACCTAAGAAAGTAGTTGCACGTTATAGTTTCTCTGGTAGCAAAGCCGGGTTGCTGCCCTCTGAAAGCCCCGGCTTTCCCTCCACGACCAGGAGGTTGCTGCAGGCAGGAGGACCACAGCCCTTTTCTCCCTCCCCATCCCGAGGACATGCTGCCCCTCTCCACTGTCCATTTTGCCTATGTGATCCATTTTGCCAGCTTGTGTATGATCCAAGACAGAAAATAATCTCTGGCATCTTGTTGTACTTTTCCTTGAGGGTCATCACCTCTAAAACCAATATTATTAGAGAATCCATTTTCCCTGCGTGTTAGCGGTGATGTGCTGCAGCTTCAGCACTAACCTGAATGCCATACGTCTTTGTGGTAGGGGGGAAATGTGAGGGTGGGATAGAAAAGGAACAGACCTTTGCCAGAGAGGTGTTTGTTTGTTTGGAGAATTAGGGAAACTGAATACTGGGATCGCATTCCTCCCAAGTTTCTACATGCAGTTAATAAGCTGCAGGGAAATATTAATATTCAGTAAAAGAGCATTGCTTCAGGGAGGGAACTGGAAATGTTAATAGCTATTGGTCCAAATTCTCTCTCACTGGACTCCACAGACATTACTAAACTTAATCCAGGGAGGAATTTGGTCCACTGGGTTTAATTTAAGTATGTAATATGATGCAGTGTTGGGGAAAAAAAACCCACATCTATTTGGTGAAGGTATTTTTGGGATGTCTCTTATAAGTTCAGAGTCTGAAGTTCATTTTTCTTCAGCATTAGTGTGACCGCAACTAGAATGTCATGCTCTGTTTTGGTCTCAACAATTACAGAAAAGGCAGGATGGAGCTAGAGAATAAAAAGAAGGGACACAAGCAGATGATGTGAGAGCTGAGGATCTATCTCATAGGGAGAGCCTCAGAGAATTTGGGGAATTGGATCTGTATCATTTACAGGAGAGGTGGCAAAGAGGGGACACATCCACACTCTATATTAAAGTGAAACAACCTAGAGTGCCTAAAGGCACCGAGGCAAGGAATTAGAGGATGGCTAAAACTTTAATTTTAGAGAAAAACTTTATGGAGGAGAAAAACTTTATGGAGGTTGAGTCCCATAAGCCTCAGTTGCAGTGAGGGTCTCAGGATACTGGAGCCAGACATAAGTAAAGGTGAACCTGTTGGGCACTGTTACGCAGTGTGTAGTACTTTCAAGTGAAATTTAGCAGGTGTTTCTTTTTTCCCTACTGGACTATATCCCATCAACCTTATTCAGCCAAATAATCTCCCTCAAATCAGTGGGACAACCTTTGTGAAAAGGCAGAACTATTTATTCTACTGGTGGCACAGACCTTTCCTGACATATAATGGCAAAGAAACAGAGGATTTATGGCTGTAATATCATCTGACTTCTGTATCCAAAATTTAAAACATGAAGGATAAAATATGCTTTCTCTGTTGGAGAAAAAAGGCAGAGGAATTACATCCTTGGCATATACGTTAGAAATGGCAGCACTGATGAGATTATATCTGTTATCTTCAAAATTGCTTTAAACCAGAAGCTTGGGTAACAAAGGACAGAAGTTACTTTCATATTAACATATATGTCATGTTTAATCAATCAAAAGAGAACTGTAATTACTTTACTCTCTTCTTAGCTAACTTTAAAGAAAGGAAGTCATGAACCTATAAAGTAAATGTCATCCTGTTTAGATAGTTATAGTTTTATAGGTAATTTGTTGCAGATTTTATGCAGATAATTTATAATTATTTCCTTTCATGCTCATCTTTTAGCCTGAAGTCCAGTTTTAACGCAAACATAAGGACTGCAGATGCAGGGAAAGTATCAATGAAACTATCTAATCTTTTTCCCCAAATTTGGTGCACACATTTACAAGTTTATCAGCCACTGTGTGGCTACTGAACTTGGCAATAGTTTGAACTGCACATGCAATATCAAAGTGAAAAATCAAGTGGTGGTAATAATTAGTAGGCTTGGTTAGATGACTTATGACTTTCAGGAGGTATTTGCATGGGAAGGAATTCATTTCTTCTCCCAGCCTGAATCTTTGGTATCACTTTGTTTTGGATACTATGCAATAGGTGGTTTCCAGTACATCGTGCCGCTGCTGTGAAGGAAAAAAAATTGCATAGTCAGTTGAGCAGGGAACTTTAAATTGTCAAATGTGTTGAACTGCACATACAGCAGCAAGATGACTGTGTTTGAAAATAGTCTCAGATTGCCACAGCTGCTTGCCTTTAGCGTGTTTCCCACCACAAAATGTGTATTTTCTGCTTCATGGATAAAACCTCTATGTTGGAAAAACTCTGAAGTAGTCCCGGGAAGCAAAACAGGAAGAGTGTATTTATGCAAGACAAGATTTGTTACAATTGTTTGCTGGCATTATAAGATAATTTAGTTTTCTCTTGCTCTTTAGAAACCTCTTAAGGAGTTAAGAGGCGGAAAACTAGTATTCGTAAATATTTTTAAATGTTAAGCCAAAATGTGGATTTGATTTGTTACGAGTATTGGCAGTCTGACTGTTCACCGTCCTTTCTCTTCCAACCTGCAATAAATTCTGCAAAAACATATTATTTCATCACTCACTGAACTGGACTGATTAAAATATGCACCAGGGAAACACTCCCTAGCCATGAGAGATATCGATTAGACTCTAAAGCATTGTATGTCCTTTATGTTGCTAAGGCACCCTTGTGTATAAGCATAGCAATCCCATAGAGGTCTGACCAATGACATTGATGCTTCAGAGCTGGTTTTCTCTTTTAAGTTAAGGGCCAAATATCAACACAAACCTATCAGACTAGTAAGTCAGCTTTCTGTCGACAGTAATATATAAGCAGCGATATATCTAGCGCCCTGTCCACC
Source organism: Pygoscelis adeliae (assembly GCF_000699105.1). NCBI lineage: Eukaryota > Metazoa > Chordata > Aves > Sphenisciformes > Spheniscidae > Pygoscelis > Pygoscelis adeliae. Next base: position 829,498 of record NW_008825100.1, read on the forward strand.
TGCCTCTGGCTTCCTGGTCTGAAGTACTAAATAGCCATTTACATCTGGGTTGATTAGGGAAAACTTTGACATGAGTCTGGAGTGAGGCTTAAACTTCTCTTTCTGGATCCATAGGGAAAAATGCTTAACCAGCTTTAACCTCTCTGCAACGGCTCCCTTCAGGCTGTTATGAAACATGAATTCATCTGACCTCTTCAAGGACTGTTTATATCTTCCTGTCTGGGAGATCCAGTCATTCCTTCCTTCAGCCTGCTGCAGACAAATGAATATCTCATGGTACTGTCATATAAAAAGCTACTTAAAACATTTCAAAGCCAAAAGGGCTGCTAGTTTATACTCTTTGAAAAATCAACACAGTGTCTAAACAGCTCCATAATACACAAGACTTCTGCTGCTTGAATTTATTTCTTTCCAGCTCTGGGTTTTTTTTTCTTTTTGACCAATATGTTATCTCAGTTAACAGTATTTTTCATTTCTATGGTAGTAAGAATTAACTTGTCCAGCCAGAAGATGCTTCAGCTGCATGTCTGATTCATTACGTTATGGGACTGATCTGTCAAAAATGTTAAGCACCCTAAAGTCCAAGAGCAGCACACAATACCTGGGAGTCCAACATGCGTGTGCCATAGGTCTGGTGGCCAAACACAAGAAAACAGCATTGGCAACACAGAAGACAGTAGCCTCATCAACTGGTTGCCAAACAACATATTATTGCCTGATGTAGGGCTGGAACATGAATGAAATTGTTGACTTTTGCTGCTATTGTGCTTTGACCTTGACAGTAGGACCCAGGAGAGGTGAATCCCGTGCCTGACCCTGCTCCCAGCCTTTTTTTGTTGTTCCACTCGTCTTCTGCATCACTTTGACATCAAGCCCAAGCTGCGAGTACTCAGCAATTCTGCAAGCTGGGCATAAGCTGTTTCGTTTTGTGTTACATTTGTTGGATAGAGGCAATAGAAGCTGATGCCTATCCGTGTATTGATATGCTGGATGGGAAAAGAGAAATGTTGGATCTGTGTTACCTTAACACGATGACAGCAAAACAGGAGTAAAGGCAAGGGGTAGGATAAAGATAAAAGGTAGGAGCAAAATGTGCTTCTGTTACAGGAGGGTAAGAGTGCTGACTGTGCAGGGAGGGCCTTCCTTTCCTGCCTTTGAGGGTAAATCTACCTTTCTTTACCAGCTCTGGCTGGTCCAGTCTAGGCTGGGTAACTGAAGAATGCTAACAAAAATAATTTAGGAATTGATGGGAGGGTGTAATGAGTAATTCCATACATTGGTGAGAAGACAGGATTGTTGAATTAGAAATAGTCCAAATCCCAAATTTGGGAAGACTGGAAGAGAGTGGAGCTGAGAGAAGGTTACCATAGTGTGAGGAGATGGGAGCAGTTATGGAGAAGCCATGAGAAGGTGTGAGATAAAAACAGGTTAGAAAAAAGAAAGGATAAAGAGTTAAGAAGGAGCAAAGAAAGTGGAGGAAGGAAAAGAGAAGTTATCAGAAGAAAACACAGAGGCATGGAAGAAAGGCAGAAGGGAGAAGGAGAGTGAAAGCTCCAGATGATGAGGAAGGAGGAGGTGCTAGTAAACAATAAATACCTGATGGAGCCATCCCCTGGGGCCTCCTGACTGCTGCCAGACCTCTCAGCCACCCCGACTGCCGGTGGTCTCTGTCTACAGAACCATCTTAATTTTTTTATCCCCATTCTGCCAACAGTGTATCACCAGTGCTAAAGAGCACTCAGCATCTATAAAAAACTATAAAATTCAAGTCAAATCAAAGTTTGAGTGAAAAGAGTTAAAAGGAGCTAATCAAATTAGTAGCAAAAAATACTAAATAATCAAGGATTCTGAAGTCATACAAATACTTGAGAGCCAAGAATGCAAAGAAAGCCAATATTGATTACTTATATATCCAATATAACCCCACATATACATTTAATTCAGGTAAATGACATCATTTTCACCTTGAATGTTATTTATATGTAGTAACAGTGTCCTGTTAAAATCTAAGTTGTATTACCTTAAAACAAGCCTATTGACTCTAACTTGTGGATTATTAAATATGAATAGTGCTGTTCCTAGCAATAAAAGAAGCATTATCTGAGTACAGGAAGTACTTCAAGTATTTTTTTAGAATGTCTTTTTTTTCTTTTTTTTTCTTGTTTTTTTGTTTCAGATTGTGCTATTTTGACTAGGATAGCTTATTGAATTATTCTATGATTTTACCTCTTTCCCCCCTATAAATCTATACATTTTTATATTTTCTATAATTTCTTTGGGGGCTGTTTCCTTTGTAACATATGAGAATATTTTAATTTGGTTTTCTCTCCATTCCAATCATTTGGGGTTAAATTTTCTCTAATAGCCTAATCCCAGTCCAAATAAGTTTAATGAGAAAACTCCAATGTGATAAAATGGAACCACAGTTTCCCTCTTAAGCCTGCACAGCAGACTTTTCTGGCATAATTGTGTCGTTCAAGGGTAGAATGAGGTGTGATCTGTGACTGGCATAAGCAAAAGCTTTCAGTGTCGCTGCAGGTAAACTGGCAAAAATACCCTATTGCCATTTCCACCCTACTTTGTTCGGCAAGCCTGAGAAAAGTTATAGCATCGACAGTGGAGTTTTGTTGCTACAAGTTGCTTTTCCAGTATAATGGGAGCATATTTCAATTCCAGCAAGGCCTTCCAAGCATGGGCCTGGACTGAATTACGCTCATGTAAATTGAGACTAATTCCGCCGCAGTCTTGCAGCAAAGGTCATGTTCACTCTTGGTGTACGCTGGTGAGCTGGAAGGTTGGCCGGAGGAAAGGCTGCTGCAACTCTGTGTGCTCTCTGAGCAAAAATAAGTCCTGCCCTCCGGCCAGGCTGCTGTAGGTCTCACTTGAGAAGATGCGGTGTTCATCAGGCAGCCATATTCCCAAAATGCAGAGCCAAGGCACTCCGTGTGACAACCTCTTACAGGCATGCCCGTCTCACGTGCTTTCTGTTATGCCTCTTTTCTTTGATCTCCTCTGCCTGCAACAGAGAGGGAGATCAAAGAAAAGCTGAGCTCTGCCTCTTATCTCTGCGCTCCTGTGTCTTTTCTTTCCTTTTTTCCTCTTTATTTCTGACAATTGTAGGGGAAGCAAGACATAGAGGGAGTTCCTCGGTACCGTACCCAGCCTCCTCCAACGCCAGCCCAGAGCGCTGCAAGGAGGCTCTTGTACTACTGCCTGAAGCAATCGACTGCTGAAAAATGCTAGAGGTGGTAAAAGCTAAGTTTTGTGGTTTAGCTTCACAGGAGCAATATCTCGATTCTTATCAAGGACACAAGGGTGCAAGAAAGCATTTAATAATGCTGTAGGCAGTTTCTTCTGAAAAGGCAATTGTAGCCTTAAAAAGTCCCAGTGATTTAGTTAATAAGTGTGAAACCAGTACTTTTCTAGAATAATGAAAGAACTTCTGAGCTAATGGTATTGCACTTACAAAAAAGCAGAAAATATAGTCATGCTGAATAGCAGCCATTCTGTGACAGCTGGAGGAGACCTAAGCAAAGCCAAATCAGTTCAGATTTATCAATGTCAACAGTGTTTTGCCCTTAACTCTTACGCTTTACACTTCTTTTCATATGTCTTTTCTCATTAACCACATGGAAGAAACATTATTATAGTGTTCCTATCTAGACAGTCTTGATCTTTCCAATTCTCCATTATCCATAACTTCCAAGTGAAATAAATTAATCTGGAACTTCAAAAATAAAAGCTTGCAGAGTTTGTTTTCTGTTTTGTGGTTCTGTATGCTCACAGGACTTATCCTCACTTCAGTTTTCCCAGGACTGTGGCTGTTTGAACTTAATCCAGTTCCCCTAAAGCCCGCTGATTTGAACAGTGTGTGTCTGGACTTCCCTCCAAGTGTGCCTACACTGGCATTTTAGTTCTGGTCTGGAGCATGCTTTGGAAGCAAATCTGCTTGCCCTCACCTACTGCGTTCCAGTTCATAGCACGGAGCAGTCCCAAGGACGCACACCGGATTTCTATTGGCGGGAGCAAAGCTGGAGGATGCGATCCAGGAGGCCGAGCACACTCCAGCCACTAATTGCTGTCACAGCCCAGCGCTGGTGGGCGTTCAGTTCACAGAGGTGGTGCAAAGCAAAACCTCTCAGACACCTGGTGCGGACTGACGCCCAACTGTTTCTCTCTGCAGATCTGCTCCTATTACACCACAGTGCTTGCAATGACGGCTCAGAGCCCCGGTACGCTTTGTTTGAGAGGCTTAGTTCCTTCTCAGTGGCAAAGCATCATTTCTGAGCATGTCAGCTTCTCTCTGATTTTGCTGGACTCTGCATTTGAATATTAATGACTGCTCTCACTTTGGTTTTCCTCTATGTTTCTGGGTTCATTAGGTCAAATTCAGGATCAAGAGCTGCATAAATATACACTTTTTTGAGGAATAAATGAACCAGCACATTAAAAAAAAAAACAAACCAACCCAAACAAAACCCCAGCACATTACTTTATACTAGTGAAGGATTCAAAACTTCACCACCTTTCCAGCCACATGAATAAGCTTTTAAAAGAAGTCTGCTTGTTGGAGAGCTGGGATACACATATTAACAGAGCTTTTCTCTCCAGTGTACTGCCTTCATATTTTCAGTAGCAAATGAACTGAGACTTAAAATGAATGAGCTGTTTAAGAGTAATATGTCTCCCCTTGCACCTGCAGATGTTGATGGCTATCAGTGGAGCTCTGTAGCTGGAGTTTCAGTGGCACTGATTCTTGTACCATGATTATTTTCTTTAGTAATGCATTTAAAAAACACTAGCAGTCTATCGATGCTGCCACTCAGTATAGCAATTCATGCTAAGCCTGAGACATCCTTGTTTATCTACTTTACTTTTCTTCAGAGCAAACAAGTGTCATGTGTAATTCTACCAACCTTATTTATCTTGATTTATGTGATTATGCATATGGTGCTAATTCTTGCCTTGAGCGGCGTTTGTTCAAATTACACACCCTTCCTTTAAAAATGCTATTGTACTTTTGGAGATTGATTTTTTTAATTCCATGTTTACATCCATTTTCATGCCATTCAGTTGACTTCGTTTTTATATTTCTAGAGCAGGAGCACTTACGTGCCTCACTTATGTAGGCATGAGGCATATACACAAGCCTTGAATCTATCTTGCTATCACTGTCTGTCTTTTAATACTCTTCCTGAATTTTTTAATCTGAAATATGAATAACAATTTAATGCCTTCTGGACGGGGAGAAGGGCTTCCATAAAAAATATCATATTATATGAGTTGCATGGCAAAAGGATTTGTGATTTGAATTATTACTGAACCTCGCTGAGTATCCTTTCACAATCATTTGCATTTATAGTGCTATAGGAATAGGGCCTTTATGTAAGAGCTACAGCGTCAGAACCCTGTGGTTTTGGCTGTGGGCTTCCACAGCTGAGCTGTTTGTGAAAAGTCAAAATGCTGGACTAGTTCAGCCCGAGCACATTAAGGATGGTTCCTCAAAAGCATGCTGACAGCCCCCATCAGTCTATTTTTTTTTTTTCTTTTAAAGATAAACGCATGTTTCTTCTTCATGTCTGCCAGCAGTTTGCTAACCAGTATGTATAAATGTTAGCCCTATACTTCAGCCAGTTTTGTTTCTCTGTCTAAGCTTATACACAGCTAGGACGGCTGCGTGTGTTACGCTTGAGTTTCAGTCTCTCAGGCAGTGAAGTATTTGTGGTCTAAATGCAAGAACAGCTGGGATGATGAGTCCTCTGCTTCTCTTCTAACTTCTCCATGGCCCTGTCTGTTCACCCTGCACTTAATTCAGCTCCTGAGGGGTTCAGTGACAAAACTCTTGGAGCTTATGCAGGTAGATATCCACAATTACCCCATTGTTTCCAGTGGATGCATGTCCTCAGATGATTGCCCTGTGGAGTAATTCCAACTCCGCATCTCCTCATCCTTCCTCTCTCCATCCAATAACCATGCTGATATCTTAGCTATGGGTCTGCGCTTACAGCTTAGGTTCAATGAATTATTTTCCATTTCTTATAAGACTTTTCCAGTATCACTGCATTCTTTGACATATTCCGTAGGAGTGATCTAGGACTTCTGTTCCTGTGCATACAGCCTATGTTGGATTTTACTGAAATGTGTGTCACTTAAGTAACTCAGATCAGCCCCATATAGCACAAACATTCTTATGTTCTCTGTCATGAACCAGACAGCAGGCCATTTACACCTTTCCTAATGAACACATCAGGAAAGATCTCCCAGTTCCTCACCTGGAAGATGCTGGAGTGCACCTTGATAATATTTGGCAATAGACCATTAGAGGAAAGGAAAATCAGGGCAGGGAACCATGGATTTGTTAACGGTCATCTGAACCAGTAGTTAGATTTGTTTGGATAAAAACTAAAAACTGAAAACTTTTGACTCGGTTTGTTTTTCCAGCAGTCATTTCTTCTCACATTTCTTTTCACTTTTTTGATAAAATACTTCCAGTGAAAGCCCAATTTTTAATGCAAATGAGATAAATGGGAAAGTTTTTAGTAATCCAGACACTGAATAGCATTGCTTAGGAAAGGGCTAATTGCACATTTACAGTTGCTTTTAGAGGACCTGCCCGTTAACTGATCCGTAGCCTGTTTAATATGGGCACCTGAGCACAGGCTGTGCAAGTGGACTGTTTTTTTAAATTAGAATGTAAGAGAGGACTCTTCGTGAAATAGATATTACTTTCATTTTAACATTTCTTGTGCTATCCAATGGATCCATCGTGCTAGATGTTGCACAATTACAATAAGACGTATTTTCCTTGCAGAAAGTCTTGGAGGTAGCTTCACTCTTGGGGCCAAGGTAGAAGAGAGAAGATTTGATGCGAGTATCTCCTGTGCAGGTGGCAGCCTGAACCCTAGGAAAGGCACCAGCCATTTTGGGAGTCACTTTAACTCTTCTCCCACCCCGGTTTTGGGTGATAGCAAGCCTGAAAGCTGCAAGAGGGAGAATCCATCTTCCATTTCTGCTCTTTCACACATTTTCTCCTTCTTCCCTTCTACCCTGTCTCCAAAAAGCCTGTTTTCTAGAAGAAGTATCTCTCTTGTACTGATGTTCTAGAAGGAAGAGGTATTGTTTTGTTGGGGTTTTTGGCAGAGACATACGATTTCTTCTGTCTCTGTTCTTTTTCCACCAACCTAATTGCAGGGCAAATCTCCCTCAAGGAAACCATCAAAGGGGTCTGTGTGGTGAGCATCATGTTTCCAGCTTTACTCTCATGAGTAGTCCAGCTGAAGTCAATGCAGGCAGAACTTACACACACGTAAGTGTTCACAGGATCGAGCAGGATAAAGACAAAAAGCAGACAAAGCAAAGGGGAGCGAGTTAGACGTACAAGCGCAGTGGTCAGGGTGATGATAGGCACACATGTTGTTAGTTCCTTTCCCCCTCCCTCCTGCCAACCACTAAAACAAGCAACATATGATAGGAGGAGGAGAGGGGTGAAAATCCAAATCTGTACTGGGAAAAAAAACACCCATCTGTAATAGATTCATATTTCATAGGTCTTGTTTAGGCTTCGTTTACACTCTCGGAGTGAATTTCTCCCTATCACAGAGCCCTGTGGACCACTCCTGCTCCATTTCAGCGCAGTGGAGGGAAGCGGTGATAGTCTGAACTGCAGTGCACTGCAGTCTCCTCATTTAGGGAGGGAGAAATATTTCTTTTGGCAAGCAGAAGTGTGCCTGTGCTCCAAGGTCTTCAGTGTGCTTAGTGAGGATGGATAAGTAACGATGCCTAAATTTGAATTTCATGAGATGGCTCTACTTTCTGGTAGGTGTTTCCTAGATTTGGAGCAAAAGCAAATATGTTTTCAATTTCCAGTGAAAATGAATTCTGAAAAAGATCAGTTTTAGTCAATCTTCATTTCACAATTTTGATTTAACAATTTTATTTTACTTCCTACATCATCTGTAAAGCTTTCCAGAAGCATATTACTGACATGCTACATCTGGTATATCATTGAAATCTTCCATTTTTAATATCTTAGTTATTCATAAAGGATATTTCCATTCACTACCGATAAAAAACATCTTCATCTCCTTCCCTAGATCAAACTCTCTCATTTTGTAATAAAACAGTATAAGAACTTGTACTTGAGTTCACAAATAAGTGAAGTTTCTCTTTACACTTACAGAGTATTGATCTAGTATACAATTTTGTGGAGTGAGAGAACATTTAAATTTTAATAGCTTTATTCTGAAACAAGACTTCAAGCACAGATGTAAATAATTCAGCACTCAAAGGCCTCCAATATGTCACAATAGTTTGTTGTGTGCCTAGAATTTGTATAGGTAGACATGAAAGCAGATATTAAGCAGCTGTACCCACCGTGGTGTCACCGTAAGGCTGAACGGTTGTAGGTGAGTCACGGAAATTCCCCGTCTCGTTGTCTGTAAAATGGGGATAAGCTATTCATTTCCCTGGAATGCTGTGATCCTCAAATAACGGATGATGTGAACATATCTGTTGAAATACTGCATCATTAATTTTCCATTGCTCTTTTGCCAACGTTTGAAGACATTTAGATCTATGATGGTTCAGACTTTAAAGCTACTTACAGTACTGCAATAGCTGTTTTCAATTTTTTTAAAAAATCTGCTTTCCTACCTTCTTTCAAGACATTTGCAACTTAAGCCTCAAATGCATTCTTACAGAAATAATTGATTATGCTTCCTGTGCTTTGCCTCTCAAAATAATGTTGTACAGTATTCAATAATTAATTCAAACATAATAAGAGTACTCTGTCCCCTTTGTACTTTGGAAGCGGGTTCCTGGATGTTGTTGCACTGTGGCATGTTGGCCATGAGTCTCCACTGCTCTGTAACCCACCCAGGCAATAACACCTTTGATCCCCTTGAGAAAAAAAGGCAGAATTCAGAACTGGAAGCCTTTGAAAACCATTTTGTACAAAAGTAAGGATGTATATGGTGAACATAGTTGAATGGCTGGGTTTCTGCAGTCCTCGCTCCAGATTTCAGGCATTCATAAGTGCCCCTTTCAGTCTGGAATGACATTAAAAGCAATTAGCAGAGAGTTGGTGGACTTTTTCTAGCCCTTTTCCTCCTATCACTAACAAGTAAAATTCAACTGACTAGATATTGCTTATAAAAATGAAAATAAGATGTATATATATTTTTAATGGGTATGTTAAGGCAAGTAGTTTATCTACTTTTCCAACAGATATCACTCTAATAAGCTGTAAGGTTTCCTTTGAGCAAAGCTCTTCACACACTCCAGCAGTGGGCAAATATTAATGAAACACATCATCCTAGGAATGTCCATATTATCACTTTTGTTTTAAAAGCTGTCCACAGTAATGGGCTCAACATAACCTTTTGCCCCTCAGATTTCTACAGAGTGATCCACCTGGCAAAGAGTTAAGTGCAGACCATAACTACACAATACAGCCTGTAAGTGTCAGCATCTTTTCCTTGCAAACTGTGCGTGCGTGTGCGTGTGTGTGTGTCTGAGCGCATGTTTTAAAGACCTTGCCTAATCACACCTCACTTATTTTTAAGTAGAACATGTGGTTTAACTTTGCACCCACTTTTCTACTAGAAGACTAAATGTTAACACCCAGGGGCACCTGTCTTAGATTAGTGAATAGTTTACTACAAATGATGGAACCAAACTGATGGGATTATATTTGGTTCAGAAACACAAAATTGAGTCAAATAGGCTTTTGCCTTTTATTTATTTATTTATTTCAAAGTACAGAAGACGACACTAAAAACAAAGGGAAAATGTGTCTATAATGCTGTAGTTAAAAAACATCTGACAAGTTTTGCTGACATGTTTTCTGTGTGGAAGGACCTGAAAATCTCATGTCCACTTGACAAGAGCATTTTTGTCATTCCACAGTGGCAAAACAAGTGCAAAATGTGAAGTGGTCTGCACATATGGCCTTAGAGGGCACTGAGGTTTGGTGAGGGTCAACTGTTTTTGGATCTGGGTAAATTTCATGGTCCCAGCTGTCCAGATGATTTGCAGAGGACTCCAATATACTGAAGCAACCTGCTGTGAATCTTCATCCAAACAGGTTAATGCATGGCAGGCACCCTGTATGGTCCTCAACAACTTCACAAAAATAAAACAAACTTTCACCAACACTAGCTACCTTCAGCTTTCCTCTTCTAGTCTTCTTATTGACAGGATATAAATTACATGGTTCTCCTATGATTGTCTAAAACTCTCTCCTTCCATATACGTCTATTCTCAATATATATACACAATTCTCAACAGCATTAACAAGAATTATATTTTTATGGATAGTGTGTTCTTTAGATGCTGAATTAGCAATCCAAGTACTGAAGTACTGTCATGATTGCATTTGATTTCTTTTACAAACATAATATTAAAGAGGCAACAATAGATTTCTTTCTTACTGCTTTCAGCCACTGCCCAAATACACACATGTATGTCTGTATACTTACACATATATTCATACTAACGCACACATGGACACACACATATGCACATTATTACTTTATGCTTGGACTGTTAATTCCCTTTTATCTCTATATCTCCCTCATAAATTATTTTTCACTTGTCTGTCATCCACCTCTGCTTATCAATACCCCTCTTTGTCTGATTAGTGTTGTGTGCTGCTTTGGAGTAAATATATGGAGCGGGAGAAAAAAAATTGAATTAATACAGGTCAATTGGTTGCTTTTCTTGACTCCTTCACATTGCCTGTTGCTCTGCCCACTGAACCTTTCTCCTTTCCCAGGGTATTCTTGTGGTGTCAAACACTGCAGCAAGGTTTTGTCATCTCTTTGGAACGTGCACTGCATTGTTGTTGTAATATTGTTGCTGTCATGTTCTCAAACCTCCATTTTAGATGTCTTTCTTTGCTAACATAAATTGGAGTAAATTAAAAGGCAACTTACAAATAACTTATTTTCTGTATTTTATTATTATCACTTAATTACCGATTTGCAGACATGAATGGAGCAGCACCATCAAACTCCTGTCCTTTTTAACCTCCTAGGCACAGGGGACTCACAGTATTTCACTTCATGCTAAAAAATGGTATCATTAGTTTTCATATTCAATTATCCAAGTACAGGCTATTTTTCTGACATAGGAAAGCTCAATGTTTGATTGCAGGCACACAGAAAATTAAGATTAAAAGTATCAGCACAAAATTGAGCATTTTGAACCACAGTGCTGCACCTTATACAGTTTATAATAATGTAGTAATCCTGGGAGACATTAAAATATTCTGCCCTGTGTCTCGGCAAAGAACATTGTGGAGCTCTTAGTGACGAGCTGGCAGACACCGTCCCACTGGTGACTGGGAAGGGATGGAGGTTTCTGCCAGCTAAATTTGGTTCCCAGAAATTCCTGCCACCCACTTCTCACTGCCACTCCTCCAGCTGTCCTGTTCCTCCACCACATCGCAGCAAATCCCCCACAAAGGCGACAGCGGAGAAGTCACCTTTTATCCTAACTCCTCGTGCTGCTTTGCCATACCTCTCTGTGCATGGCTGCAGTGCCCCTCGGGGAGAAGTTAGTGTGAAACCATTCCTTGCACACACTCCAGGCTCTCTTGCACTGATGAAGAATACTGCATTAAGCTGCTTAAGCGACACACCAGTCGTGGTTTGTGTCTCCAGACACAACCCTCCTCAAAAACATACGACTGAAATGGTGCTTTATTGATTGCAGCTCTTTGATAGAAAAAAAAAGTCACAAATAGACTATGAATGTCAATAAATACAGTATGGGAACTGTGAATTATTATGGACATCAGGTTTCCAGCAGATGTTTTTGTCCCGTAACAGAAGCTGATTTAACAAGTCTGCTTACAGCTGGCCTTGGAGCCCCACAGAGCTGAGTCAGCAAGCCGAGCTTTGTGGGGCTGAATCTTCTCTTACCCTTCACCATCAGCCCATATGAGTAAGCTTTCGTGATTTGAGAGAGCTTGAATTCGTGCTCAGCACCATAACGGAGAGCGTATGGTGGTATTGTGCAGGAGGTGCTGAGGAGAGTGGTTATGTTGGTAAATTTAAGATGCTGATTTCCTCCTTCTGGGGAAGGTTCCCATTTCTTTGTGAAAACAACCCGTATGTTGAATATAGCTGGAGCTGCATTTGCAATAAGATGCCTGCCCTGCAGCTGTGAAACCTGCAGGTGCATAAATCTCTAACATTTATGATAAAATCTGTTGTGGACATTTTCTTATCACAGCAGATCAGGGAGAGGAGAAGGAAGAAAGGCTGAGGAAAGGCTGCTGACAGATTCGAGCTGCTTGGGAACACTGGCCACTATTTAAAGAAGGCATCCGAGTCCTGCTCTCCCTGGAGCTGGTAATAATTGCGCCTTTCGCTTCCATGGGAATAGGCTCAGGCCTTTGGCTGGCAAATGTTTGCATATAGCCCAAATCAAGTCATTAGTTGCCATGTGTCCAACCTGTATTTTAAGGCCCTCCAGCTAAAAGTCCATTTGCATACTTATCCCAGCCAGGAACATGGTAATTAAGTCTGTGGCATTGTACACAACCCCAAGGAAAGTCTGCAATTCAATAGTTCAGAAAGGCTCCTGCTGATTTCAATGGGGTTTGGAGTAGTCACAAACTCAGAGGGTGTTTACTGGATCCCGGACAATCCCAGCATTTGCAAGAATTATTAAATTAACACTTCAAATTATCAACGCCTCTGCGATGTGAAAATACCAGCTCCACATTTTAGACCAGAGAAAAAGCATTACAAAAGGGATGGGGTTTGCTCTTTGATATGGTCTACTTCGCATCACTATACATTGTACAAATACTCCCAGCACTTGTGCTTGTCTCAGCTCCCAGCAACGCAGATCATCCCTGTCCACAGAGGGGTGGGAGAGCAATGAGATGGGCTTGGACCTGAATAACGTACAAGGCTGTCATCACAGCAGGTAGGGGAAAATGATTACGCTGGAGTTCAACACAAAGGCTTTCAGTTGCAGTTAAAAGACGATCTTGTTAGAAACAAACAGCCAGCTATAGCGGCAGGATACTTGAAAGGTAGATAAGTCTTCCACATGGGGGAAAAATGTCTATGGTAGGAAAAAGACATTTAGCAGAAGTGAAAATCCTCAACTATGTTTTATGGAGATAGGCCAAAAACAGTTCCTGCATCTGGAGTTGTACTTTGCTAAAAGAGATATAACAATCCTTTGTGTAATTCAGAAAAAAAACCAGCATGAGCTGAAATTTAAACTGCACCCATGACTGCAATTGGGATTTTTTTTCCCCAAAGGTATGAATCATTTATTTATTTATTTATGTTTGTATTTTCAGGGACAAATACTTATCTGCTATAAATCTCCAAAGTCCCTTTCATTTCAGTGGAGGTGTACGTTGTCCAAGGGTCTGGTTGTCCCCTTCCACAGCATACTTGTGAAAATCTCATCTTTCAGCAGCAGCCTAATGCACCACCAGACCTTCAGCTTGTTCTGCTTTAATCCCAGCATCTCCTATGCAGCTGGTAATTGTTTCATTTACATAAAACCATGGTAAAATCAAGAAATATTGCCAAATATGATAGCCAACTTAAAAGTAAATTGAAAATATTAAGACTTTTGAAAGGTGCTTCTGCCTTCAGCCAAGGCTTAGGTGGTTCTACCTTCAGCCAAGGTTCATGCAGGGTCATGCCTACACCTTTGCCCAGCTCCTCTCGCTCACTGGCTCTCAGATCGCCTTCATCAGCTCGGATGGACTGTGCAGAGGAGGGGAGGTTTCATGGCATATTGCATTGCTGAATGAACAGGGGAGGAAAAAAGAGACCTTGCAGAAAGAGAAGAAAGTCTGACCTAGAGACAGCTAAGGACACCTGGAAGAGACAAAGACATTGGGCCTGATTCAAAGCCCATTGAAGTCAATGGAAACATTTCAATGGGCCTTGGATCAGACCTTTGCAATGAAATGAAATGGAGAAATAATGAACGGTTTTGGAGACAAACAAATCGGTAAGTGGTGGAGGTAGATGGCACAGCTGTATAGAAAAAAGTGGTCTGGCAGGAAGAAGAGGGCCTGGGCAGTTGAAAACTCAGATAGCGGTTGGCAGCTAGCAGCTCTGGAGCTTGGCAAATGACCTGAAAATACCGAGAGAGAGATTTGTTTCCTTGTTTTTTGTAGCGTGCGGTAGCAAACAAGGCCCAGAAATGCAAAAGAAAAAAGAGCGGCTGGCTGGCTGACTAGAAAGCAGAGTTAATGATTCCAGCCCAGGGGACCCATCCCAGGGGATTTCCCTTCCCCCTGTCCACTTCTTGCTGGTTTTAGCCAGGAGTTCATTTTTGGCCTCTGAATACCTTTACCTAAAAATAATACATTCCAGGCAGGTCCTCATGTAGCAAACTGTGAATGTGACCTAATAAATTCTCAACTGCTCGGCAAAACATCTAGGGCATTTTTTTTTGCAAAAAATAAAATTATGTAATGATTTGCCATGTAACTGTTAAATCCAGATTGAATTCCAGAGCTAAACCAAACCAGCCTCAGATCCTGCTTCCTCATCCCCGTAGAAAATCCTTTGCCTAAGGTTTCTGGGAAATGGGAACATATAGAAAAAAAAAACACAACAAACAGAAGTATGAATTTAATTACCAATACTATGCTCCAACCTCGAAGGGGAATGAGAAAGATAATTGCTTAGGGTCTCTGGGTGGAATCATGTCCCCATGGCCAAGACAACAACCAGTCTAGCCAGCATCTCAATGACAGGAGAGCAATGTGCAGCGTGTTTTCTAGTGTCAGTGATTCTGCGTAGAGTCATAACAGGTAAGTGAAATGGTAATTAAAAATGGAAGGAAGCACTGGCCGGAGGTGAGAACAGGTGGCACGGGGGGGGACCTGCATTTTGTTGGGTATAAAATGGCAAGACAAAAATATACAGCAGCAATAAAAACAACGTCCTCATGGGGAATTTTTTGCAGAAAGCTCCAGGTAGAGAAATAAGAATCTGAAAGGGAAAGGTGGAGGGTTTTGTTCCCCAAGCTGCAGAAAAAAGCCCGGACAATTGAGGAAATGCAAACAGGTTGTTACGATAAAGCAAAAACATCCCGTGGGGAAACAGATTTGAAGTGGCAAATGTGCTTGCAAGGGATAAGTGTGAGCTTTTGAGAAGCAATCGCCGCAACAAAGAGTGGAGGGTATGGTGCTTTCTGATAGAGGAGGGCTGCCAGGGATTCCCGGTGCCAGGAGCCCGTGTGCACTGCCGCTGCTGACGGCCGTGCAGGGACAATATCGAGCCGCTGTCGGTGACAGCCACGGGGGCATCCCGCTTGCTGTCAGTGCGATGGGTTGTTAAGCTCAGGGACAAGAGGGGGAGAAAAAAATCTTGCTCTGGCTCGTAGACCTCTCTAACGGTGGAGGTTGGAGGCAGCATCTCTCGGAAGCTGAGGGGAAACAGGCTTGAGGGTGACCTCAGCTACAAACAGAAAACTAATTTGGACAGACAAATCTTTTAGAGAGAGCACAGCCTCTTTGCTTGTTTGGTTTTGGTAAATGGACATGCAGCATCTCTGAAATATTTCATTGGTGTTACAGATGGCTATCTTGACAGAAATGCATCCTCCTTTTAGCTTGAAAATCCAAGGTTGATTTGGGTTTGAAATTTACCTAGTGCATTTACCTTTTCCTTATTAAAAAAACACACAGGAAGCATCTTAACTTATTTAGAAAGCAGAAAGACTTGAAGTGCTAATACATCAGAATATATTTCTCTTTGACTGGGGAAGGAGAGAATCCCTTCTCCTGAGGTTACAATTCCTTGCTGCCAAGCTGCAAGTGATCTTTCCTTCATGCAAATAAAACGATACAGATATATACCTGAGGACTCCGCTCCTGAGTGTTTTAGGCTATTCCTCCTGTCTTAGATGTGTTTGTTTTAGAGTTTTTGCCCAGTTTCCTAATAAATTTTGAACTTATTTTCTTATGTCATCCAGATTTAATACAAAATTATCAAAGGCAACTGCATGTTTCTCTGTCCCATAAAATGTCTTCTAGCAGGAGAATAATATTTCTTCATAAGATGGTAGCTCAAATCTTTTGAACCTGTTCACTGACTATTTCTGTAACAGCTTATTAATTAGTATTCCTATGTTTGCTTTTTGCTGTTAAATTACTCTGCAAGGCAAGAATTATTAGAAGGTGCATATTATAGATACATAAACTGAAAATAGACTGGTTTAGTATAATTCTATTAAAAATCCAAGCAATCAAGAGGCAGAAATCTGTAGGAACCGTTCCCCTTACAAATCATTTTCAGTCTAGTTTTAAAGTGTAAGACACCAGGGGAGAAAAACGTCTCCCTGTATGTTTGCAAAATACCTACTTCAGTGCAAACCGTATTTTGACAGAAGTCTTTGATCTCTATCAGAGTCCAAATGACTAAAAATTAAACATGAGGAAGAGCATAGGGGAAAAGTATTCAGCATAAGATAGACAAGGGGGATCTTTTTCTTCTTCATTTGAAATGTCATTTTAAATTCTCCCTCGTAGACTGATATTAGGAGACACCACGTTGGTCCTGATCCTGCTTTGTCCCTTTCCTCCTTGGTCACCTGCAAGAGGAGATAGACAGGAGACATTAGATTAAATGATGTCAAGTGGGGCTAAATGCTTCGACTCGAGCATCCGCCCACCTGTGCACGGCAGCGATGGTGGGTGTCTGCGTGGGACTCTGCTTGACCCCACAGCCCTTGCGTTGCAGATGTGTGCGCTGGCAACCCGTGTCCAAGGAGGGCTCCAGCAATTCATGAATGTAGAAATAAAGATTACAGACATTACAGGGAAAAGTAAGAAAGGACCTTTGATATCTAGGAAATAAATTGGGCTTAATCCACAACAGATTTAACACTCAGTGGCCATAAACTGTCCTTTGCTATAGCTGTACAAGCATCTTAGCTTATCATGTGTAAATCCCCTTTTTGACAGCGAGCTAATGAAAGTACTGGTTGAATATTTTAATAACCCATTCCTCCCTGCTCACGAGAAGGCTCTGATGAGAATAAAAACAGTGTTATATAGGTGAAGGGCGGCAGGTGAATGCTTTATTCCCTGCCAACACCAGCCTCTACCCCGGATTTCAAAAGAGCAGTAATGCCCTAATGTCCTGATTTGCATTTAAATCTTTCAGAGATTTGTATATGTCTCAACTTGGAACAGTGTACATGATTCAAGCTTAGCCCATTTGTATGTTTTAAAAGTATGTTGACTTGTAGTGTTAAACAGTAATTTTAAGCAGTTCAATTAACACGTTTCTCCATTTTCTGTTCTAAGAAATACAAACAAATGAGCAATCCCATGAAGAACAGAAGTCCGCGTTTACGCTAAGAGCTTTCAGCTTCTAAACCTGCTCTGTGGTCCCATAAAAATGTCACCATTTAACACATAGAAATTTAGTGAGATTCACATATTTAATATTAAGCACACACTTAATTTCTTTACTGGATATAGCTTCTCACCTCCTTGCCAGCTGGAGGTCTTGGAGATCATGCTTTTTGGCTCCTCCATGTGCAAGGCCACGTAGGGAGGGCAGAAAATCAACACAGTCCCATTAGCACGGGCTGTGTATCCTTGCAGAGGAACAGGACACGCTGGCTTGGCAGAGCGCTGCACCGATCCACGGCAGCTAACCCAGCATAGCAGCTTGCTTTGGGTGTCTCTGAATGTCCGTGCACGGGGGCGTGGAGACAGCCCCTTAGCTTCGCGTGATATAATTTGCCATATTCCTTTAATGGCAAAGCACTGGTCACAATATTTTTGAAAATGCTGTAGAAAATTAAAATGTCATTTAAAAAGGCATATAAAATAGCTTGTTGGGATAGTATCTATCTCTTCATTATTATAGGTCTGTCTATATAGATTCAGCACTTTCAGTGTTTTTATTTCTAATGGAATATAAAAAATAATAATAGCTTTTAGGTGTCAAATGCTGCTGTTAGTCCCTGGCTCACAATGAGAGCTTTGCAGGAGGATTTGTTCAGTTCTTCAAATTGCTGCAACATTTCATATTGCACAGCAGATTTGAACCAAATCGAAGTAACAGAGGCTAATGGGAGAATTCAGACCTCTTGGTCTCAGCAGAAAACAGCCGTAGTGAGGGGCTGGTTTGTGCCCTACATTCTGGTGTTACTGTTCTCAACTATGCTGCAATGGTTAAACTTTCTGGTGCTCGAGAGCGCAGGTAACCGCGCACAAAGCACTGGGTGTAAAACGAACTCTCTTGCTGATAGCCATCTGGAGATCACAGACTTCAGCTCACTCTGACTTATTTTTAGGCACCAAGCTTCATAGTCTTTAAGGGCAAAGAGAGGGGAGTAAAAATAGGCCAATTAGTATAATTTCTAAAAAAAATTCCTTAAAGATCTTGAGCAATTGCAAAGGTGACTTTAAAATTTAAGAGGAATGAAAAACAAATGGGCTGGGTAGGAAATTTGGGGCCTCTAAGATCGCTTAGCCAATAAATTGCCTTTTTTATCTGAGTATCTTTGAAGTATCCTCCCTGGAGGGACTATCTTAAAGCTAGCTTTAGTTAGTAGCATTGGGTTGTTAATGGCTTCCGAATGTACCTTCCTTCTTTTCTAATCTCACCATAGCCTCTTACCTTCCCTGCTTGATTTGTTATATTTTCACTCTTTCTTTGAAGAGCAAACTTAAAACTGTGAAAAGTTTTTTTGTGTAATCACAGGGTGATATGTAACATTATTTCAGACTTGCCATGGTCTGTTCCCGGTTTGTCACACAGACTCACGTTAGTTTGTCTGCAGCGTTGTGAATTTTGGGAAAAGATTTCAGTCCTGCTTGGAAATCTATGTGTCATCAACTCGTTGGACATCTGGTTTCAATTTACAATGTATCTGCCTGAGGGTACATATCACCCCCAGAGTAAATAATAATAATAATGTTAATAATAATAACAATATCTATAATATAGTAATAATAGATGTAAATGAAGTACATGTTCTTGAGTTTCCAATGCGGGAGAAAACAAATTAGAAAATGAATTGCCTGGAGGTTTACATTTACATTGCATGGATGGTTTACATTTTAAGCAACATGAAAACAGACTGCCTTCAAGGAAGACCATGAATATTTTGGGAAGATTTATTTAAACCAAAGATTTGGGGAAATGTTAAAACCAGATGAACTCTATACACAATAAAGTGCTAGATCAAGTAATCTGCTTCAGCACCAACTGTGGGTTTAATCATATGAGTAAAATCTATATTTAAAATCCAGGATGGGTAAATGTCTGCAATCCAACGGGGAAGCAAAATGTCTTCTGAAGCTAAGTGCAGATATTTACTAATGAAGGTTAAAAGAAGATAGCTGGATGGAATTGCATATTTGGGGGAATTTTTAGACTGTTTAGTATTCCCACTTGAGTATGTTTTGTAGAAAGCAAAATCTTGCATGGAAAAATACCAATTTGAATAAAGCTTTTATGGGAAGTGAGAGAAAGACAGAGAAATTAGTGGACACCAGTGATCAACTCACTCACATTTTATACTAATGAATCTTTACTTTTATTCCAAAAAAAAGAAGCAGAGACAGCTCTACTACAGCCTCCACGAGAGTCTGTTGACTGCAGCTTTCACCCAGCTGTCAGAAGTGCAGGTTCAAGCTGCTTCTGCAAAGCAGACACAATTGCAACTTGAACCTCCGGGTCTCATCTCCTGGGCCCTGACTACACGGCTATTAAATATTCAGGTGTGTGTTTTCCTTCCTCTTGTTTTTCACAGAGAACTTCAGGAGGTCTCAAGGTCCCCTTCATGCAGACCGTGACGTAGAAACCTCACAGGTAAAATGCCCAATTCACAGCAAGACGGAGAGCAGCAGCAGAAACTGCAGTAACAGCCCTTCCAACGCTGCAGGTCGTTGGGAGTCACTGGGAGGTGGACAACACAAAGGCTGGTAAAGAACAAATGCCTTTGGGTGTCCTGGCTTAGGGTGGTTGAGCATTGCCTTAGAAGATGGTCAGGAAAAGTAATAGCTGGGTGCATGAGGTGCTGCTTCTCAGAACAACTCCTCTGCTGCGGGACACAAGTTGGTTCGTGAAGTGAGACCCTAAGTAGCACTGTGATCATAGTAGGAATAAGCGTGACCTGTTTTTTATGCAGTTTATACCTAGATGTGTGCGCATGTAAAAGGAAAGGAAAAAAATTAAAATGTTTATTTCTATAGAAATATACTAAAGGGAAAACTTAGGAAAGGAAATCAGTTCAGAGTATGTTTAGATAAATGCTGACAGAACCATGGATAGTGTTCACATTTCACTGCCGAATAAAATTACAGAGCAGGAAAGCTACCAGGGAAGAAACAATCAAAATCCAAGTTGCAAAAATCTATTCAAGCTAAAGAAAATATAATTTGAAAATTAAACTTATCCCAAGTGAGGCCAAGAAGGAAAGGATTCTGGAAGGTGGGAATATATGGTGCCACCTCTGAGAACTGCAAGACAAATTGGAAAAACAAGTAACCAGATCCTGAAATAAATTATTTGAATGCTTCAGAATAGAAGATCACTTTCAAAAATGAAAACATGAATAAATATAGAGGAGGGATGAGAACCAGAGTAGCATTTGACGTCATTTTCCATCAGACTGAAAGATTAATATCTACATTGCCATGTTCCTGTATACATCATGAAGTTTAGACATCACCAGAGACAAAATACCTGAAAACAGAGTACATGAGCAACAATACAAATAGGAAATGTCCTTGATCCAGTCAAATATTTAGTTGGCTTTGGGGAAATTAAGATCAAACATTAATTCTCCAAGAAACGATGCAAATGTCTTCTGGAAATGAAACATGAAGCAGATGTGTTCTAAGTGAATGTAGTACTTTGCCAGATAGCTAGTTATAATGGCTAGTTTAAACATACAAAAAAAGCTACTAAGGCAATGTTGGGCATGCTGAACTAGTTTATCTTCAAGAAAAGCATAGGAGGAAATGAATGCAAATATGTGTGTTTTAATCCCCCTATGAGAATATAGAGGTATCACTTGTAAAAATGAATTAATTTACTGTATTCTAACTAAGGTTTTTGCAAAGACTTAAACAAAAGGAGATGTGGGAAGACTGGTGGATCTCTTTTATATAGATTTTAAAGAGATTCTTGACAAAGTTCATCACAAGATCCAGTTAAAGACACCTATAAATCTGGATTACAGTTTTGTGTGTAACTGGGAACTGTAGAGGAGACAGGACCATGAAGGAGGTTTAAAGGTCCCAGCCTCACCATGGCATGGTTCTGGAATGGGACCATAGTTGTGGAGAAGGGCTGGTGTTATTCATGTGATGAAAACTGAAATTAGGCAGCCAGCCCTGGCAGGGAGGTGTATGAGTGCCTCTGGGTAGATCTCATGAAATGAGGAAATCGGACAGTGTTCTGTCAGATGAAATTCCACTTATTTACAAATTCATTTACTCTAGAAGGTACAAATTAAACTATGTATCCACTCTTCTGGAATCTGAATTTCTTGTGAATTTCTGAGGGAAATCATTTAGGCATCACTGTGGACAGCTCAGTAAAGAAATCTGCTCAAATTCAATATGTAGCAGCAGTCAAAATTGTAAATTAGATGTTAGGCTGCATTAAGTGAATGGCTATAATACAGAAAATACAGTACCATTTTTAAATCTGTGAAACAGACCTGGAGACAGAGCTTTCAGTTTGTTCTCTTGATCTCAAAGAAAGAAAAAGAAAGAAAGAAGAACCAGAAGTATCAGGGGGCAACAAGGGAGCATAGGAGTTACAATGAGAAAACATTTAAAATTGGAGTCCTTGGGAAAGAGGCTTTAATTTCTAAAGAGGAAAAAACAAGCATGCAGGTAAAGGTAGAAATATGCTGCAATGGAAGCTGAAACGGAAATTAGATATTCTTACATTGCTCTTTTCTACAGAAGCATTTCTATGGTGTTTGAAAACAAAGCATTTCTAGTTAACAAATGCAGGCTTTAATAATTCTACTTTATATAGGAAATCAGCTAGAGCTGCTGACATGAGGTCTGGTATTTCAAATGGTTTTGGTCATTCAGTGTTTGTAATGGGAGATAATGTTTCAGGAAAACTTCCTTTCTTCTCACTTTTAACACTTTTCATGTTTCTAGGGACATTTGCAAAAGGCTGATTTGTATAAGTTCAAAAACTCTCTTTAATTAAAAAGCCATCTTTGTGAATGCAAATGAATACATCAAAAACTCTCAGAAGTCCACACAACTAATAATTAATCTAGATTTCAAGGACTCTCTAACACTATTACATCATTAATACCTCCCTCATTCAAGAATGGGCATCCTTCTAGCAATTAAAGAAAAATTTAGAAGATAATTAGACACAATTCTCATCACAATATTTTACACAGGTATATGATTTTGAAATTAGGTCAAGGGAGGGAGGGAAAATGGTGATTCATTACAGAGGCTCCAAGAAGCAGAATTACCTCATCATAACTTCTAAGTAATCTGTTTTTCTAAGTTGACATTGTAACGAACCACCATTGTTAATAAATTAGGAAGCCAGGGAACACCTTACAGTGTATGGATAAACTAGGTGTAGTCTTTATTGAAAAGGTGCCAATAAAATTCTTGAAAAGTTCATACGTTACAAAATATGCAGGCTATACATTGCTTATATACTGTGGTGATGGGCCATATAGAAGAAAGCTGATTGCTCCTTAAATGTCGCATTTGCACAACAGCAATTACAGAATAAACCTTGGATACCAAAGCAATTATGCCAAAACATATCAAAGTCTTTGCACTCCCTGAAATAACAGGGGAAGGGATAGATGTAATTTATTTTAATGGTCCAGCAGAGGTAATAGAGAATTGCTTAATGTCTTTCTTCACAGATTTAGATCTTTATGATAAGGTTTTTATGAAACGGAATATATAACCCAAAGAAAGTGAAACCAGATTTAATGAAATTGCCCGTCAATAGCACTTTCACAAGTTTGGGTTTTTTCCTTCAGTCTGGGTTTATCTGTTCTTAAAACAATTTGCTGAAGTTCACGCAGCCTTATAGCGACAGTAATAACAGCTACTGTACCCGGATCGTTCTCTGAGCAATCAAAAGTTATTTTCTATAACTGATAGTATGGTCTGGTGGAAGATAATATCCAACAGCTCAGGCAGGTCTCAGGAGTACTCGTATCACAATTCTGCTACTGATTTTGTTACTGATTTGGTGTTTGACCTTAGACGTGGCATGTGAGCTAGTATTAAATAGGTGTAAGTAGGACCAAGAACAGAGTTTCTCACAGTTTTAGTTAATGTCTATGAAGAGCTTGAAAAAAACCCTGATGAAGCCTGCTAGGCTTTCTAGAAGTCCAAAGTATTATTGTTTAAATAGTCTGAAGCTTTGACAACATTCCAAGCAAAGGTGAATACACATAGATAACAAAATTTCATTTCTATTTGCGGTATGTTTTCATCAAAAAGAGCATTTAACTTTTCATTTTAATAGTCAGAATTTTTAAATAAAGAGTTTCTAAGACAAATATTTTTATAAGTACATGATACACATTATAATGTGTGTATAAACATATTTACTGCATTCTGCCATTTTATATATGAACATTGCATCAAAATTTTGGGGAAAAAATTCATTTCCTGTTCTGAAGGAAGAGTTTTAAAACTCTTCTGTATATTTCACTGTATGGTCATCCTGCTGAGCATTGAAGGGATTTCAGCAGTAACTTGATAGGGCACTTTTTGTATGAGCAGCTTAAAGATCAGTAAGGCAACCTAGTATGTGGCAAGATGAATATTAAATCTGTTAGTGCCAAGTGTCTCATTTCCCAGGGCTGAAGCAAAACTGTTTCTGATACTTTATTGAAAAATCTTTTAAAAACTCTGTTGTGATCTGGTCTAGATTGTGGTGAGGTCAATGGGAGGATTCCCAAGTGACTTACCGGGGCTGAGTCTTCGGTAACGAAAAGCTAAAACCTCCAAAACCACAAGGAGACCTGAAGAATCTTTCTCCCTGGCTTCACTTTCAGACCTTCATTTGCTGGCAAGCAGTTGCATTTATCAATCTGGAATTTTACTACAAGCTCTAGGCACATATGTGTGTTGGTTTTAAGAAACCTTGCAAAACCAAAGACTTACTGCATCAAGGGTTTCTGAAGAAATGTGGCCAAACCACACTGACGCTAATAACCAAAGAATTTCAGTGCAGCCTGGGTCCTCATACAACAACCTCTGTCTCTGCCCATGCTCCAGGAGGCACCACCATTCCTGTCCCCCGCACCAGAACAAAAGGCTGTGTGTGCAGCCATGCAGGGTATGTGAGGTCCCTGCAAGGGCTTGTGTTCGAGTAGTTACCATGTGCAGAAGACCACACTGTCACACCTGCCACCAGGTCTCCGTAAGCCAGCTAAAGGGATTCCAGAGGTATTCCTGCCCCCCGTGCAGATTACCTCGAGTGTGCAGACACCGATGATGGCAATATCTCCTTGACTCTCTCCTGTCTCTCAAACCATACCCTACACAGCCTTCCCAGGGAGAATGCTTGTAGAGCACACTTCACCTTATGTATTTCCAAACACCTGGCAAAGACTGGCTAATTCACCTTCTCAAACACTTGTAAATAAAGTAAGCATCAGTCCTTTCTTTTAAGAACTAGTGCTATTCCCCAAAAAAGAGTTTGTAGAGTTGGAATTCTAGTACTATTTTCCCTACTTATTCTCCTTCTGCCCTTTGTCTCTGCTTTCTCTGATGTGTCCTCTAACAGCTCCCTATCAAGTCAGAGACAAAAAGCTCAATCAACCTCTGTTCCCGAGCTTCTGCTCCTAACAGGGCAGCACACATAGGCAAGCCGCCTTACAGACATGCAAAGATGAAGGTAGATGGACCAAACATACATTATTTCTGATGGGTGCTTATTTTGCCTACTTTTGTTT
This sequence comes from Pygoscelis adeliae, assembly GCF_000699105.1. Classification (NCBI taxonomy): domain Eukaryota; kingdom Metazoa; phylum Chordata; class Aves; order Sphenisciformes; family Spheniscidae; genus Pygoscelis; species Pygoscelis adeliae. The sequence goes on from NW_008825100.1 coordinate 854,437, forward strand.
TAGAGATCCTAAATTGAAGACCGTTAATGTTGAGGAGAATAACTTTAGAGAAAGCACTGGTTGTCACATGGGGCAGGCTGGTGAAACCTCTTGCGCAGGACCCAGCAGGCATCCAAGCTGTTATGTTGTATGAGCAAAGAGATTGAAAAAAATTCAAGTAAGTTTCTGGGAGTAATAATTGTCCTATACTTAAAACAGTTAATAGAAGTAGCAGCAAAGCTCCTTTATGGAACCAAACAGCTGAAACAACAACAATCTCCATCCCAAACACAGTCATGTTTTACGACCCAAAGGAAAGGCAGGCACTGGAAGGGATTTCACTGACATTGTTCATGAGCACTTCTGCGTCTATATGAGATGAAGGAAATACCAGAACAGCTGGAGAAGAGGAAAACACCAGACTCAGAAACATGTTAGTGTCCAGAGAACCAGCCAACAGAGAGAGCATTTAGGACCAGCGCTGGCTCAATGAGGTGATGAAGAAGTTGTTGTTGGCTAGACAAAATGTTATTGAAGCCTGAGGTGTAACAGCTGTCCTTCATTTCAGATAGCCGTAAAGAAGCACTTACAGTCACTTATGAAACTATAGCAGTCTCCAAATCAAACCCAAGAAACATGTCATCACCCAAAAAGCAAAGGCAAGTGCCTGACCATTCAGGAATGTGAATTGTGTAGATACAAAGGTTTGGTAGGGTGAGGAGAGGGAAGCAGAAGACATACAGAGACGGAGCAGAAGTCAAGCACAAAGTCTGGAAAGAGGGAATGAGATTATTTGCCAGAGTTCGAGGTATGGGCTCGAGGCGTAGGCTAAGGAAATGTCTCATACTGTTTGATTTCTTTGTGTTCAGGAAAATTAGACTTTAACAGCCTTCAAAAGTATGCAGATTTGTATGGAAGATGCTCCCAGTGCATTCAGTTATTCCTTCTCTCTAGAAAAATTTTTTTAGCCAGCTGCTTGAATCCAAAGGAGGAACTGTGTGCATTATTCAGAGAAAGCCAGCTGTATGCTCATCATTTCTCTTGCTCTTGATCCTCATAAGCCACCACTCTATAACACTCAACACAGAGAATGCGGAAATATGAATCAGCATGATATCCCACTCTGGGATATTATAGAAGAACTGCAGAGACCCACAGTAAACTTTGAGACCCACAAATAGTTATTTCACATCTTCAAAGTCTTCCCTCTACTTGAGAAACACAAACCTGAGGAACCTGTAGAAAGATTCCAGTGAAGTCAGTTGCTCATTAACAGCAGGAAGCAACATGCTCCAAAAGAAAACAAAAAAAAGTCCATATCTAGGTCCTCCCCAAGAGATTATCTTCCTGCAGTAACAGAGGAATAACCTGTAAAAGACTTTGCGGAAATGAAAATCTCTCCCTGTTGCTCCCATGTGCTCCACTTCAGCATCTCAACCAGTGGCATAAAAGACTTTGTGATCAAAAACTTTAGATATCTTCCTTTATTTTCTCCCAGAAGTCTGAGTAAGTTTGCTGGGAAACTTTGAATGGAGTTCTGTGGGATTTGGATGAGGCACTCACGGGAAAGGCTGAGGGAAGGATCTTGGTGGTTTCAGTGTATAAGCAATAGGATGGTAGTCGGAACAGCCAGGAAATGAAATGGGGTAATGATGCACCTAATAACTTACTGAAAATTCTGCAATAGGGAATAGAGCCAAAATCTCAGTAGAGATGTGAGTCTTTATTTCAGAACAGAGCAAGAAGCCTCTTGGCAAACTTCCCAAATGCAAGGTGTGCAGCTGAAAGCATTATTTCCAAACAATTCCATTCCAGAAGTGCAGATTGAATGGAGATTATGAGAACTACCCCCAGGGCATGACTAACCAGGACTGGTGAGGTAGATCAAGCCGGTGAATTGCTCTGAAGACTGACATTTCAATAGCGTATTGTGTGATAAGGGCCAGATCCTCAGCTGGTGTTAGCAAGGGCAGCTCCGGGGACATCAATGGAGTTGTATCATTTTATGCCAGGGGAGAATCTGGCCCATGGTATGCATGCAGAGATGATTCATAGTTTAATACCAGGTAACACAAGGCACTGTCAGAAAGACTTTAAACTAATATACTGCGATAATCTCATCTTCTTGTCTCAAATACAAACCACTTCATCAACCTCAGATTAAGTCAGTATGGGCTACATCTTCCCAGCCCTTTAAGAGGAAAAATGCAGTAATTTACCATCTGGTTATAATGTGAGGGTCACAGGGAAAGAATAAAAGTCTCCCAACATATATAATTTTTTCTATTCTAGAAGTTTTGGGAAATGACTCTACTGTCAAGAAGTATTTGTAAGAAAGGTATAATGAGGGAATATGAAGAAATAGTCATTATTCCTCAGTTCAGTAAGCTTACACGGTTCGCAAAACAGGGTAAAAGTTTTGCCAGAATATTGCTGTTGTTCGGCCTCTGATACATTGCCATTTCTACTATTGTTTCATTCACTTTTTTATTTTACATCTTTCGTACAAGCTTGGAAGTCAATGCCACAAGTCAGTCTGTAGCTATTTGGGTCAAACCAGAATCCCGGGATATTTGGCCTCTTCCTTTTGTGCAGTCCTACATTGCACATGAATCCCTGTCCTCCCAACTTCAGTAACTAAAATTTTGGGGTGTCTTTCATATCTTAATAGCTTTCTCAGATTATAGTCAGATAGTGGAAGGTAATTTCAGAAGCCAATGCTAACTCAGTTGGTTGTTGCTGGAGAGATGTCTGTTTTGAAGACATCTAGAACAGACTATTGCAATGTAGTATTTCAAACTCTTTCTGATAAGCCCCTAAATGAGCTAGATAATAACCATAAAATTAATAAAAGATAGCTGGAAAAAGGAGTAAAATAAGCTATTCTTCAGGTAGTTAACACAAAGTAATGGAGTGGCAGGGAAACATGTAGGTTTTGCTTAGACAGTAGGAAAAACTTTCTTAATATTTATCTAAGTTTAGCATAATCTAAAAATCACTTCTCTGTTACCTTGGAATTATCTATAACCAAGTTTGCAAAAATTCAAAGCAAGCATGTACAATGGCTGTTGATAAGACTTTCAGGTAGATGCCATATTCCACCGAAGCTAATGAGTGCCCTTCGCTTGATCTCATTTGGCTTTGGGATGCTCCACTTACCTTTTAATCAAAATCTTGTAGTCATAATTGAGCTGTCTTGGTATTGGAAGCATTAAAGGTGTGTCAAGACACTCTCCTACTAATCCAGGAAGGGACAGTCTTTTCTGAATTCCAGAGACACTTAATGGTTTATGGGACATGACTTTACTCTAGGTGTCATCTTTTAAATAGCAAGTAAAATTAAGGTCTGGCCATTTGTGATTATAAAAGATCATTAATTTCATTACGAATTGAGGTGCTCAATTCCCTTGCATCTAATTGAATTGTGCTTAAGTTACATTTCTTTGTTTTTCTATTATTTCCCGCAAAAGAGTGATTTAGTCTGATGTTTAACCTAGAGACTAAACAACGGAGCAAAGTAGCCATAAAATGGACAGAGTCTTAAACCCACGTACACATCTTGCACAGCACTGGTTTTTTAAGTGTTTCTTTGAATTCCTTATTTGTTTCGCTGTGATTATACCAGCTTAATCATGTATCACATGATATAGGATATATTATGTATATGTGCATACATCCCTATCTAGGTAACATATAATTCATCATACATCAAGAATAAGACAAGACGTCCAGAGTGGGTCCAGTCTTCGCTACTCACATTGATAGGTGCATCCATTTTGTTCTTTGAAACATCCAGATAATGAACATCTAAACTGAAACAGATACATCCTAAGTTAAGGGACAAGCTATCAAAACATTTCTCAGCAAATACCTGTGAAACTCTAAGAAAGAAATAAAATCCTTAATAAATAGTAATTATAAATAACAATTTTTTACATAATATTTCAGCTTCTTCAGTCACAAGAAAAAACATTTTTAGGCACAAGAGAAAACCATTGTGAAGGATTTTTTAAAATAATAGACTACTACTTCTAGGAAGTAGCGCTTACTCAAATTTGTTCCATTTTTGAACTTGTAACCTTTGTAGCAATGAATGCAGTGATATATAACAGACTGATCCAGCAACCCTAACTCATGTGAGTCAAAGGGACTACTTGCATGAGTCAAGACTGCTTGTTCAGGCCTCAATTTAGTAACCTGAGGAGAATGTCCTTTATATTCCATCTAGGGAAATGTAGAGTATGTGCAGGTGTGCTCTTCCAGGATGAAAAAAGCAGTAAATAATTCTGACAAGATAAAGCCAGAGATAAAATTGTGAGTTCTCTTCTGATTTGTGCAGTCATTACATATCTTAATTTTATCATGGAAAGAGTTGAATATGTAAGTATACACTGTTTTTAATTGTAGGTTAACTGATCGTACTGTCTTTGACTTTGACATTTAAAAAAATGGAAGATAAATGTATACAATTATCTGCAGAATTAGTCAAAAGATTTAGACTTCAGGTTGAATTCTGGCTTATTATGTATTGAGATCGGTTTTTTCTACAGCTACCAAGAACTTTTCTGCATTTAGACTGACTAAATCACTCACAATCAATTTGTCATCCAAATTCTGAACTCCTTCCTCCATACAGACTCTAAGGAATCAAGATTAATTTTGATTTAATGATAACTGAATAAAGGCAGTATACAAAGGATTTGTCATAGGATTTGTTTCCATTTGAAGAAATACCTGGAACAACAGCCTTTAATACCTTTAATATACAGGTACATTGGATTTCATGTAAATCAAGGTGAAATGTGCCAATTTACTTATGTAGAGGAGTAAAATTGCATTTATTATCAGATAGTTGAGTAGGATATACCCAGCCTTACACTGTGATAGTCTTAAGCACATTTGTACCTTTTTCTACTCAAGGAGAAACTTGTTTCCTTCAGTTATTTCCATGCAACAAGCACTCTATTACACCACATTTCAAGAAGACAGTTTGGGATCTGGCAGCTGGCATGATGCTTATAGTAAATCTGGCACGTAATAGCACTGAGCTCATTACTGTGAGTAAATCTCTCCATTGAAACTGGAAATTGGAGAAGCTTTAGGAAAGATACCACAAGCTGAGTAGGAGGACTCAACCATAGGAAGGTGACATGGGCCATCATGGGTGTTTGCAAACCCATAATCATAAACAAATATCCATTTTACTTCAAATGCCTGCAACCAAGACTGGAGACGGTTATTATAAAACATAGATCATAGAAAGTGGACAGCAACATGCCTGTTTACAGTATTTATAAACAGATTTGATCTCACCTTGCTCATTTTCCTAGGCTATACCATGAACCGCTTAACTGCCTGTGATGATGAGTTCCTCTCAGTAGCTGTCTGCCTGATTTCAGCACGTCTAATACTTGGTGCAATTCACTCTGCTAGCACATATGGTCAGGCAACTGTTTCTCTAGTGTATGACTTGGTTGCCATGAGGTTGCAATACCTTTCCTAACCATTTTGTTTTTCTCAAAACAATGAGTAATGTATTTCCAGGTATCTTACTAGTTGCACTCCTGTAAGGTTGCAGGATCAGACTCCTGTTAGACTTCATATGAAACTTCATATTCTTCAAAGGTTCCACTTCCATGCCTGTTTGGATTGTGTCAGTACTCTGGTAGTATTCATAAGCAAATATGATTGTAATTTAGGCCTCCTCTTGTCATTGATGCATGAGAGATTTACAAGCATTAATAGGAGTTAGGATGTAAATCCCTTGCTCGACAATAGCAGAGAATAACCCCCTTCATATAGATTCTGATGACCTATGAACTAAAGGTCAAGTGGGCCGTGCTACAAATTATCTGTTTGCAACAGATGCCAAAGCCTTGGGAGGTGAAAAAAATAACAAAAAACTGAGGACTACGAAATTCTCAGTGCATTTTCACAAAGAAAAAATAACAGCAGCTATTCCTATAACTTCATGCATCAGCCAGTGACATAGCCACAAATTATAAAGAAGCAAAAGAAAGATTCCTTCTTGCCTGGCAGCAAACTTCCCTCTTCCTCCAAAAATATACAAAAGCAGCTCCAAAATAAATAGTCATCACAATTAATTACCTACTCAAACTGAGGGCTGCGCAATAAATCTTTAAAGTTTTCAAGTGCGTTTTCAGTATAAGTGAATGTTTGGAGAGTCAAGCAGCAGAAACCACAAAGTATGCCAATTCTACAAATAAATGATGTTTTCATAACTCTGAGATAATCAGATTAGTTCTCCACTCCTTTGCGTCAAGTTTTATACCTGTCTAAATGCATTGATTTCAATAGGGGTTTAATCTACACCACATCAAGTCTATATCAGTCCTACATCAGTTGTAAATTAATCTACACCAGTTGTAAGTTAGAGGAGGATCACACCTGGTGTAATAGTTCACAGGCTTTATCGTCTGTTTTCACATCTGCCTTCGTATTTTATTCTGAAATGTCGTGTTATTACTTTTGGCTGTTGTAGGTTTTTTTCTGTCGCCCCACAGGTGTGCATGCAGGGAAGAGATACAGGTCTGCATACATGGGACTGCATGGTTCAGTTATTTTCTAACCTCGTTAAAAGCATTTTCATTTTTTGAACTGGACACTGTTTTTGCCGAAAGAGTGACAAAAGTCCCAAATCCCGCAAAGATTTTCACACTTGTGAAATGTTGCTGATGAGCTGTCTGTGGGCACAACACGACATTAAAGGAAGACCACCAAAAGTCCTGGTGGAATTTGGGCTGTGTTGGGACAAGGGTGGAAAGGAAGAGAAGAAAAGCATAGGCATCATTTCCAAAACAGAGATTTTACATATGGGCACCCTCACTGGGGTGAGGAATGTCCCCAGAGCCTGCGTTTTACTCAATATAACAGGAGCCATTTCAAATTTTCATTCGGTGCAATGACTTTGTATAAGCTCATTGGACCAGGCCCATCATTACCAGATTCATCGATTCACAGTAATGATGCCTCAAAACAGAGCATAAGGAACACCAGCGTTTGTATCTATTCCATAATTTGTTGAAAAATTGAACATTAATGACGCTAAGGGCAGCATGATAAGATATTGAAAAGATGCAAAGGGTCGTTGGTTCTCATTTATTTGAAGATGATTCATCTGGCAGAAACTTTCTATGAAATTGCAGGTGGCAAAGGAGGGTCTAGTTCCTGAGCCACCAGCTGAGCAGTGAAACTCAGTAGCATTTGTTATTGGTGTCTAAACACTTTTCTTTGCAAACCCCTGTGCAGGGAGTTTGAACAATGTGACCCCACTAGATGTCCCTCCCTCTCAAACTCCAAACCTGCAATTCTATTAACTCAGGTTTGGTTTTGAGACTGTTTTGCCAGCCCCAAAACAAACACCTTTGCTTCACGCTATGTTAAATGCTACATTAATTAAAAGATCATAATCATTGCGCCCCTTTTCCCACGGAACCCTTAGACAAGAAGAGGCAATATGTGCCTGCCCATTGTGTAATTTATACAGGTAACTGAGGGGATACCTATCTTGCCTAGGGTATTCCTTAGAAACACAGTCCATCGGCACGGATTACAAACACGGCAGAAACACCAGTCTGGGATGGGGCAGAGGTATAAACCCATGGGCAGAATGCACCGTAGGGCTTAATGGGGGGAAAACCAACAAGGATACAGGAGCAAACACTGCATGATGGAAAACCCTTCGTGAGGTTTTAAAGAGAAAATGAGTGCATCTCGTTAAATCTGTTTGCAGACATCTATACAACAACTGAAGATGTCATCTTCCATTTCATTTTAGCCTTTTTGTTCTCGAGGCCACTATCAGCCTTGTTTTCCCTGCAGATGTTCTTGAAAACAAGATGCCAGATCTCAAGGGGCTTTCTGTTTTAAAACAAAATTTACAGATAAACGAAGGACTGTAAAATATTTCAGTGGAAGGAAATGAATAAATTACATCGGCTCTTACCTGTTACTGGTTTTTGTTTGTATTTGTTCAGAGATTAGTGGCAGAGGAAGCTGGAAATGATTCTGTGCAGCCATTATATTTCATGCGAGATAACACACATTTAAAATTATGCCATCACCTTTCTCGTACTGATATAGGGTTAATTGAAAGGCCCATTTTTTCTTCTGTTTTTAAAAGGGATTTATAAAGATCTGCGCTGGGTTCACAGTGTTACTGGAAACCTGAATGGCAGATTTCACTTTTCAGAGTTCACAAGTCCTGTGGTTGCCCTGGAAAATATGCTGGTAGTCCATGTTGCATCTGAATCAACAGTGGGCTGTTATGTGGCAGTAGAAGGTCTTCAAGCCAGAAGAGTCTTTACAAAGGTGTTTCATATGTTGTGCGTATTTACAGATACTGTGGAGAACACAACAGGAGCAGCTAGTGAATCGCTGTCACTTTTGTATGCAATAATATGGGTGTTCAAAAACTGCTGGCCATGTTCGCTTAGCCAATTTCGGTACAACCTACAACAATACTGCTTCCATATAGTTTGGCAGAAACAGCCACTTTGTTGTGCAGACATACTGTATTTGACTCTTCCAGGGTTTTATGGAATGAAGAGTGTGAACATGACTTTGGTTCTTCCTTTATTTTCAAGGAAGGAAACAAATCTCAGGTCAATAAAACTGTATAGAAGTCCCTCTCCAAAGCAAACCTGTTAGTGTTTGAAGTGATCAGTAAAAACAGCCGTTTTGAACAATTGAAAGAGTTCCAGGAATTACATGTATGTCTCGTCTGACACAAACACTTGTTTTCTGTGGAATAATATCCACTGACTTTTGTAGAATTTGAACCAAACCTTATATTCAGTACAGTGTAAATAGCAACAGCATCATACATCAGGACCCTATGCATTTTCAGTGACCTATGAAATTTATATTGGCAGTGGAGGCTAAAATAGTGGATAGGAAAAAAGAATCTACCAGTCAGCACCAGTTTATTCATGTACTGGTTAGAAATGAGCCAGCCTGGAGTTATCATCTAAATACCTACACGTATGCATGAATACAAATATATATGAATGTATATTTATGATTGAATATATAAACACATATATGAATGCATGTATGTAAATACATAAGTATGTATTTATATGAAAGCAGATACATGTGTGGAAACAAAATATATTGAAAGGGAAATCAAAGTAACCTGTGTACTATTTGGAATTAAGGAGAATCTAGGAAAAAGAAACCTGGTATGTCCAAGGAAGAACTAAAAAGAACAGGATAAATGGTTCCGTGTGTACACGAACAGAAAAAAAAGAACCAACACATAAATTGATAAACAAAAGAAAATAGAGGGTTTGAAGTGGAAACCACACCAAATTCAATTGATTTGGTTCTTTTATTGAAATCCAGATCAACTCCCTTAAGTTTGGCTAAGAATAAAATTGAGTGCTTTAATAGTGATTCAAGCCAGGAATGGAAAAAATCTCTTTTAAAAAGAGAAAAAAAGACGGTAGAGGCAAAATTACTAGAACGTCAAGTCACATATTGGAAAGAATCTATAGGAGGTTTGGTTCTCATTAGCCCTGAAAACCAAAGAGGCAGAGTGGACTTGCTGACTTCCAATTAGTCCTTTTCTGGCCAAAAGTCCTCCACTGTGAAGAGCACCGTACATGCCAGGGTCAGGAGCCAACAATATCCTTCTTTGCAAGGACAGATAAGATGCAGAGCACATTTAACTGAGCAAGACTCTCCATCGCTGCCTCTGCAGAGGAGCCAAGTGGTGCTGGAAAGAAGGGCAGAGAAGATAACCCAAGGCTGCAGGCTGACTTGGCTGCATACAGCACTGACAGACAATCAGGTCTTGCCTTAAAGGTATGCTGGTCTACCTTCTCGTGTTCCTTAATGCATTTGTGCATGACTAAAGAGTTATAGCAGATAATGTATTAATCATATGCACTCCCATGCCTTACACATACTGTCAGTATAGGCTGGGACTATTTGCTGTCCCTTGCATACAGGTGAATATCAATTGCGGCTTGGCAAGCAAATGCTAACGTCCTAAGGTTTGTCAAACTGAAAATCTGATCCAGTTCTTTCATCTGATGTTAGTGAGAGCCTGATTTAGCGCTCATTTAACACACACAAACCTTGCCTTTTTAAAAGTATCAGGCACATCAGCTGAAGAACAGCAAACCTTGAATGGATATCCTTTTCCATCAATTACAAATGAATTTAAGAAACATTTTAAAGGTTGAAAATGTATTTTAAATAATCTCTCGGACATCCCATTGGCCATCATTGTATGCACATAGCTTCCAATAACAGTATCTAGTGCACATACCTATAAGTGTAAGACCGGCTTAGAACACTTCAAGTGATGATAAATTTTGCTCATATTTGTAACATTTCTCTTCACAGCTTTGACATTTCATAAGATAAAGTGGAAGATGTTTATTGTTTAGTGAGTCTTGTTAAAGTGAAATAAATTAAAATGTGAAGTAAAGGCTTAAGTCCTTTCATGTAGCATAGATTCAGTTCAGACTGTTTTAGATCCTGTCCACTTAAATCTGCTATACATACAGAAAAGTACATATGTTTGTAGACAAGCAAAACTTTCTGACAGTGAAAAGCCTGCCAGAAACAAGTCAGTTCAGGCAAAGATACATGTGCATACTTTGCCTAGGAGAAATATTCTTGTCACATAAAAATCCCGCCATTAATCAAAAATCACATTATAGCTTCTGGAATGAAGTTTCCTTTACTACTCTTTAATAATAAGTCTAAGATAAGATAAAATTGGTAATTGTACCTTCTCTTCTGATAGAAGATAATACTAAAGTGGTATAGAAATTTGAGTTACAAGAATATATTCACGCTGCTAATAGGCTTCCATTATGTAGTCTTTACTGATTTATTCATTACACATTTTCTCCACATGTAGAAAAATTTAATTGAAAGTTACTTATTACATTGTTACAAAATGTTAACTAGAAAGTTTTCTTTAATCAAACGATCATTAATGCTGGGAGAGCTGGTTTATTTCAGTAGTGCATTTATCAGGAGCAAGAATAACACAGGCATTACCAACAATGGTTTTACAGTGCTGTTTATTATGTGAACACTTTCAGGGACTAAACATATGCCGTTGCAGCTTGCTGGGATAGCATAATACTTTATTTATATTTATGACTTTTCTTAATCAAAGTTTTAATGGCGTACAAAATGCAGGCAAGTTTTCTAATACGGTGCCTTATCAAAGGAATGACATTACCAAGGATGGTAAGAGTTTGTAAAGTCAGATCCTGCCATGTGCGTGTCCCACAGAAGTAGGTGGAAGACAAGCATTCACACGGTCTAAGGCAGAAAAGCTACTTGGCATCATGTTCTCCAGAAAAGAAAGGAAGAGAGGGGAAAGTATACTCGAAGCTGTAGCTGTATCTAAGTCACTTTTGCAGATTTTGCATTCCTTGAGGGTGAGTTTTGATACCTCTCAGGTACTACTGTATCCCCCAGCAATAACATCACCCATACCCTTGGCAGAATGAGGGCTATTCTTCTAACTGGACTGGTATCCCATTTTCTTAGGGCCTATGCAAACAGAAAACAAAAAGAAATCTTTTACCCTGAAGAGGTATAGGACAAGGCACAAGCGATACTCACAGGTAAACACACTAAAACAAAGGAAAATTTCCAGGCAGGCAAAGGCATTAGTGCGCACAGCAGAGATTCCATTCCTGAAGTGCTTTTTGAATGAGTTTTAGCTTTTAACTGAATATGAAATTTATCAAAAAGCTTGTAGGATAGTTCTGTTGCACACCAGATTCAATTCTCTCCACCACCCGACGGCTCCCACTGCTGCCACTGAACATCTAAAGAAGGTAAGTACAGATGTGCACTCTTGCGTAGTTGCTACGGACTGACAGAAACAGCCCATCTATAGGGTAGATCCAGGCACCCTCCTTGAGTTTTTAAGACGTTTGAAAATATTTCCTCTGTTTAACAATAACCATAACTATGCTGTAAACATCTCTCATTTCGGAAGGCACACTGCTCAAGAGCTGCAAAAAACTGAGTCATTAGGTACATTCATAAACTCCGTGGCTGGCAGAACCTAAATCTGACTCAAACTCAACTGTCAGTGTTTGTTTCCATGGTAAATTCGGTGAAAATCACAGAACCACGGAGCAGCTGGGAACAGCTACTGGAAGAAATCTGGAGAAATACCATGGCCAATTAAGGCACATGAATAAATGAGAAAAATGCTCGCTGTAAGTTCGGAGACGTTGATCTACAGGTTAATTTAAAAAAAAGGTAGACCTCATGCCTCTTGTTACTTCATATTAACCTTGAGATGAAGACACTGCTGCCCTTTAGTCTCTGTTAACCATTCTGGGACCACAAAAATAGTGATTTGAAATATATATGATATAATGATATGGACATGTGCATTGAAATCTCCAAGCAATTTGCCATGGCCTATGAAACAGTCACTCTGGGTCTCCTCCAGTTTGAGCTGTAGCTGAGTGGATGTTCCTTGACAGTGCAAAAGTCCCATGCAAACCTTACAAAATGGTCTTTCACTAATTGTTACACGAGCACGGTGATACCCGGGCGCCTTTCATCATTGCGGCGTGGCACCGTCCCCAGCATCAGCCGCAGCCCTACGGAGCCGTCGCCCTCTGACAATTGCAGTCTTAGCCTCCCATTTCTCGGTGTGTTTTACAACATTTCCAATGCACTCTGAGATGGGCAGACTAGTCTGATGGCAACACAGAAGCGCAGTGTAGAATACCCGAAGCAATGCTGGATTTGGTAGCCGCATTAACCTGTCCCTGTGCCCTCTTCCTAACCCCACGGAAACATGAGCGACCTTAGGAAGGGTTTATAAAAACTACGCTAACATGAACTGGTTACTTACTTTGTTTTCCTTAATTTGATGGTTTCCATCTTGAGCTCCTTGCAGTAAACAAACCTGAATGGTGGTTATTTCTGAAGCTGCTCATACTCTGTGTGACTTGGCCTCTAGCCTGGAGCTCTGCTTTGCAACCAGCCCAAGGAATTACATAAGAAAACCACACATGCTCGGTGATGTTACTCAATATCTGCGGAGGGTTATAATCGTTTAGAGGAGCCAAATTCAGAATTGATGAGTAAGCATCATTTAGAAGGCAAAGCCTTGCTCTGAGTTACACCCATCTGAAGCCAGCGAGCCGAGTTGCTTGCAAGTCATGTTTATAATGGTGCCCCTTCAGAGCAGAAGTTAGCCCAGGGAAGCTAAGCTGGAATAATTTAAAACTCTTCCCAACCCCTTAAAGCCAAATTCTTCCTTGCCTTAGACCTCCACTGATGTCAATAGACATGTTGAGACTGTAAATCAGGCCAGAAGTTGGCCCTTGTTTGGTCCAATTACCCCATAATAACCTCCCTGAGGACTACTGTACTGCTGTGTAATTTGCATCCTTTCTCCTCCGAAATCGTATATTTATGTTTATAGATTGAGTTAGCAGTTCTAAGGGAGGGGAAAGGCTGCCTGAATCATTTACAAATGGGAAAATCCATATATTTGAAACTTGGTATGAAATATTTGCTTTTGGGCTGTAACCTTGTATACTAAGCTGCTGCCTAGAGTAAATATTTACAGCCAAGTTGCAACAAGTTCTAAGAATATGTGATTTTCTGAGTGGAAACACTGACACATAAGGGTGCGACTTTCTCCCAGTAGCACACCGAGTTAATTGCCGGTTTTGTAAACATTATCAAGTATAATCTTGAAATTAATTTTTAAATGTTCAGTAATGATTTTTAACCACGTAGCAAGCAGCTGGTTTTGTGTCTGATTCCCAAGTTCTTAAACAGACAACTGTTTCCCTTTTAGTGACTTTGTCAGGCTTAACTTGGGATTAATTTGACTGCAGGTGTCAGATAAGCACAGTATTTTAGCAGTGCTACCGAGAACCATGTGGACAAAATGCAGAAGCATGAAGGCACGTTGGTCAAAACCTTGAAAGATTGATGGAAGTGAGTTATGCTGCTTAAATATCTTTGTCTGTCCAGAAAAGCTAAACTTGCAAGTGAGGTGCAAGGTATGCTGCAGCTATTATTTTGCCATGTTCCCTGTAAACATCGGTAACTGGTCAGATTTTTTTTAATCACAATTTCTCTGTCGACATAAAATCTAGCAAGCAACCTTCATAAATCTTGCAGTGACAGCTAGCGTGGTTGGCCAGTGCTAAACACAACTGGACTCTTCTTTTTAAGCCTTTGCTTCTTAGGTCGCCTGCGTCAGCAGTGCTCTTCAACAAACATCTGCAGTTCATCTTATCGTTTGAAGAAATATATGAGTTTCTCCATTGGTGTGGTTTTTTTAGCTTCAGCTTCTTGATTTGTTTGAACACCATCTGCTACATATAAAATTCAGAGAATTTGTGAAATGTGCATGCAGTGAGAAAATTTTAATTGTATTAACCTTTCTTTTTTGATCAAGATACCTTTTTGTATTCATCATCTCCTGATATGTTAAGTAAAGCAAACAGGCATGTCTAATGTACTACCCAGGTTTTTTCTTTGAGGTCCTCCATCTCGATAATACATCAATAATTCAAGTACAAAACCAGAGTTTATTCCTTGCAGCATTTAGGAGGTATTTTAGTATAGTTTGAGCTACACATCCAAAAATGGCTTAGCAGTGGTAATCTCTTTTACAGAAGATTTGCTCTCATCTTATCACTCTGCACTTATGTGCGTATTATTTGCACCAAAGCAAACAGAAAAAGTCCTTGTTCCTAGAACTGATCGCAGGAAGGCAAGTAACTTTGCGAACGGCTCCAGCTCGCTGCCAGAAGCCCGGGCTGAGCCGAACGTGTGTCATGGCATGAGATTGCCACAGGGTGGTAGAAGTAGTGCGGTTCCACAGCCCCACCAGCGCAGAGAGAGGGGAGGGAAAACTTTTGAAAGAACGAAGGGGGGATGACTTCCCGGTTAGTCTAAACAGAGGTATCAAAAATAAGGTTTAGCTCATGGTAAATCCAGATGGCTAAACATTTGACCCATATCTAATCCCTCTGCCAAGCGTGCACCACCACCATCACTGCTGTCATAACACAGCACAGGCAGTTGAAATCGCTTCAGTTCCAAGCAGCAGCACAGGTTTTGGAGAAAATTAAATTTTAAAGCATGTTGCAGAAATAGAAAACACGGTCTTGACAACATGTAAAAAAAAAGAGCGGTATTAAATATACTAAAAGAATTCCTTGGGACTGCGGCTTGCTGCTGTTCTGTGCATTTTGTTATGATAATATCATACAAAACATGGAGCAGCGCTTTGATCTTAGAAGAGTATTTAGCTGAGACCTATTTATTGTACTTAATCGTTTAATAAAAGGGTGGGGGCTTTGTTCACAAGAGGAGAAATGAATCAGAAATAGAAATTCTGCCTTTCTTGTAAGTCCTATGCATAGTACTGACGAGTCCTAATATTGATTATTGGTGGTGAAATATAAAGGGGAAGGATCAAGTGACACATATGCAAACTAAATCCTTGGTTTGTGGCAATTACGTTAATGCCACTGATGTTCAGATTTACCTTCAAGGGAGGCTTACTTGAAACACAGAGGGCTGCTCATTTAGATTAGAGAGAATATCAGAGACACCTTGATAAAAGAAAAAGAAGAAAGATAAAATATTAAAGTGGGAAACTTAGCATGTGTTTTATATAAATATAATACATAACTTCCAAATACCTTCATGTTTTATGTTGGGATGAATGTAGTTATGTCCACTAACAGACAAGGATGTGAGAGGAATATCAAGCTCAAGACCTTCAAGGTATGGAACAAACTACATATTCAAAAAAAGGCAAGGTTTATGTAGTATAGTATCATGTTTTAAACAGTTCATAAAAGAAGCCAAGTGACAACAGAACAGTGTGGATGATATAAAATAATGTAAACCTTCCTTCAAATATCAAGCTTTTTTTTTTCTGCCTCAACTCACTTTCCACAATAGAGTGAGTGAAAAATCCATAGAGAATAAAACCAGTGATCCCTTTGAGCAAGGATACAAATTTACCCAGATATGTCAACCACACAGATTTATGGGACAAGGAGTTTTTCACCCTGAAGAAAGAAGCTTTCTTGTCAGTCATCTACAAAAAAGCTGAAAATAAAGCTCTCAGAGTTATTTTTATGCTTTAGGAATTGCAAGAAATTTCTGGTGGGGTTGTCGGGGTTTTTTGTGGCTTTTTTTCCTTAAGCTTTCCCATAGCCATGGAATAGTTCTCTTCATGGATGTATAAGAAACACTTGTGTTGTGCTGCTATTAATGGTATGATTTGTTAGTGTACTTTTATGTATGGAGTGTCTGCATCTGGTAAGGTCTACAACTGTACCTCCTTGACAGTGCCAGATGTTGTGAAGATAAAATACCTCCTGTGTGAGGAACTGCTGGAATCAGGCTCCATAATAGGTGTTCTTAATACAGTTTAAAAAGGCATCTGTCTTAAAATAATTTCAACATCTTACTTTTCTATTTATTGTTTTGTCAGATCTTTCTTGTTACTGGGGAAATATTTTAGTGCCCCTACTAACTTGATTTTAAACTTGCGGCTTTAGTTTCTCCCAAGGTTTTTTTTTTTAATTCTGAAGCCACTGCCCTAATGAAGGGGAGAAAAGGGAGAAAAGGAAGAAAAAGTTTGCTGTGGGACTCAGCTGAGGTTAATCAGATTGGCCCAACCAAGCAAAAAAATTGGCCAGCAGGTATTTTTAAACCAGGTTAGCCATGAAACAGCTTGCAAAATAATGAGTCCAAATTTAGCCAAGATTTGTTCAAAACATTGCAGTGGGGAGACAAGAGGGCTGATAGAAGGCAAGAGAAGAGCCCTGCTTCGCTATCATACCCCATAACTCACTGCATTGTCGACCTCTTAAAATAGTAATGATACTTGACCCTTATTAGTATTTCTGGGCAATATATGAGCTTGAGTTTCCTTGGGTGAAAGCTAATGCCTTAGACCACCCTTTAGACCACCATTCTACCTAGTTATAGAACATATTAATGTTATTCTTGGGTCATTTAACTTACTCTCAGTGAAGAGTGGAGAATGGTGCTAAGCTGTAAATCAGCTCTGTCCTGCAATGGATTCGTGCCATAACAGATCATCTCGAAAATTCCAGCCTTGCCTGACCATGGTAAAGAGATTATGGTATGTAAAAATTCTGCTAAACATAGCTTGTTTCATTTTTGTACTTCTCTGCTTGTCTGTCTAGCGAGGAAAGGTTAAGACCCGTTATGGTGGACAGTGCATTGAAAAGGAATATTGCTATAATAAAACCCCCAGGGCTAAAACTTTAACCATATGTGGTTAAACTCTCCATCCTTTCTAAAGGTGAGCTGCAGCAGCGAGGAAATTATTAAACAAGGCCACTGATACTGTGCATAAAAATTATTTTTTTTAATCCTTAGGGGAAAAAAAATGAGTTCATAAATGTATTGTGCTTAAAAGGTATCCTCTAAGTGCCAGTGTTCACACCCCAAATGACAGTCTGAAACGTTCAGTGACATTAGTCCATTTAACTAAGTCCTGATTACTTGAGATGAATTCATTTAAAAAGCAAATGTAATACTCCCTCAGCAAATGTTTCACTAACCGTTTCTCAAAATCATAAATATTTTTTCCACACTGTTCTGGCAAACCAATAATGTTTACCTTTAGCTTCCTAGAAAAGATTTACAGATAAGTCCCTAGTCTGTTTTGCAGATGTGCCTTGGTGAATTTAACAGTAATATATACTGTCATCACGGTTGTCTTCAAATCTTTGAAATCACTTTTGCCTTTTACAATACATATTTAATTGAATGTCTAGCTAGTAGATATGTATATGTATCTCACATTTGTGGGTGGGCATGTGTGTGCCTAATACATATATTTAGCACTTGAACATGGTACAATGAGTGATTGAGAAATGCCTAAGAGAGAGATATTTTATACATGCACATACAGTTTGTAAATGCGTAATCTCCTGAAACGGCCAGAGACAGAGAGGAAAGTGGAGAGACATCTGCAAATTAACAAATCATCTATCTTTGAGGTCATTCACAAATTAGTTTTGCAGAATAAGATAGAACAAAAACGTAATTCTGACGAGCATTTGTTCTGGCTATTTATCACATAAAATTGTGTAACAATATTAGACATAGGAATTTTTGCTCAGCTTATTCCTTATAGCATTACCATGATTTCACAACTTGGTGCAGATGTTTCATGCTGAATAATGCCCTTTGGTTGACATTTGTGCTCTTACTGTCGAACTTTTAAGTAGCTGTGATGCATATATTCCATAGGAATGCTATGGGGAGGGGGGGACACGAGGGGAAGGTAAATAAAAAACAAAACCTGTTTTAGAAAAAGAAACTTTAAAAGTCCATGCCTAAGTGGAGGATTCTTCGCATTTCATTTGTTATTTTTTAATAGCTATTTGTAATTTAAATTATTGCTCAGTAACACAGGTTTTTGAGGAAACCTGAATATTCTTGGGATTTAGTTGGTCTTTGAAGGCGTAAGCATTTTCCTGCTGCGGTGAGGACGGCATGTCCCTCGTTTGAGATATATACTAAAATCTATTTCACATTGTACGTTTATTGCTAATTTTATTGCTTGAATGGAGCAAGCGGTTGTATTTATACCTCAAAAGCCTATTGTTGTTAAATTAATTGAACTGTTTCAAAGTTCCTTTTTCACTGTTAATTATTTAAAAACAA
This sequence comes from Pygoscelis adeliae, assembly GCF_000699105.1. Lineage (NCBI taxonomy): Eukaryota > Metazoa > Chordata > Aves > Sphenisciformes > Spheniscidae > Pygoscelis > Pygoscelis adeliae. The sequence continues at coordinate 873,127 of NW_008825100.1, forward strand.
AATCGAAAGTCTTAAAAGAGCAATTTACTTCTGAATTAAGGCTAAAGACAATTTTATGTTAAGTAAAACACAAATTAATCTGCCACCTCAAAATGAACCTTGTTCAAAAAAATCATACAATAAGTATATTGATTCCCTCAACGCGTATTTTTCATTTATTGGTATTATAAGATTATGCTTGAGCCTGCAGCAAAAAAAAAAAAAAGAGAGAGAGAGAAAAATTGAAACTGTGCAAGTGTATGGAACCTTAGCTTAGTTTTATCCTGGCAAAATATTTTTTAAAAGTATGCCTTAATTTGGAATTAGTCACATTAATTCTAGATTTTTAATTCATTTCTTTTCATGCTTGAAGCAGTATTACACTCTTATTTATATGCCTCTAGACAATTACCAAAGAATTTTCAAGAATTTATACTAAATTCTTTATAGAATATATGAAAAGATATCTACTGAAAGCATAGTATATAAGCATTTTAATCAAATTAATAAATTTTTCATTTGTAAGGTGTGCTAGATGTTTGTGAATATCTTCCAGCATGAAATTTCAGTAGGCTTTGAACAAGTTTGTTAAGGATCACATTCCCTGCTGGCCTAACACCACTGAAATCAGTGGAATTATTTCAGTGGAGAATTTGATTCTTCGTTACTGTGTGCATTTTTCAAATGTTTAATAACATTACGTGTGCCCTTCACTTTCTTATGTATACAGAATAGATTGCAAAATTATATTTAACTCTGCAGCAAAAAAAAAAAAAGGAAAAAAGAAAAAAAGAAAAATCTTGTTTCTACTATTTTCTGAGGTTTTGGGGCCAGTTCATGTAAGACAAAATCCCCAGGAGGCTCAGTGCATATTCACTCTTAGGCCAGCATATCCAATACACCCTTTAGTCTTAGATTAAGGAATTAAAGCACTGCAAATGAATTTCACATCCAAAATCATTCAATTTGTCCCCTTTGTCTTCTAGAATCCTAAGCATATGGGACCATACTAAGTATAGCAAAAATAGCTGCTGCTATAATCATAATTAGTACCTATTAGCCCTTCCTAGGTGCAAAACCCCAGTGATGAGAGCACAGCACGAGAACCTAGATAGAAGAGGATTTGAAATCTCTGTAGCACAGGATTGTTATTGCTGCCCTTGCAGGTTCACCAAATGCACAGTGAGTGAGAGGGAATTGCTGGGCTTGGGAATCAGATCCTACGTGCCCTTCCCGTACACACAAAGATGTACAGACTGAGATCTTTTTTACCTCCTGGCTGAGGCATTTCTTCTTGTCCGAATATGCTTTCTGTAAAAACCTGCTTATATGTTCCTAAATATTTTAAAAGGGTAGCATTATTAACTTTTAATAGCTTAGGTATTAAAATCTATATATCAGGATGTTGGAGAGATTTTTTTTTTTCTTGGTCGTACAGTAGATAGCAGCTGTTTTACATAGGCTGGAACAGCTATTCCGTGACCAACTTAATGTCTGAACTTGTTGCTGAATTATTTTGGGGGGCTCATCTTTGATAATACATACACCTTAGATGCAGATTTCAGCCTCCTTTCCGTAACATGTATAAGTTATAGGCAATTGCAGATCTAGAGGACATTGTCAATAAAAAACCAAGCAAACAAAAATCTGACATGCAAATTTGACAGGAAGCTTTTCTGCCAAATGGTATTTTAGAAAATGCCTGCTTTTAGATCCAGAGTGAAAAAATATGTATATTTACATTTACAAACCGCAAATCACATTTTCAAAAGCAAAGATTCTAAATTGTGCATGAAAAATCAGCATGGACTTATATTTCTGCATGGAAAAATATGCCTCTTTATATAGGCAGCTTTGTATGGAGTGTAATTCACTTCGGCAGCACATGGGCTGCCTGAGCAACAGCAATACAAACTGGTTTAGATGGGACTGTTTACATCATCGGGCGTTGAGCAGGGGAAGTGAATTAGACCCCAGCCTAACAGGGTCGTGCAGCCCAGCGATACAGCAGAAGCCTTTTGCAAAGTGCAGCGGTCATCCGATCCCAAGAAACAAAGATCCCAGAAGCCCCCGTATGCGGGGGCACACAGACCCCGTCCCCCCTGCACAAGTTGCACCGCGTAATGCGGGGCAGCACTGACACCGAGCCAGGACCCTCCAGCTCCCCCCTCTACCCGGCCGGGTTGCAGCCAGCGTGCATCAAAAAAAAAAAATCCCATCTCCCTGCCCAGGCTCAAACGTTTGACCGCTGCAAGTAGTTCTCAAAAATCTGAGGCTGTCATTTTGTTCAGGGCTTCACGTTATCCCTATTGACTTCAAGCATAAAATCAGGTGAGAGCCAGAGACAGCTCATAAAAGTGAAGTCACGTGCGATAAGAAGAGTATAGATATCATAACTTATGTGTGAAGGAAAAGGGAACGAGGTTATGATCATTGTCTGAGGAGATCTGTTCAAACAATGTAATAGAAAGATGCCCCCTTTAAATCAACATTAAACTTTTGCTAGAGGGTTACAGTTTACAGTTCCAGCATGATCTTTTGAGATGGTGTGAATACATTTAATATAAAGATGTCTACACAGCCTCCCAAACGCAAGGCATATCTTGCACCACAAGTTCTGCAACTACTTTTTTTTTAATCAATAGCTCATAAGTATTCATTGAAAGATATGTTGGTATTCCACCCGCAAAACTTACGGGAGAATCACCACAACTGTATTAAAATCAACATTTACCTTTGAGCCTTTTCTTGAAAATGGCAAAAAAATGGGAGTTTTAAAGGGTTTTTTAATTTATTACAAGAGAAGAGTTTGGATATATGCTATATACACTGCTACCAAATTTTCCACGTAATTAACCCAGTGAAATCTGTTAAGAAAGCAAAGAAAAACTGTGATTCAACAGCCAGGTCCATCACATGCATATGCAAAGGAGACAAGGCAAACTTTACCTCCGAGTCCTCCCTCCCTTTGCAAAGAGCTGCCCAGCCCGGGCCCTCACCCACAGCCTGCTTCCCCCACAGCCAGCCCCTGCCCCTGCCGCTCATTTTCCATCAGTTATCCGAGGACGCAGGTTAGCTTGTCATCTATTTTTCAAAGAAAAGTATTTTTTAAAAGGTGCAAGCTTTTCTTTCTGCGTGTGGAAACATTTTGATTACCATTAAAGAAATGACTACCCAGAGCCTAGATATAATTAAAAGATTGGGTGTATTTTTAGATACACTGACTGGTCTACATGCCTGAATATGAAAACATGTCATCTTCACTGGGATTTATTTTGCGGTTAAAATAATGCGCAACATTTTCTCCAGAGTCATCTCTGTTTAATTTATTGCCTGCAAAATAGATTAATTTCATTCCCAATTTTTAATAATATATTGCACAAGCAAAAAAAAAAAAAAAGTAGATACTGAAAGGGCAAAATAACTGACATGTTACATACAGACCTGGATACCAAGTTCTGAAAGCATGGACAGACTTAGACGATCATGCTATATTAAACTCAGTAATTCACAATTCATACGTATCTCTCAAGATACAAAAGTTATTACAGTGCCTATTTTTTAATAAAAAGATATGAAGGCAAATGGAGATGGAAGGCCAAAATTGTTAAGGAATTATGGGAATTGACTGATCCTTTCTTGGCAGTGTCAGCTGAGGAAGAAAAGTGTCATCCACCCAAAATGAAATCCTCAAGCCTAATATCCCACTACTTGGGAATTTTTTTCCCCCTGTTGCTAAACATTGGCTCAGTATCCCACACAAAACAAGCCTCGTCAACAAGATGAAAGCCCCATCTTAGACTAATCTAGCCACAGCGAAGAGGCTGCATAAGACCCTCCCATTCAGCTCCCTTCATCCAGAGATGTTTAATTACTCAGGCAAAACAGACCCGTGTGGGAAGAGGTTGGTGGGAGCTGCCCTGTCCCGGCCTTCGGGCTCAGGTGCTCCCCCAGGAGCAAAGCCCAGAGGTCCACGTCCCCCCAGGGAGAGGAGGGAATTGAGATCTCCCTTCCCCGGCTCTACGTTTGGGCTAGTAAGTAGAAAAACCCGACTTGACAAGCCATCCCTTGCTTCCTTATTTATTTCTTCTCCCAACTCTCTCAAAAATCTCCAACCAGGCAATTCAAAATAATTCAATCTTAATTCTGAAGTCATTGCAAGATAACCAAAAAGCATTTTTTGGCTAATTTCCTCCTTTCAAAAACAGTTCGCTCTGATCTATTCAAGGCTGCCTGGCACATGTTACTGGGCAGCTCTTCTAGTATTGAACACAGCAATTTGGAGACGGTTGTCAGCCTTGCCCCATACTTTCCCAAGCAGCTCCTCCTCCCAGGTGCTAAGCTTTCTGCTGCCCAACTCTATTTGGCTGCTGTGATGGATTTTTTCCACTGCTTCAGAGTACTGTTACTATGAAAAGAGTCGACTGTGTCCCTTGTAACTTCAAATATCAAAAGTGATCTCTGAAGGTGACTTACACCAAGTGTGTTCTAGAGAGACACTCATTTGGCAGCACTGTGTCACCAATTAGACCGGGCAATTTTGCCTCGGTTTCATACCGTTTTCCATATCGCTCTGTGTGCAGTTCATTGCAAAGAGGAGTCTTCATGCATTGGATATTTTCCATGTAGCTGCATTGTCCAAATGATTTGTTACTTGAATGATATATTTCCCCAATGGAATAAAATGAAAATATACAGTACCAGAGTAACTGACACAGTCCAGGATTTTGCTGCATTGTCATGTATTATAACTGTATATTCCTGTTCTGCCCATGCAACTTATTCTAACATTAGGGTTTTTAAAAAAGGAAGGAAAAATAACAGAGGAAAAAAATCATGTGTATTAACCATTTTCCTGCTTCTTCCTCTTCCCCTCTAGACCTAGGAGCCTCAATACCATGGTGCACACTCAGACCAGGTCACTGCGTGGTAGCGAGTAGGGGCTCGGGGACTTCAAGAGCTGGCTATGAGCTGTGCTGATCTGCCCACGTGGCGTATTTTGGCTCGGTGCACCTGGTGACTACCATCTGCTTTGTTTAACTACACAGTAAGAATTCGGTTAAACTGAAGAAAACAAAATCCTGATGTGCATTATGGGTTATGCCTTTGGTTTGTTTGTTTCATTACAGTTTGAACCAAACTCATGGGAAGTGATTATGTTCTAATAGACAGATTTTGGCATAGGTTTTGGAGGCATTTGCAGAAATCTTTTAAGTGTGAATGTGATGTTGGCCACAAAATTCAGACACGGCTCTGGATTTAAATTTTCCCAAAAGACAGGAGGTAGGCTATTGGTTTGGGTCTGGATCTCATTCAGGCTGAGCGTGATTCAAGCTCCTTGTAACAGATGACTCCTTTGTCCAGCAGCAGGCTGACCCATCTACCCTGGGTCTCCTGAACCAAACTCAACCTGAACCACGGTTTAATAATGACAAATGTCCTCTAGTAGCTGAGGTGCGGCCATAAAATGCAGTTGTGTATTTGCACAACATTAGCACTGAAGATCTGCCTTCATGACCAACATATTGACACAACGCACTCTCTTCTTTCATGTAGAGTGAGGTCTTCTGTTTCCTCCAGAACCTGTGAGACTATATGTTGTATATACCAGAGCTGCCTGGAAAGCTATGCTCATCTACAAAATGATTGTAACGTTTCCTTCCTTTTATTCATTCCTACCTCTTTTTTAAAAACAGAATCTTTGAAATTCTTTTTTTTAGACTGAAAAAGCTCTTAAATCTGCAAAAACAGAGCTCTTTATTCCTGAACACATAATGTAAGTATACACTAACCTGTTTTGCGTTCTTTTAAGATATTTTTTTCTTTTACAAGTATATTGCTCAGAAACCGTCAGGTTAGCATAAACATAAAGACTGATGTTTACACCCAAACAAATCTACCAGGAGTACACAACACTCCAAAACTCCCTGTGGGGCACGTGGAGGAACTGCTGTCAGAGGCGTGCCATCCCCAACCCCATCCACTCTTCAGATCCCTACCTGAAATGGCTGCTGCCTGATGTGCCGATTATTTTGTGTTTTGTTTTGGGTTTTTTTAACTTGTCTGCTAAAAGCTGGACACAGGTGCCTGACCTCCCGTGGGCCACAGAAGAGTCATGGCAGGGGAACGGCACCCTGCGCCTGGCACAGGCTCAGACCAGTAGCACAGAAACAAACATCTCCATCAGCACATTAGCTGCCCTATGAGTCAGGTAGTCCATCCGGCAGCCTCTTCCCATAATTGTTTGTCATCTGTAATTAATTAAAGATGAACTGGCAAATAAACCCCACACTCCCAAGTTTTCAATGCATTCAGCATCCAGAGCTGGCAACTCTTTTCCACCAGCTCCCTAATAAATACCATCCATAAGAGTTTTGTGCGTAATTTCTGTGTAGACTCCACTCAGGCTGTACTTGCAATACAGTTTCCAGCTGTTCAGCTCCAATTTGTGCGATGAGCAAAAACTATTTATGAAGCTTCAGCGGCAGTTTATAAATAGTCACATGATAAACAGTGGGTTGTGCTGTGTGCAAGAAAATTCAGCAGAGACGTCGCCACAGAGTATATAATTGCTTATTAGGAGCTAAAAGGGGCCTCAGAAATGTTTCCCAGCGTGGCAGCTTTCTGCAGATCGGTGCCCTCCTGCGCAGGCAGGACCACAGCGGATCTCCCTGCTGGGCTTCCCAGCGCCTGGGGTGGTACCAGGGCTGGCGTGGGATGTGGAGCGAGGAGGAAAACACGCATCCTATGGCCATGGGGTGCAAGTCACTATGGCCACACGGGGAGCCCCAGCGTGCCTGCAGAGCATCCCCATGCCCCTGCCACCCAGTTCCACCCCTGGACCTGGAGAGGCCACCTCCATCCTGGTCCACTTGAGGAGCATGCCACCCATCCCACACTGAGCTCATCCTGAGGGTGCCGGGAGGTTTCCTTCCTCCATAGAACCCGCTGAGTAAGGGACACTGAATTTAGACCACAAAATCTTTTTTTTTTTGCATAGGCCAGCAAACAACCATCATCTGGGAACAATGAGAGCTGTCAGGACGGGGGAAGGGAGCCGGCCAAACTGCGAGCGCGGGCTCAAGAGCCGATGGAAAGAAAGGAAACACTCCTCGGGAAAATTTTGCCCTGAAAAAAACAAACTTCATTAGCTGAAAATGAATGCTCAGTCTATTGAGATGTGCCCTGTGCCCAGAGAGCAGCGTGTCAGGGACAGGTGACCTCTTTTCCTTGGAGAGGAGGGAGAGGTTGCTCCCTATCGATCCCACCCTTCCTCTATCAGTTTATGTATTAGCTTCTATGGCCTGCGGAGGAAGCAGCCAGTAATGGAGTGAATCATTCACAATGAATAAATCATCTGACTAATTTAGCTTGTTTTTCTGCTCGTGGCTCTTCCATGAACAGATCGCCATTTCACCAGATTTATTCATTATTCAGATGTATCTTGCAGTTTTGGGGTCTTTTCTTTCTATTTTTCGCTGCTGCAAGTTAGCAAAAAAAAGCTATTAGCTCAGTTATGACCGGACAGATGAGTTGCGTGAGGCTGTCCCTAGCCCCAGACTGGATGAGCTCAGCATGGCCGTTGCAGATATTTGCATCAATAAACAGAAAGAAAATTCAAATTCTGTAAACTGTTAAAGTCAGCAGAGTCCAAAATTCAGTTTCTACAGATACACGTCCTTCAAGGCAGAGCCCCCCAACATCTCTGTAACACAGACACCCACAGTGCCAGCACAACTGAAAGAAAAATGTAAGATTGTCAAGATTAGTGTAAGCATTTTTTGCTGCATGTGCGGATTTTAAAGCCAGAAGGAACCATTAGGTCATCTGGTCCCACCTCCAGCACGAGTCAGGCCATAAAATTTCATCCAGCCTCTCCTGTATTGAGTCTGATGACTCGTATTTACCCAAAGCATATCTAAATCAATCTATATCATATTCTGGCTAGCAACCATCTCAATGAGCAGCATATGTGGGGTGATGTCACCTAGAGGATCGCTTGGCTTTAGCTCTTGCTAAAACGATGGTAAAAACAACGGAGAAAGCTCCAGTGCTGTATTTGGACGAGGTCTGTAGGATTCAGACCCCATGGTCAGCGTTGGACAGGATTTTGGAAGCCTAGTGTGTGCTGCAGCAGCTGCTTGCTGGCATGGATGGAGGGTGCAGAAGGGGAGAGAGCCATGGGGCTGAGGGCTGTGGTGGGACTGGGGAGTTCGTCTTCTCTCTCTGGAGATGCCTCTTCCCCCAGCAGAGCAAACCAGCGGAGCAAAACCCTGGTGGCTTCAGGCCTCAGACCATGCCCATATTTCTTTCAACTTGTATGTATATGTTTATGTTTCTTTTGCTTGCTCTACTGGAGAGCGCTGTACCCTTTCATGAAGATTTGACGTACACAAAAAAACAAGCCAGGAAACAAACAGGCGGCAAACACCACCCAAACTAAAGCACCACCTGCAGCACAAAAATACCAGGCAACTCCCACATGCTTCTTCCCCCACCCACCACATCAATGGGGAGGCTCAGTGGCAGAGCACAATGCTCTGTCCATTAGCAAGCCCCAACACACAGGCGTCGGGTAGAGAAAATTCCCGACTCCATAGAAAATAGGGAAAACCTCCCATCCTTGCACCGCAGGAGCTCCAGCTCAAGCACTTCCCAAGCAGTCTCTGCAAAAAGAACTAAGAAAAGAAACAGTATCCTGCCATGCCAGATCTCAAGCTAAGCAGTATTGATGAGTCGAATTTTACATGCAAGCTAATTGCAAGCTGATGTAAGCTGCAAGAGTGGTGCAACGCTTCTCTGCACGAAGAGCTGCCTGAGATGCGCGCGCCTTCCTGCACAGACGCCGCTCACTGAACAAGTGCAGCCCCTCCTAAAAGCTCTCTATTTCCTCACCGATCTGGGCTCAGAATGTGACTGCTGTGAGAAAGGGCTGCAAGATTCAAACTGGTCAGAAGCTGGGCTCCTACTACCAAGTTCTAAGGAACTGGCCCGTGGCCAGGTAATACTCAAAAGTAGACATGATCCTTCCTCCTCCTCCCTCCTCAAACTACCAAAAAATCAAGTGTCCAGTGTACTCACTTGACCAAGAGGTTTAATATTGTTACAGCAAGGCCATCCAGTCTTCCGGGGAGTACCCTTTTTCCAAGCCCTCATCCCAGTCTGTAGACTAAGGTTGCAATCCTACTGCTGACATTTCCTAGGTGTCAATCAGGGCTCAAGGACACAACTTAGATGGAAGCAAAAGCTCATAACAAAGACAGAACAGAAGATTAAAAGCTAGTCTAATTTACACTACTAATTGCAGCAGCATCTTAGGTGAGATAATGGAAACCATGTGTAGCTGTGCCACCTACAGTGTGACCAGCCACCGCTGCCCCAGCTGCAGAACAGATTTACCTCTGTGCACCTGCGGGTGCAAATTAGCATATTTTGGAATAGTAGCATGCCGTTTGTCCTTGGCTGAAATGAGACGGCTTTTCCCCCATATTATACCCTAACCTGAAAGAAAAAAGAGATGTCTTATTCCAGAAAGGGATCATATGTATGTGTGTGTGTGTGTGTGTATATATATATATATATATATATGCAGTGAATCCCAAATAACTCTTCAGCTTTTTAGTTAGGCATTTTCTTAATTTCCAACTGTCTTGTGTAGACAAGCCCTGAGAATAAACCAAACAAATTCCAGAGATCAAACCCCATCCCTGACTCAGTCTTTCTCACATCATTTGACCAATCAGTTCACCTGGTTGCTCCTCTGTTCCTCCAGTTTCAATCACTTGCAATGTGCTATTTAACCATCCTTTGTCTTTTCTTATTTGAATGCTGTTAAGGTTTTTTTTTTTTGCTAACAAAAAATTCATGCACTTGTTTACTTGTTTTCCCCATTCTAGTTTAACTTTTTCCTCTGTTGCTTCTGGGAACCACCTTGTTATGGGATGATAAATGACAAACACAGTGCACAGGACCAGATGTGTGCCTTCAACACTACAGGGCGGGATGGGCAACTGAACAAGCCACCATTGCAGCACAGCAGCAAGCCACAGGAATAGCCCAGCTACAGGCTCTTATTCCACAGTAAGCACTACGTTACTGAAGGCAGCTTAGCCTCCAAAGAAAGGGGTAGATTTAAGATGGGTACAGGGCTCCACATGACTTACGACTTGCTTCTCTGTCTATTTTCTCAGAACACTGACAGGAAGGTAAAAGGAGGGGAAAATCCTGAAGATTCTGAATTAAAATATATTTTTTAAGAATTTTTTATCACACTTCAATTTTTAATTTTTTATTTTGGAGGAAGCAGCTGAAAATTGCTATGCAACTGTTTAGCCATGTCTAATTTGGTAGTACATTAGAAAGACTTCCAGCCTAATACTCTTGAGTCTATTGTAAATACTCAAACATTCCAGTCAACCAGACTGATAAAAACAATTTAACGGGGCTATTGGCAAGAGTGATCCTAGATTTGCTAAAAGTCATGTCTATGTTCACGCATGCAAAGCAGCACATTTTCACTTACCAGTCTGATTGACTGGTAAAAAATCTTAATGCAAAATAAAGCTACTGACATACACTGAGAGTGTGAGACTGTGCTTAGCTGGGTCTTGTAGGCGCAAAGTCATCTAAAAAGTCTGAAGACATTTTTGAAGTGCTCTCAGAAGTTTTTCTTATGACGTAATTGAAAAAAGGGTCAGTCATGATTACAAAATGAATGCTTCAAAGCATCTTCGGCAGTTTGGTAAGATAAAAATAAGCTCAGATTTTAGGGTGCTTTATGGTGGAAATAAAATGCTGTCTTAGTTGGGGTATGCTGGAAATTAATGAAAGCCAAAGAAACACTTAAGACTGCAGTAGCTTCTTAAAAAGTTATATTGAAATGTTTAAGGTCAGGTTAGTAGCAAGATCTGAGACATTTGGGGGTAGGGGGAACTGTCAGCCTTTTCTCTGACCTGTTCACAATACTTCCTACATTTTTTCCCTTTGTATGCCCTTTTAGTGATATAGAGAGAACTCGTCCTGTGTTGTATAGATGCAAGTGATGTTTCTGGTAATGTTTCTGTTGGTGTGGGTGGCGTGAAATTATTAGCGAAAAAGATCATGAATTAGTGACCTTTATGCAAAGAATACAAAATTTCAGAAAATAATTGCACAAAGACCAATTCACGAGCATTTCTCCCAAGACCCATCTGCCTATAAATTCAGTTAAAATTTAAGTCATGGGGTTATTTACAAGACACCATTCTTGCAAAACCTCCTCGTTACTAACACAGCTTTGGCATTAACTTTCTTAGCAAACTTAGGGTCATGCAATGTATAGCTCATTAACCCTGGAAGCCATTCCTACCACTATTTTAACTAGATGTATTTTGAGCAAATCTAACTGATACTGACCTGGACACTGCTGTTGGAACTGAGCAGTTGTCTGTGCCGGGTTTCTAACTTCAGTATTATTGGGAAAACTTTATCAAGATGGCCAGAGTTACACACCTACAGAAGAAAATGAAATTATCCAGTTTACTATTAGCATAAATTTAGGACGTCCTGGATATTTGGTATTCTATACCAACCGGATATCTATCTCAAAGCTGGCTGTAGTACAAAATGTCAGAGAATTGCTTTTTGAGTTCAGAAAGAGGACAGATTTCATTACAAATGTCGAGATTCAACTTATGGTTTTGCAACATTATTAACTTGGATGCTTGAATTATAATGTACTTTGGTGGCTATAAACTGTCTGGAAACAAACTCCAAGTGTGGTCAATGATACTATGAAATCTTCCTGGTGACCAAAGTCATCTGGTGGCTTGGGTCACCTCCACCTTCACTTTCACTAGCAGGCATTTCTCAAGCTGTTCTTCTGTTTACTTGCATCCGTAAATCTCATCATGATGGTGAATGGTGGCATGAAAAAAGTCATAGCTATGTACTCAGTGTTAGTTTGTTGTTTGATACCTGGTCTTGCTATGTGGGACAAAGACGACATTGTGTTTGTGAAATGGTCTAGAAGTTTTTGCATTTCTTTCATGCTCTCCATCTTAAACTGATTTTGTTCAAGTCCTACTACACAAACATTGTTCTTATCAATATAAATGCTGCTAAATAGTAGATAACAAAGATGCATTGGATCCTTAGTATTTCAACATGATACTGTAAGCAATTTATGCATTACAGAAATTATTAGATGTCTCTAATGTCCTCTTGCTTATCTTGCCCTGTGCTTGTCTTTACTCCCATGTGTCCGACTGAAGGTTTTCAGCTAGTGTGACTCAAGTCCCATACATCTTTTGCCTCTCCAAATCAGATGGTCAGTACAAGATGGATGCCCATGGGACCTCCTGAGGGCTGACACACTCATTTCTCCCAGGTCAGCAAACGTTCATAGAGATCTCCTGCACCCACAACTCCTACCTCTGCCAGTGGCCAAGGCAGACTGGACGTGATTAAAGGAGGTTATGCCTCAGCTGATTCTCCTGCGTTGCCATGCCCTACCAGATATAAAATATGCAAGAGCAGCACAAGAAGCAAACCTTGGCCAGACATAACTCACATAACTTTAACTACAGCATGCCCACTCCAGTCATTACCTCTTTATATGAGGTCATATGAGATCAGTTAATGTGCCTGAGGTTTTCTTAAGGAGAGCTCTTTCTAGTGCTGAGACTTCTATTTATTCTGAATATTTTTTACCCCAGCATGATTTGTTGGTAGCTTCATATTTGAGATGGCTACTGCTTTTGCAAAGGTGAAAAATGATATTCCCAGCTGATTCTAAACAAAATAGTTCAATAGCAGATATGAAGCATTCATCTAGCTTTTACTTTGCCTCTGGCCATAGTGTTTCATGGTGGTTTAACTGCAACCCTGGAGATCCCACCATAGGTTTCATCTCCTTCCTTTTGTGAAGCACATCTTGAGGCAAGTGAATAGGCTTAGGGAGTGACTGGAGACCTCCTCCATTGTGGCCCATTAATACAGATCGGTACTACTTCTTCTTTGATCTGCTTTGTCTTCCAGCAACCAGATGTAGGCTCCAAAACAGTGAAAAAAATGAGCACCATCCCATTTACTCATTTTGCCATGACGTGTCGGCTTTGGGCAAACCTTTGATTTGGCATAGGTTCTGAGTCTGCCAATATGTTCAGTTCCAGGAATAGGCTTTCTCTGTTCTCACCTTACTCTTCATCCTTTATAATTATGTTTTCACTGTCTGTAGCCCAAAGTCTTTTTTTCCAGTTGACATGGGTGTTTTCTTACGCCTTTCTCTGTTAATTTTTTTACAGAATCATACGACCTATTCTAGTATCCACTTAGATATCTCTCAAGAAATTGTCTTAGTCAATGAAATTAGTGTCCTTAATTAGGCCATCTAGTTTGGAAGGCATTAGTGACATTGGAACAGGGTGTTTCTGACTGATTACATTAGTTAGATCAATTTAGAAAGCAAAAGCAATGTGAAACCAAACTCTGTGCTGGTGGGAGGGAACGGAGGAGAGGGAGAGCATCTACATTTGCCTGATAACTTTTCCATTGCTGGGCAGGCTGACACACTTTGCTGCATGTATCTCACACCAGCAGTGGCTCTGCTCTGTAAAGAAACAGCTGTGATGGCTTTAGAGATGCTTAATTGATAAAGCACTTTGGGAAATCTATCATCACATGGAAAGAGTCTGGTAATAGCGCTTCCTTCAACTTGTTAGCTGCAAATGAACCAGTCGCTTTGTTCTTCCTTTCCACTGGCATTACAAGATCAGATATACTGTACTTGTGCTGTCACCTTCCCCAGTGTATTATTTTGGATTTCTCAGTAGTACTGTCATGCTTTTTGACGTTTCTGATACTGCTGTTATTTTGCTAGATACACAGGCTCCTCCCTCCATCTTATCGCATGCACACCCTCTCTTTCTGTACTTGTATTGTCTCTCTATGTCTTTTTATGCCAAAGAAAGCCAGCACACTAAACGCAGTAATGCCATGGTCTCCAGATCTTCTCTTTAAATATGCTTCAGCCATGGTGTCCTCTTTAAACACTGACTTTAGCCAAGCTTTTTCCTAATTTTAATAAACATGAACTACTTTTTGTTCCAAAACAGTTCAGCTTCCTGATTTGTAAACTGTTCTCAGTGGCATCAAATTTGTCCAAACAACCAGTTCCATATTATTACATCCTCCCTGTTCAATATATAGTCTTTTAGCCAACAGATTTCCTCTGAACACGTTTTGACGATTTAGGTCTGTATTGCCCAGCACACATCTCCATGATGGACTCCACCGCAGCTCACAATGCAGCCATCCTCTGAAGTCACACCCCACGCCCTGCATGGGAAGTGTTGGAGATATACAGGCATCACCTCCTGCTGGCCTCAGCGGGTGGTTCACCAGGAGGAGATAGGGACTGTCTTCTCCATGTCACCAATCAATGCATACGACGTAGCTGAGTCTCTTCATACAGCCTAAGGATGTGCAAAGAGAGGACCGAGCTCAGTAGTCCTTGCCTTCCCAGCTGGGAGGTGCATCTTCTCCACCTGCCTGTCTCCTCGTTCACGACACCCGTGGCTGGACAAGCTCAACATCAGCTCAGCTGGTGGTCACTTCCTGGTCGCTCACAGTGGTAGGAGCAACAGCACACATCTGGAGCACGGTGCCCAAACTGCCCAGAGGATCTGGGGAGCAGAAGCCAAGGTATCCTGCACACTTGTACCGCTTTCCCATGCCAAATGCAACAAGGCGGCACAATCTTGGTGACAAAACATCTGCTGTGACTGCATCCCTGTGAATCAGGCTAAAAACACATTTTCAGATCACTCAATACCCAGGGAAGTGAAAAAAGAAATTCAGGCTTTTTTTTTACTGTAAATATACCTAGAAGATAAAAGCCAGGCATCGGCGGTTTAAAGAGGGCAGAAGCAACATACTACGTGTTATTGTACCAGGGAGGCTCACAAGTGGTTATAAATTCTCCAACAATCTGGCATGGTTTATTTTGAAGACTGGAAGCTTCTCTATCCAGAGATCACTCTTCGCCCTTCTCTAAGAGGATTTCTAAAAAAACAACCTTGCCGAAAGCAGCTGTCAGCTAATGTAACACACAGCACCACTGTAAGAATGCATCCATGAGCCCTGGCAAAACCGCAGTCCTTGTCAGTACCCATGAATGAAACTGTCCCGGGGAATCTGCAGAGCAAGGCTGTGTATTTAGGAAGCTAAAAAGAGAGTCAAAACAAAACCGAGTGGAGCAGGAAAAGCAACGCAGATGTGTCAAAGGGCTGCCCACATGGCTCAACCAGAGACCGACCTAAAGCCACCGCCACACAATTGCTTGTGAAGCTTACAAAGGAGCCAGATGCTCCTGTCAAAACTGTACCTTCCACAAATCAACATGGGAAACCTGCCACCATCCTTCCTAAAAGAAGGAGAATTGATACCATTTTCTTGACTAAAATAATATCTTTTCAGTGAATTAGCTGAAGAAAGAACAAGAGCTGTTTGCTTTGGACAAGTATATTTCCAAGCATGTCATCCCCACAAAAGATCTTTCTTTTGCTCTACTTTCATGCGACCCTGAAAGCAAATATCTGCTGGATATGATCAGGCTGGCTCCACATCTCCAAACAAGGCGAGGGAGCTGGTGGCAAGTGGGATTCTTCCGTTGCTCTGAGCTAATAGATATTAGGAAGAAAAATGCAGTTCTTGTCTTGGCTGGCTTTGAAACGTACTTAACTTTTCATTCACAACATGCTGCTTATATCCACAAAGCTCAACAAGGCAGTGAATATCATTGGCCTGTTTCAGAGACAAGAGGAAAACGTGTTGCCCGAGATCTCAACCCACATCACAGCAACAGGGGTACGGATGGCGAACCTGAATCTCAGCCACCAGGCCACATCGCCCCAGTCCTTTTCAGTCCTTTCCAGTCCTTCCCATGGTGTTTTAAACATTGATCAAAATTTAAGTTAATAGAGGGCGTACCTGGATCAGCTCATAGTCTCACAGCTTGTCCTGGTTCTCAGATTAATTGTTCTAATTAGCTACTCCACAGGAAAATAGGTATTGACTCTTTCTTCATCTCAGACTTGGGGCCAAGCATGATTCAGAAAAATAACCAGCTGTGACTTCCTCCCAAAATTTGCCATCCATCTGAATTGTAAACATTGCAGCTCAACTCCCAGCTCATAACACAGGGAAGCAACCTCACTTAGTGTTACCAGGTGGCTTTCTTCTCCTTTTTGTTAATTTCAGAAGAGGGCCATCTTAATAAAGCATATAAAATCCCATATATCACAGCACGCAGAACTGCATTTCTGCAGCCACATTGAGTCTGTTCAAATCTCAGTATGAGAACCTGAGGAGACATTGCCAACCTTTCCACCGTGTAAATCAGCCTCATCTTGTTGGAGACAGGAAAGTCAAATAAGCTCAGAACTGGCCTAGGAAATTTTGGTGGGACAAAAGATTTCAAATACAAAACTCAGACTTGTACACTCTAATTCACAGCATAGGGAAGGGGATTTTTGGCACAACCTCATCTCAACTCTTCTTTATATTTTTAATGATTTTTCAAGATGAAAATATTTAGTGTGGGAAAACTTAGCGGTCAATAAGTACAATATCTCCCACATAGCGTGTGCTTTGTGTATGTATTAACTATAGATTAGATTGCATGGGCAATGCGCCTACTTCATCTCTGTTAATAAAGTGCATATAGTTTAACAGATAACTAATGACAGAGTCTTTTTCCTAGCTTTGCTACGTGCTCTAACAATTCCTGTCCCTCAGTCACGTTTATAACCTAGTGTGCTGCTACAAGGCTGCACCTTGCCTTCCAGTGGCTTTTGCACTGGCCAGAACCTCCGTTAATTCTCTAAATGGGAATGAGGCATTAACTGCCAAGTCCAGAAACAACTACATGAAATGTTAGTTGTCTATCTTGGTAAAATTATAAATGTTTGAAGAAGCAATGAGAGTTTGATGATAAACGTAGATCACATAAAGAATTATAAAAACGTGAAAGAGCAAAATAAATCGTCTATGTCAATTCACCATTGCTGTTAATGTAGAGCTCACATTGGGCTTATTTTTATGGCTCCTTTGTATTCATGCTATAGTGTTTTCTTGTGATAGCAATAGAGAATCTGATATTTTAGAAGATAAATAAATACTGAAATTTGAACTTGAGTAGAAACGTATTCGAGCTGTCAAATTTGATCTCAAATAGCCATTATCTTGTAAATTATGAGCACCTGAAAAAAATTAACTCCTAAATTTAGATTGAAATTTAGGGGGGAAATCTCATATCTTTTCATTCAATATCTCTGAACCAGTAACCTTCTAATAATTTCAAAGACTATCGCTGGAGCTCTTATGGATTGAAATCACCCACTCTCAGTTGTTCATTTATTTTTTTTAAGTTTTTATTTTTAAAGAAGCAGTGGAGAAATGGACTTGGAAAGGTATTGTGCAGTGAAAACAGTGTATGGGTATTTGTAAGAACAAAAATATTTTTGTCAAGCTTCATATGTGTTGGGAAGGATCTCTGTTAATTAAAAACAAATCCAGAAAATTACAGCTGAACTGAAGAGAGTCTCGCAAATGCTTTTCATTTCAAAGTCTGTTGATAATTACAACACAACTGCAATTCAGTTAATCTTGTAAGGTAAGGACAGACACACAATATAACTGTTGGATGGTGAATAGATAGGTAGATAGACACCTAAAAATGAGAAAGTTATTCCCAGCAGAGGTAAACAGGAGCAGATTAGAATTGAAATATTTCAGCAGAAGCTAAGCATGTCCCTGCCAAATACATTTTTCTAATATTAACTCTGTACTGCCCAAACGTAGTCTATCAAATCCCACATGATTTATTTGCTGCAATAAGGTCTTGCAAACAACTTGTACAAGATAGATGTATAGGTACCTAGGCAAAAGTGTATCACTACTTAAGTTTAACTTTTATCCATAGCTCCCATCTATGCTACTTCTGTCTTATTTAGTAGTTGCAAATTATTTCTATAGAAAAATTGCATCACCTCGCTATTTACTAAGCGGTCCTGCACACATCATGCAAAACGAGGATGTTATAGATAGTTTTTTATTTGTATTTTCTTGCTCGGTCCTTTTTTTTATCTGCTGTAGCAGTCTGTGTGTGCCTGTGCACATGCGTGTTTGTACGCATGGCGGTGCGTGTGCGACATAAGGAGAAGTCCCGAGGCCGGCTGGGAAAGGAGCAGGAGCAGCACCAGTCCCACTGCCTGCTTTCCCAAGTGTGGCACTGCTCTCTTCTGCTCCCACAGACATTATTTACCTACATCCCACACAGTAATGCAACTTTATGCACAGTCATAGACTCCTTGGCGTGTTCTGCATTAACTTAGCATTTTATTGATCATTTGGGAGTAGAATGAATGCTAATCATTAAGTTTTATATGAATGTTTCTGTTACGTGAAGCCTTATAGCACGTGCTGAGTTAAGGGATGTTGCCTATGTAAATGAAAGATAATTCCACATTAAAAAGACATTTTCTGGAGCATCTTTATTCAGTTACATTTCAGCTGATCTAAAGAGCTCCTATCAGCACTAACACAGAGGGGTAAAGCTGAGGAATGTAAGTGTAGATAATAGTTTGCTAGGCCAGGATACTATTTCTCTGCCATGGATTTCAAAAAGACTTACTGTACATACTGGTTCTGGCATTTGAAACTCCAGGCTTAGCTGGGGGATGGGGAGAGACAGAGGGAAAAAAGCATTTAATATGAACAAAACATTTTTTGTGAAAGGCAGATTCCTTTTTGTTTCCATGTGCCATACAGTCAGCATTTTTTGAGTCTTTACTGATGTTCTCACACAAGCAAAGTGACTCTTGAAAATGCACCATTACAACTTAATATATCCAGTATGTAATTTGTACTTAACAGAAAGATATTTAGGACCATTTGCCTCAGCCATAAGACTTTCAGCTGCACAGTGGGAGGTAGCGCTTCAATGAAACCTTTGTTTTTAATCTTCTGATACAGTCACTAAGGCAGTTGGCTGGCTTTAAAATTACATCAGTCTTCTTTTTAATCTAGGGTTTGCAAGCAGTTGTTAGTTTGGGGCATCCACCAAAGCATGTCATTTCACCGGCAGAACTACCACCCTTTTTTCCTCTGTTGTGTAGGATGCACAAAACTCGGTGTCTAAAAAAGGAGGAGGAAACTGAAGAAGAAAGTTGCCTGGTGAGCACGCATATTCCCGGAGACGCCATCCCAGCCAGCGTGTACAGTGCAACGCAGTTCAGTCACGTTTACTTTGTTTCCTCCTCTTCCTAAAATTAGATTACGATTCCCCGAGCGAGCACAATGATGCCAAAGCCGGACAACCCCGGGTTTGAATCACTTCAAAGCAGCCCCCTGTTTTCATCGAACGTCACCCGTCTGCTGCAGCCCTGCAGAAAGCACATTGCTCTGCATAGCAAGTTGGGTGGCAGCGGGTCCATAATATAAAACTGTTGCCTAGTGTTCCTCTAAGCTCTGCCCTCCTCTGAAAAAAAAAAAAAATCCCTCATAATTCAGGCAACAGCTGGAAAGCTTAGCTTAATGGTCTGTGCTTAAATGTGGAAGGTCACAGGGTGCTGATCTAAGGAGCGGAGAAGTCTTGCTCAGCCGACTGTTGACACTTAGTAAACGGAGGAGGAGGGGACTGTGTGTGCATCTGAGAAAGCCATACCCCGGCCGGCGAAGAATAGGAAGCAACTTCTATTCAAGATTTGCAGGGGTCCTGGACCCAGTAGGGAAAAGCAACAAGGCCCTTCACTGCCTCTAAGTTACCTTGTATTATAACAGGATTAAAGTACATTTAGCTTCTCTATTAGCATACTTTAGCCCCATTTAGGCTTACTTGATGTTTCCGATGGCCTTTGATCAGCCTTGCATGGTGCTGGTCAGCTTCAGGACACAGCAGTCAAAAAGCGAGACTGTGAAATTATCCTGATGTTGAATCTCACAGGAGATATTTCTGGCTGTTTTCATTCACTCATCCCCAATATTCAAGTTTCTTTCTCTCTCTCTCTCTCCCCCCCCCCCCCCCCCCCCACACTTGCTCAAGAAAATAATTTACACACTGTTAAAAAAAGGGGGTGGGAGGAGAGAGAAAGAGAGAGATATTAAAAGAAAAAGGTAGCTTAGTGACCAGTAATAATTAGCTCCTTGTTTGAAATCAGTGCTGGCTTATGTGCCAGTGCTGAAGCATCTATGAAAAATACTATAATTTCTACAGTGTCTGGCTTTTTATTGCTTACATTTGCATATAAATTAAATCCATATTGTAGCTTTAAGGCAAGCTAGGCTTAGAACGCCGTACAGCTCAGGGTCCTATTGTTTTACATCTACTTTCTATACTGTGGTTAAATGAAAAGGGAGGAGAAAGTAAAGGAGGGAGAAAGTCAGCTTTGTAGCATTTTTAATTGCTTCTCTGCCAATTATGGCCAAATTAATATTTAAACTTCGTAGTGCTTTGAGAAATTGTTTACGAAATCCACTTCCTGGTGTTCGGTGTTCCCTGTGCCTACAGCAATATCTATATTGGAATCTTTTGTTGAAGAAAATGAAAAATAATTAAAGATAAATTCTGTTCTTTTTTAAAATATTTTACGGAAACAAATGCTGTTAATTGAACCGTAACTATTTCAAATATAGGCGTGATCCTTATTCCCAATAGCAGCCTGAAAAGCCATTGCCAGCCAACATTTTTTCACCTGACGCTGTTTATGTGCACGAAAATATCTTGTATCATTTACTTCCCTTGATTTTATTTTTGTCTTCCTCCTTTGCTTTACACTGTCGTCTCTGCTCCACTGACTTAGGTTGGCCTTTCTGAGTTCCCGTTTCAGCGCGGCTCAGAAATCCACAGGCTGCTAACGCTAACACATCAGGACAGAGCCTGGGAAGACAAGAGACATTTTCAAAGATGAGTAACAAGAAGCAAATGGCGCCTCAAAGTCTCCCTTTAAAAATTCTTTAATGAGATACAGTACATTTTTTTTTTCATTCTTTTCTTGGGCTAATGCCTAGTATGTACCAACCACTGGGCCACATTTTTAGGAAACATCTAAATCAAAAGTCAGAAGATTACACAGGGACATAAGAAAATCTTAAGATGGCAGGAGGCCAGGAAGCCCAGCTAGGCCTACCCTCTCCTCCGGTTAACAGTTGTTCTCCATAATATACTGTTTTTCTCCCCCTCTCTCTCCATATGCTTCTTGCTCTATTTGAAATCTGGTCAGATCGGTCGCTTCTAGAGCAGCATCTGGTAGCTTATAATATATACCCTCTGGAAAAAAAAACGTATTACATTTGTACAGTGCAAGACCTCACTGGAGCCGTGTCCCTCGTCCTCATATTTGACATTAGCTCTAATAACTGCAGCACTGCTCCCTGCGGTTCCCCCCAGAGCCCTCTGCAGCTCAGCGAGGTCCCCTCTTAATCTTTTCTCTTTGTGAGGGATACAGACCTAGTTTCACTAACCATTTTGGAGCCTCCAATCTCGAAGTCATTATGGGACTTTGTTGTACTATTTCCATTTCTGTAATATTCCTTCCGTAATTAGGTAATCAAGACTGTGCATCTTTCCCATGTGGCCTTCCGAGGTCGACTTTATTTATCAGCTTATTTACCCCTTATTACGCATTTTAAAAATCCTAGTTGCAATACCATCAGCTGGGCACATTGCTAGTCTTCGCAGTTGTCTGCTTGCTATTGTAATTTCCTTTTTCCTCTTGCCCATCACCCATTTGCTTGTTCTGTCTGAATTTTGCAGCTGTTCATACTAATAGAGGATGTTACAAGTCCTTGTACACATGGCGAATTTTATGAATAGTCTCCTATGGATGCCAACAGGAGCACGGCGTGGACAGACATGTGGGTGAAGATGTTGGTGGGACTGGTTTAAGGTGAATTCGTCTGGCAGAGATAGTCCCTGGTTACAGGATTAGATGATACCTCATCTGGAGAAGTCCTGCCCCTGTTTGCACATGTCAGCACTACCAGACTGGAGATCACACACGCTGCTGTACAGCCGATTTCACACGCAGAAGGACAGGGCTTGCCAAGTCTACATTAGCACTATAAATATTCTTCCCAAGGCAACTGACTACCACCTGAACTGTGCTGCAACAATAAAAGTCTCACTTCTTATTTTCACCACAATAAAATAATTGCCTTCAACTTACAGATACCCATCTGTACGTTCAGGGCTTTCTTATCAGCTATAAAACAACAGTCTTAAACCCTTCCCCCTCATTAATCCTTGGAGCAATACAACTGATAGCTGAGATAAAGATCCATTTGTTTCCTCGCCTATGAAAATTTTGTACCTATCCTCATCTTTTGGTTTTCTGTAGCCTCTGCCCATTGCTGGGTGAGCCTCTCCTTTACTTCAGAGCACTTTGGGTCAAGCTCAAGGTCTAGTTTGACAGCAAACTTCCTCGCTATGTCTTTCCTTTCTGCTGCTCAGACTCTCATTGTAAAAAACACAATGTTCTCATTTCAGCAGTGGCCACATGGTTCCTGTAACCCCTGTTGCACTGACATTTCAGCACTGGATCAATCTGGGCCACCCCCAGCCCTCACGGCACCCGCCTGGCCGCGGTGGACAGCCTTAGGATAAATGAAGATTGGAACTCCGCTAGGGTCCTTCTCCTGTAGACCCTGACGTGTTTCATTGACAAGACTCACAAAAGCCTGCGGATCGGTAAGAAAATACATGTGGTGCCATTTTGCAGATGGAGGAAAGCAAGAGAGACCTCCCCCTCTCGGGGGTCCCTGTCCCCCAGGGCCAGGGGAACTGAGGACAGCCCTGTGCTTCACTGGGTACCTGGGGCACCTGGGGCACAAGCCTTGTCATGTCCCATTTGGCTGAGGAGCAGCAAGATTGGCTTCCTGAAGGGGAAAAAATGTCCCCAAATTCAGGTTGTCCGAGCACTTCAGTCTGTCAGACCCGATTTGCAGAAAGGCTTTTTGTTTGCCACCCAAGGCTGCCAGGTACAGGGTTAATTCTCCAGCCCTGTATATTGTACTAATGGACCTTGTAAGACAGCACCACCAAGCTTTAAGACCATACAGATACTGTAGCTACATATTTCAGAGATTTAATCTACCTTTTTCCCATATCAACCAATTAGTTATTTTTTTTATTCCTGGTCTTACGTTTGATGCAATGCCCACCCTATCAATGCAAAGGTGACCGTGAAAATGGCATTTATTAAGCTTTTTTTTGTGTATTGATGCCCTTTTTAAATGTTATAATTTTAAGCCTTTCTCTCCCTGTTTCTAAGAAGGGATAGTGACTAACACAAGGACTCTTGGCAACACTGACCAAGGCTTCAGCTGTAACCAAACACAGCTTATTCTGAGGCTTGAAAAAGTTTGGTTCCTTGTTTGCCATTGTCTTTGCCTCTTTGCTGTTTCATGTCCCTGTTCGCACTGCGCTAAATCAGAGCACAGGAGCCCCCTGCTCTGCAACACAACCTGAGGGAGGATCTGCTCAAAACTGCCCACTCTTGTGAAATTTTCAGTTTACACCTGGTGACCCACGAGATTTAAACAACTCAGGCAACTGCATTTTATAAGGGCAAAATAAATAAAGTCCAAACACCACAACATTTTATATTCCCCTACGAGTGGCTTCAGTGTTTGTTAGTCCTTCAAATTTTAGCTTTGTGTGTTACAAACCCCATCTTCTGGCAGTTTATCAGGTGTCTCCAGTATTGGTTTCAAAATAGATATTAAATACCACTCTCGCATCTTGTAGCTGCAGTCATTTCCAAACGTATTGAACAGCTTTTCTGCTCTTCAGCCGTCAAAGATTATACACTGAGAATAAATTACTCAGCTGGATGCGTTGTTTGTAGGCAAACCCAGGCAGTGGCAGTATCAGTAGTCCCTGTGTTTAAAAGCATGTAAAACACTTTCTCTTTTTCTGTGCTTTACATCGCGATCCTGGAAACAGCGGCTCAGCTACGTCCTCTGCACAAACGAGGATGCTGGCAAAGATGTCCCGAGGTATCACAGCTGCCAGCCCACCCCCTCACCCTTCATCTTGTGGACAACCCCCCCTGTCATGGGAGAGGAAGCCCTGTGGGAGTGGGGTGCTCCGGAGGACACGGGTGGCTCCTGGCTGCCACCCCAGGCAGAGGAACTGTCCCCGTTTCATTCCTCCCAGCTTTTGGTAACTGCTGGGCTTTGTGTGCTTTCCGGTATTAGTCTCGATCCTCACAGAAAACAATCCACACAATTTCCAGTGATCTCCTTTCACCCATCACTACAACTTGGATTCTCTTTTTTTTTTTTCTTTTTTTTCCAAAGAAAAATGATGTGCTTGCTGAGTATCAATAAATGTCTCCAGCATCAAACAGCTTTCTGAGGTTTCCCTTAATTTTTCTTTTCCCTTTTGTAATTTCTTATTGCAAGACCCACGTCGTCCGCTGCATCAGTGTATCGCGCTGCTGTTCTTCAGTGACATCACATTTCCTTTGAATTGCTGAATTACGTAAGACCATATTCACAAACCTAGCACCAAACTAGAAACCAGGCCAGAATTCGTTTTATTGTCTTTCCTTTCCATAACCCACACTTCCAAGAATGTTTTCATACAAATGCTCACTAATAATGAATTTTGCCCTGAAGTTGAAAACAATTTAGTCAAGAGTTGAAATTTGTCTGGGACAGAAGCAGCAACAGTTCATAAATACTACATCAGTTTGTTGAGGACCAAAAATGGTATCTGAATTAACATAATCAGTCACAAAATATCTCAGATATCTTTAACCATCTAAATTTTAGTTTCCAGGTCTGCAATAGTTTTTCCATAGGGAATAGAAAGAGATAGGTACAACCAAAGGTTATTCACTCCTTCCTCGTCCTCATAGGATGAAGCACCATTTTGAGACACCAATTTCTCTCTCTTTGATAACAGAAGGAGCTCAGAAGACAAGTTTAGGTATATCCCTAATTTTTAGCTATCTACAGCAAATATCTTGTTATGGACGACTGACAAATAATCCATAATTCAAATATGTTTGCAGAAACAATTTGTCTAACCATTTTGACAGAACAAATTTGAAGGGGAAAAAAAAAATCTGCTTGCAGGCAAACTGCAAGCATAAAAGATGACTAAATTCCTTTAATTAAAAAATCAGTGTAAATAGTGCTCTTGTTGATATTAAGTACGTTTGTGAAGCAGAAATAGTTTAAATTAAACCTTACATATAATAAATACAGGGACAGGCTTCTCACTGTGCATATGATGCCTTCATTACCGCTAAATATAAATCTGATCTATTCATCTTTGACTAGTAAGGATTGGAGAACTGGTTTGTTATTTAAAAAAAAAAAAAACTGCATTCTTAAAGTCAAGAAACAGGGTTTTTCTTCTGTTTTACTTTACTTTCTGGATACTTCATGAGTCCCTTGGATTCTCTTGATTCTGCCTGATACAAAAGACAGTCTTCCAGGGTAAAAGAGGGAGAGATGTTGCATGCTCATTTGCTCTTGTCCTTTCATATAATAGCTGTGATCCCCTGTTATTTTATCATCTGCAGCAGATCAGAGGCAGAAAAGACTGTCTGACATCACATGCTGCACTTTGTCTGAGAGATCAGGCATAGGACCAAGAAAACTTTTCTTCAGAGAAAGTTTCCTATTTGTAGGTGTTCTCTAAACTTCTTGAGGACACAAACTCTTCTTCCAGGTCTCTCATGTCAGCATTGCTCAGTGTTAACTCAGCTTCTTGGAGAAGGGTCAGAACACTTTCAGGGAAAGAAATGCAAATATCCACGGATAGTTTGCCCTTTTCTAGTCATTGCCCTTGCAGCTCAGCCTAAGCAGATACCCAGTATTCCACCACTGTCATGCAAATGCCTTAACTTGTCTCAAATTTAAAGCAAAGGGACCCATTAAAGGTTTGTGGCTTCAGCATTCAGTATCAGTTTGTTCTGATTAATATGAATATTGGAGATGTAAGAAGAGAAATCCCTTGAAATAAAAACAGTCATGAAGAGAGAGTCCCAAGAGATGTTTCAAAAATAGATGCTGCCATTTTTATTAGCAAAGTACAGAAGCAAAGGGGGGCGGGGGAATAAGTTTAGAAAGATCACTCAGCTCGTCAAATACTACTGAGAAATTTGCTAAGAGAGTCCTAAGCTTGAATTACAGAGCAGAGTTTAAGATATTTTGAAATCTTACATGGCAGAACAAATTCTCTTTCCCACACTAATGGCTGTCTCTGTCTGTCTGTCAGATCAGAGTTCAATCACATATTCACAATAAAGTATGGGTCAAGTCCTAGAATGTCTGTGTCTTATAGTCTTATTCTTGGCTGACAAGTGCTACATCTAAATCAGTGTGCGGCATTAAGTTATAGTCTGAAAGCAGGCTAGAGTGGTAAGACCAGTTCAGACGATGAGTGCTTCTTGTTCCCCACAGCCCTCAACCTTGCTTAGGCCACTGTTGCTCA
The DNA here is from genome assembly GCF_000699105.1 of Pygoscelis adeliae. NCBI lineage: Eukaryota > Metazoa > Chordata > Aves > Sphenisciformes > Spheniscidae > Pygoscelis > Pygoscelis adeliae. The sequence continues at coordinate 899,594 of NW_008825100.1, forward strand.
AAGACACAACTTCCAGCATCACGTATCTAATTGTAATTCTACGAAGTGAAAGCATAGCTCAATAGCAATACTGTATAGGACTTGTTTGGGCAAGTTCCCATCATCTGGCCTGAGTCAAAAAATTACACACCAGTAACAGAAATTTATTCAGAGCAAAGATATCCTGGTATAATAAGACCATCTTGCTTCATGTAATTATAATTCGTGCACTCAGAGACAGCTGTCCATCAGATATATTGTATTAGCTGGCTTTGATTTCTATAATGAGTTTTATTAGTATATTTATGAGGAAGAATACCAGCATATAAAGAAGTTATGAATAAGTTATTATGTGTGCAGAACCAACATTTGGGATCTTCTAAGTCTTGCAGAGAAGCCAAAGTCTGATTGGATACAGAGACTGAAACACTCCCCAAAACACGATCCATGCAGACCTATTTCAATAACCCACAGTGTCAGCACTACCCATTGCTTTGTCTCACACCCATGAAATCGTTGGATTTATGTAAACAAGAAATCTAAATAGGGTCTGAAAAAAAAACAAAACAGTGAACAAGAATGTTAAGGTTTAACTTATCTTTGACATTAGATTGATGTGGTATAAAAGGATCCTTCTCCAAATACGAGAACTGGTATTATTTGTCCTCTTTTCCCACATGCAAGAGCATTCAGGCTATGCTAGATGAGGTACACGGAATTTAGAGAGTTTCGAGAGAAGGTGGTCGATTCTTCTGGTAAAAATGGTGGAAAGTGATGGAAATGTGGGACCAAAGTAAAGTGAAAGCCACTGAAATAACTGTTTATGAAGACTAAGAGAAAATAACAACAGGCAGTGATACAGTCATATGATACAGAGCAAAGTAAAAAGGGACAAGCACTAAGTCTCAGCAGCTCTGGAAATACATACCATTGGAGATAATTTTCTCTAATCCCAGTACACAAATGTAAAAGTCATTACAAAGTCTATTAAATAGTTAACTACAGTTAACGGTTTTGAAGCCTGAAGTGAGGCAGCTGATTTTGAAAATTTTTCTCCTTTAACAGGACAGCCTCAGGACTATACACACTGCTAGCTGTAACCCTACCTGCTCCTCCTCAAAGGTTGCAAAGAGCTGCCTTCTGCCAAGCTAAATCTTCCCCTGTCCCCCAGGTCTTCAAGCCATGCCCAGACCACCTGTGTCACGCTGGTAGATTGGGAGACTTCAGAAAACTGAAGGCGGGTGCTGCAAGATCTAGGGGAAAATTGACTCCCGTGCCAATATTTCCTGGTAGAGTGTCCTGTTGCCCAACTGTACCTCATTAAAGCGGTTTGACCAAATACTCCATGTTTCCTCAGCTACCAGCCAAAAGACCAGATCTCTTGTGTAGCTGAAGTCCGGACCACACACACCACCATCCTTCAGTTTTTCAAACTGTACCGCCAACGGCCAGTGCAGTACTTTCCGTATGAAATGTTAATAGGTAGGCCAGCACATCACACACTCTTCACAAACCCTGGAGAGTTAAAAGAGTGATCCTCACACAAAATGTATGTTTTTAAGGGGACAAATATATGAGTAGTCAAGGCAAGGTCTGATTAATGACAGAGTCTGTAGGCAAAGGAAAAGGATGCATGCTTGCCATGCACAAGTAACAAGAACAGTTGGATACTGCAAAAGCCCAAAACCTCTTCAGTGCACCCTAGATAGTCCCACCAAAGCGAGAAAAGAGACCACGTAGAAGTCCTCAATTGAGCTACAAAACTGGCCAGCCTCTCCTGGATCTACCCTCACTGGCAAGTCCATCAACCACCTCGAATACCTGTGTCTACATAACCAACATCATGCTTTGCTGCCATTAGCTGATCATGTTCGCTGTGGCGATAGCTGAGGGTGGGGTGGGCAGTCTGATGTTTAGATCTCAGAACAGACTTCTGCCTCGCTGGCCAAAAATGCCACGTTGACAGAAGCGGAGTTCAGTACACAAGAGCAGCTTGGTGTCACCACTCAAGTTAACCTACTGCCTAGCTGCCAGGTTAACCTGTCAGTGTCAATAAGAAATCGAGCAGTCAAAAGTGATCCAATTACTTTGCTACAACCTTCTAAAAAATCTTCCTTAAAGCTGAGAGTTTCCAAGGAGGCAAGAAAAGGTGGTTAGAAAGACTTTAACAACTGCTTCTTTGAAAGAAGAAGAGAAATCGCTGGCAAGCTGTGGGTCCTGCGTGACACTTGCACAGGGCTCAGATGGGGCGCAGCCTCAGTGTCCCAAGTATTGCCTGACCTCCAGCAAGACCTATGGTCTGAAATTGTAGTAAAGATTGTATTTGACTGTCAGGAACTTATTCCACCTCCAGAAAGAAAGTAAAAATCAGTGTGGTGCTGAATGATCTTATCAGGACAGTAATTGGAAAAATCCCCACAGTAAGAAATGCTCAACTGTCACCATGTGCGAAGAGCCTTGATGAGCCAGGTTGTTTACTGCTCACAACCGTTGAGCTATTCGTGACTTTGCTGACACTATGGTGAAGGGCACGGCAGCCGTTCTTGGCCTCATTCCTAAGCACAACGTATTGTTTCCAGAGCCCTTTATGCGACCATCACTCCAATTAGGAGCTAGAGTGCCTTCACAAATGTTCTGTCCTCCCACTTTGTCAGACAGAGATGATCTGAATACCACAGAAACCTTTGAGAAGGGGAAAATCACAGAAGAGGGCATTTAGGGATCATAATGGCAATGAGTGGCAAGAACAGATGATTACAGAACTTCATAAATTTTAATCAAAATTTCAAAAGAGTGTACTGTCAATGCAAAAGAGTGTACTGTCAATGCAAAGATATCCTTCTCCTAATAGGAGGACAAACTAAAGCAGTAGCTTCATAACATCCTTTGATGCCCTAGGATAGCAGGACCCCCGGAGCTGACTGTTGTACCCCACAATAGTTCATTAGTATTGAGATTCTTAATTCCCTTTATTGGATCTGAGTTTTGGCTTCTAAGATCTGACCCCTGAAAAGCCAGAAACTTCAGAGTGCTTTTTCCTACACACTTCCTCACTTTGGGCATTTAACTCCACACTTTTAGAAATAACACGTGCCTTTGCTGCAGTGAAGGAAAAGGAATAACCGTGTTATCTCTTAGCAAAATGTTATCATCATCACTCAGGCAAAGACCTCTACCACCAAATCATCCTTCACATTGCTGTTCTCTTGTAACTGTGGGGAAAATATGTCTATATTAGAGCTGAAAATTAAAGACAGGAAGATGGAGGTTATGTTTTCTGCTTCTGGACATGTATATTATTCAAAATGGAATTTTGTGACTCATCCTCTTCTAGTCGGGACTCTTGAACAGATAGACGTTTCCCACAAGTAGATCTGAAGGGAGCATCCATTGAGTTAGAAAAGATAAGTAACTCCACTGTCTTATGTAGTAGATTAAAAAAAAAAAAAGTAAATTAATGCTCTGACTACAGAGAGCTGTCAAGTACCCTATCTAGAAATAAGTATCAGTAAGAGCCCACCAGTCCAACCGCTCAGTCCTTGCACACCGTTTGCTTTTGCCTACATTTCTCACTCCACTGTCCCATAGAAACTTCCATAGAAACTCACTGACTTCAAAAAAGTTGAAAAAGGTATTAATTTGCCTTCCTCTTTTTTTGTCCATACAAGCTCTCAGTCCCCAGACAATGAGGGAATGAGGGACCAGACTCATATGTTCCTTAAAAGCAGGACAAAGTAATGCACTTGGAAGAGAAGATGGGGAAGGGAAGAGTTAACCAGGTTTATAATTGTTTCCAGAGAGCAATTATTCAGTGCCTAAAAATGCTGGTAGAAGAACAAAATGGAAAATTAACATGGTCCCAGGAGACAAATGATTAATATTTAGGAAAGGACTATAGCAGGTTTTGATCCAAAAGAAAAGGAAAAGAGCATTTTAACAAGATCGGTACTCAGACTGTACAAACTCATTAGATTTGGGTTTTACCACCTCATAAAAAAATGAAGGACATTTTCCTATTCTATACCCACTTGTTTTGAAGACGGGGTTTTATGTTTGCATTCGCTTTACCAGCACCTGTGTTTGTGAAGAGGTGCATACCCAAGCATCGTGAGCCCTGACAGCCTTGTGATACCAAAGCAGAAACACAACCTGGAGCAAGAGCCAGGCAAATAACCGAGAACGAAACATGCAGCTGATTAACGCTGCCAGAGAATTTTTTATGGAGAACATTGTTTTTCTTTCATTTTCCCTTCCCTCTGCAGCTTTCCTCAGAGCAATATCTGCGAATAATCCCCGCTCTCCAGCTGATTGGGGTGCAGCTCCCTGCGCGCAGCTAATATTGGCACAGTGACATTTTAGCTGGTTTCGGTGGACACGAGCAGGTGCAAAGCGTGACCCGCGGGAGCGGCGCTGCCCATCTTCCGAGGAGGACGCGGAGGTGCCGGGGAGGGAGTCTGGCAGCATTGCTGCCTGTCTTCAGCCGGGACCGATAGCTCCTGCCTGCGCCTTACACATCGGCTTTCATGTTTAATAAAGTTGTGGCCTCTTGGCTTTCACCACAAGACAGTTTCCAGTTTTATTTCCCAAGGGCTCATAGCAACAGTAACACACAGTAGTTATAATGTGTCATAAAATAAATATTAGCAAAACCACACGCGAATCTCCACCGGTTTGGAATTCGCTTGGCCTCATGTGTCCCTTAATGCATGTCTCCAAAAGCAAAAGTTGTCTGCTGATGGAGGAGGTTTGTTTGTTTGCCTTAGTTTTGTTTTTTCCTCAGTCGGCTGGGCTTACACCACTGTCACAGCTAATAAAGGTAAGTACCGGTACAGCACTACCTTGCACATTGCGCTAATCACATTGCTTTTGAAATTAAGTCTGTCAGCACTTGGGCTGTAAACCTGTACTGCGAGAGCTTAATAACTCCACCGTAAACAAAACAAAATTACTTCTAGACTTAAACCTGGTGTGCAAGACTTCTGCCTGTGGGGCCACATTTTATTTGTTGCAGGGAATATAAAGAGCATGCCCAAAATGGTTAAATAGATCGAATACATGAACAGAAATACAATGTATGTGTGCACGTACACACTGGCATATATGTGCACACACATGTAAGTAACCTCATGTGATATATTTTACATCCCTACCTACACTGCTTGCATGGGGAGGAAGGAAATTCATCAGGAGCCTCTGACTCCCTCCCACCAATCAATTTCTTCAGGTTTTAGACTAATCTCAGTCTTCACTTCTTTTTGGGGTGTTTTTTTCTTTTTCTCAAGAATAATAAATTTACACTCACCCACCACAAATTGCGCTGGCCTGAAGCTGAGGCAGCCGAGGTAAAACTCCATCCTAGAGCAGTAGCAGTTGTTTTATGTATCAAAATGTCCCATCTTTGAAGTTGAGCCTTAATAATGTCTTGCAGGAAAGCCCCAGGGCAGAGCCTTTCTCTGCCACAGACTTCTTGTATGACTTTGGGCAAATCATTTAGCTCTCTATTCCTCGGCTCCACCGTTGAAAAATGGGAATAATTAAATTGCTCTACTTCATCAAACAACTCTAATGATAAATACACTATGAAACGCTCTGAAATGTCTGTGGTAAAGATCATCTGCTGGATGGAGAGATATAGAGCTAGAAGGGGGAGCCTTGTTACACTCTAAATTCATGGCATTTTTAAGTCCAGAAGTGCTATTCTAAACCACTTTCAAAGTTTATTTTCTTTAAAAGACACTGATCAAATAGATTCTTCTATAAAAACACTATACTTTTTTTTTTTTTCTATTAAATAATAGTGTAGACTGCATGTGTGGTGTGTGGTACGACATACAGCTTTGCCATCATAGTTTGGGGTGGCCATGCTGGAGCTGATGGGGCTTAGGTGATGGATCTGAACAGCACCAGTGGAGCAGTTTTGCTCTGTCAGGTCAAGATTACCCTTCCTTAAGACCTGCACTCCTGACTCAGATGTCAAGTCACATGGAATTTGTCCACCTTCACAAGGAGGGGCAGAAAATAACTGTGCCTGGGGCTCGTGGCACCCCAGCACCAGGGTGTCCCCCTTCATCCTCATCCTCGCCTCACCAGGGAGGCTCTGGTCCCAGAGCAGGAGGAAGGGGAAGCTTCATGCAATGGCTCTGGGGCACAGACCTGGAAGTTCATCCTGTCACTTAGATGGATCGTGCACTAGGAGATGACCCCCTCAATGACCATGGCTGTGGGAGTGAAGCCATAGCTGCAGGAGAGCCTGGGGAAATGGGTTCTGCCAGAGGCAGAGGATTTCTGCAGAGGAGAGGGCAGGTGAAGTTGGGTAACGCTGCAGCTGATGACATGGACAAAGGGAAGGAAAATGGCCAGTGATGGATTAAAAACAAATTAAACACAGCATCAGCACACTGTGATGTGAGTGACCAACACAAAGGGGTGAGTTGTCCTAGCAGTAAGCAAAAGCTGGCTCAGGTTTTTGCCACCAAACCCTCCACCTTCTCACCTTCCCTTTGCTTCTCCTCCTTTCTTGTGAGGTCTCTATCTGAATTCTGAGTCTAGGGAAAGCTCACAGTATATATCTTCCCATCACTCTGTACAAACCCTACCTCCCTCGATCATCAGCTCCCTTTGGGACCCCATGCAATAAGCAATAACATTGGGACCAACCAAAAACTGTTCCCACAGCTCCCTGGCTCCATTTTGGCCAGAGATGGCCACAGCAAAGCAGCACGGTCAGATGGTGCCCAGGGACTGCCATGCCTGTATTTGCCATGCTGGCCATGTACGGGGCACCAGCTGGGAAAGCCTGGGGTGCTGGGGCAGGGTCTCACGGGTGCTGGCTCCTATGAGTCCTCCACCCATCAATCTTAGAGCAGTATGCTGTCATGGATAAATAGCAGCTGTTGCAGTAAGCTCATCGGATAACAGGCACATATATTAAAGTACCTTTAGCACACTTACTAAAACATATATTTAGCTAGGGAAAATAATCTTGCCCTGCCTATAAAAGTCAAAGTTTGCCTTTATAAATAACTCCAGGAACCCTGCACGCATCTGAGGAAATGGCGACGGCATGCATGCTCAGCCTCCTTCCCCAAAAAGATCTCTGAATAAAATATAAACATGCTGAAATATAAAGAACAGTTTGGTGAAGATAATGAAATCTAGTGAAGTCAGTAATTTACTCTGCAAATCATATAGCTGCTACTTCCTTTCAGTTGCCTGCCCTGATTTACATCATGAACCTTATTTCCGAGCTTCTCCCCGCCTTATTGCAAGCACGGGAGCACTGACTACAGCTTCTGCATGTCTTTGTGGCTGGTAAAAAACATTTATTTGTACCTGCAAAATGTCCCACTCTAAGTATGCCACGTTAGCTTGACACACTTGTTCTTTTTTTCAGTCTTCTCTCAGGTCTTCCCGAGAAGGGAAGGAAAGGCAGGCATCCAAAAATGCCTGTTTTGCATCCATTCTTGTTGTCACGGTAGCTGGGAATGGGAGCGGCCCGAGTGCTGCGTTGGTGCCTGCCACGGGGGGCTGCAGAGAGGATCCGCCCGTGCCGCCTGGGGTCCCCATGGCATCCCCAGTCTCCCCAGCCTCCCCACTGACTCCCCAGTCTCCAGCATCACATGGCCCTTTCCCATTTTATTCATGGCATCAAACCTCCCTATCAGCATGCAAAGACTTCGAACTCTTGAGCTTTCCTATATTGCACAGAATATCTCAAGAAGGGGCTGGAAATAATTAGGTGCTATTGCCTCAATAACGCCGCCGTGTACACTTGAGCGTATGGAATCTGAAGTAGCGCCGAACACTCAGGGGCAAGCGGCGAGCCCTGCGTGCCACGGAGCTGCTGCACAGGGCTTAGCCCCAGCCTCATTTCTTATTCACGTCTCTCCTTTAAGTCTAACCACTCCGAGGTGAGGCTATATCTCTATGAATTCAAGTGGATTTGTCTCCCGGTGTATGCATGTACATTAGGCAGGCACATTATGCGTGTGTATCGCTCTGCCTGGGTCTACGCAGGAATAGAGACTGCAGGGAAAAAATTATATCTAGATGAGTCTTTATGATGTGTGTTCCTTCAGTATTAAGATCTCTTCAGGCTTTGTATATCCAGTAATATTGCTCTCATTTTAAATTCTCCCAGTAATAATTTTAAGAGAAAATTCTTTGTGACAACTGCTGTTGATTTAAAACTAATGTTTAGCCAGTAATGGGTAATTGTATTAGACTAAAAAAAGCTGCTGTAAAGTCAACCCCAGTCTGATTTTTAATTTACTGCATCATCAGCTACTTTTATGATACTATTTAATCTGCTGAAATAAAACTATTGCTCTATGAATATCTCTAACATTCAAGAAAGATTGTTTTTAGCTGTTCTGCTCTTGGGGCTGAGGAGTTGTTAATTATTATATGAATAATTCCTGTGAATACATTTGTTTATATTTATTTTAATTGTCACAATACTCAGAGAAGTATTGTATTATATTTCACTCTGAACTCACTTTTAACCCTTAAACAAGGAAAGGGAAAATGCTCATCACTACTTTGCACCCGTATCGAGTTCATAAAATGCATTCTGCATTTCCATGGGGAAAAAAAAACCATGCCAAAACAGTTTCCCTTTATTTTTTTCCCGTAAGGACCTGCACCTCACTCAGCCGGGATGGTTGTGCTCGCAGCCACACACAGCACAGCAACTGCAACGCTGCGAGAACGACCAGGGCTGCTCTTGCCAGGAGCCTGGTTTGCATTTCCAGGACCTTTTCCAACTGCGTAGCGGCACAGGGTCCTGATCCTGCTCTCTCCTCCCTGGAGCTGTATTCCTGACGAATGCAGCCGGGACAGCAGCAGGTTTGCTTCCTTGGGTGTTAAGAAATCAGCCCAGGAGGGCCTGTTTCAACCCCCCTGGCATCAATGGAAAGACCCCCACTCAGTCGAGAGGGCTTTGGCTGTGTCCCCGTAGCCTCTGCGTGGATATAGTCATGCACAGAGGAGAGGCTTGCGAGCTACCTTTATATAAATCATAAAAGCCAATGCTGTTACAAATAGGCATTTTAATGTTTTTCTTGCTTATTAACTTCCTGCAGAAATAATGTGCATCAAGGTCATGTAAAATAGCTTTCTGCCTCTGTCTATACCTAGCATCAGTGACCTTCTTAAAACAATACACTACCAGATTAAAACAGCATCAAAAATATTGTGCTGCTCATTTCGGATGAAAAAGAAATCTTCGTTAGAAAAAAAAATCTGTCACAACAAATAATCTGCACCCACCTAGTAAAAAAAAAAAAGAGGTTTTTTTATTTGCTACTCCTTTTAATAAACAGCAGGCTCTCATACAGATTACCTGGGAGATAAATGGATCTGTTGGAAGAAAAAAGACTCAGGGTGTGACCAAAAATGTATATCTGTGGCATGTGAGTTGCTGATTTTTAATGTTCCCAATACACTTATATTGCGGCTTTAGGTTTATTTACCCTGATAAATACTTGATTACCTGCCTGCGACAACTGGGGGAGAAGGCTGTTGTCAAATCTATTATAATACGATCAAGTAATGGTTACAAGATAAAGTAAGGTAAGACAAATAATTCTTAATGCTGTGCAACCACCTATTATTTTATCCAAACAACTCCTGGTTTTGTTATCTCCTTATGGTCAAAAGCCTATTCCCTAGAAAGAAAGAAGTCTCTTTTTACCTCAGTAATTAGCTTGTTTGAAAGCTCCCACAAATTCTTCCTACCATAAATTTTGCATTGCTCCATGCACAATAACGCACATAAAATTAAATAAACAATTTAATTAATTTAATTAAAATTAAATATTAAACATTAAACATATTGTGTATAAGAAGCCCATGTCTTTGATTTAATTGGGCAGGAGTACCCAAAGCAGTTTGGGTAACAGTGAAAAATAATTAAAAACAACAAGTACGGTAGCCTCTGGGTACGAAGAGTAGTTGGGAGCTTTCTCCTGAGAAAGGTTTATTTAATTAAAACTAAACTAATCTTTGGAAAACACTTGATAAGCATTTCATAATACAAATCATAATCCAAAAATGAAGCTTATACTTCGTCTACATGATACTGGAAAATAATATTAAATAATTCAATTCTGCCATGAGCTACTTTCCCAGCACGCACAGAATAATTCAGCAGACAGCATGTTTACCACCTTTAAATTTTCTGTAACGTTTAGTTCATCTAGATAAATTTTAGTAAATTATAGGAAGGCATAATGGATCCATAAGTGATAAGGCTGCGAATTAATGCCTTATTTAGACTGTTTATTGCTTCTTGTAGATATAATATCAGACAAGGAAAGCACAGCTAACTTATTTACAAGGCAAGCTGTGCCTGCGTTGGCAGGTGAGCCATTTGGCTGTGTTCGCGTTTTCTAACCTATTCTTCGACACCTTTCATTCATAATAGAGAATATTATTTCCAGGACCTCATACCACTGGAGGAGGAATAGATTATTTATAAGGTGGTGTCTCTATCGATACTTCATGTTGCCAAACGCCAGTATTTCTATACCGTCCGGTGATAATTTCAGCTCCCTGAAAAACTTGGATCCTGCCCAAGGTGGCAAACTATCCGCTTGGACATCAAACAGTCTGCCTTGCACAACCGCTCACAAGCTGGATTGCAAATGCTGACAGGCTTTATAGGTCATTTCAAAAACAAATGCTTCATCTTAACACCTTAGACTGCAGCAACTCCTACAACAAGCCGCTGATGCCAACTGGCTTTTTCAAAAGTGAATGTATCCAAAGAGATCCTAATTGACACTTTCAGGCAAGTGCCCAGCATAACTGAATATTACTCAGGTTTCTGGAGAGCGGTTTTAAAGTGACCATATAATTTAAGTGACCTTTGAATATAATTTAAAATGCTACTGTAGAGCTCGGTTCCTCTCCCACTGAATGGGGTCCATCAATAGGGAAACTCCCATTGATGTTAATGAGGGCAGGAGCGGGCACTTCCACCACTGGCTCCCATTGAATTATCCAGGTTGCTTTTTTTGTGGGAGCTTTTTTTTTTTTTGAGACATTCCTGGGAAGATCCTGTTAACTGACTTGGAGTTACTTTGGTTCATATCATACCCGCACCTTTTTAGCGGAGGACCCAGTGATTTAGCAGAGATTTCTGTCGAACAGAGGTACAATAGGGCCCTTTACAGGGTGTGGGAATTTCCCGCATGTTGATTAACCTTGTACTGTAAAAGACCGTAGGCCAAATCCTTCAGTCCTCACGCAGACAAAAGTCCACATTGACTTATCCGAAATCTCCCTGCAAACGCTCATTAAAGTCAATGGCATTTTGCCTCGGTAAAGGCTGGGGATTTGGCCCGGTGGTTGTCTTTGCAATTGGGCATCGCCAGGAGAAGGGGATTACCGCGACACCGAGCTTGCAGCAGGGACTGGCTTGCCCTGGACCTCGGGCACTAGCTTCCCACCAGACCCAAAAACCCATAGCAAAATCACAGTCAGTGCCAGCCCCGTGCTCCAGCGTGCGGTGCTGAGTGATGCCCAGCATCACCCCTTGGGCCGCCACCCTGATACCCACGGGGTGACGCTCCGGGGAGCCCTGCCACCCAGCTTGCCCCACAGGGCAGGCAGAAAGCAGGCAGGGTATTAGCCACCAACCCACGAGGCTCCTGTCCTCCCCACTGTAGCTGGTATCGAAAAAAAGTCTGGCTTATATCCCCTCCGGGACAAGATAGCCAGTAATTTAGAACCACCTTAGGGGAGGGTACGTCCATCCAGAAAATAATAGAAATACAACACAAAAAGTGGGCTGGTTTCTATTTGTTTGTTTTAGCCGTATCATAGCTCAGACCTTCCTTGCCATTGTCGTTCAATATTTACTGATCGAAAATATAGACTAGCTGTGAGTCACAGCATTTGCCAGAAAGAACGATTATCATCAGAAAGAAATGGGCATTAAAAGAATAGCTCTTCCATTTCCAGCATATAAAACAGACATTCAGAAGAACAGACAGAGCAGAGAAGAAATGATGGTCATTTGCAAGTAAAATATTACTAAACAATATAACATTGGATTAACTGTTTCATGTATTTATTGTGAAAGAATATATAGAACTTTACATGAGAAACTATCAGTACAAGCAAGAAACAATGCAGCCTTTTAAACAGCTTGCTTTTAAGTTTAATGCTTCTGCACGTATAGTACACGAGCTTGCTCCCACTGAAGCCTATGCAACAGCTCCTATTAAGTTCAAAGGGGTCAGGATCGGGCCCCGAGGTTTTCAACTTTTCTCCTGTAATGGCCCTTTCAATAATATTGCAAACCCCCGGGTCGCAGTAACGTTAACGTGCTTTGGACGTATTTATGGCTGAGAACGTGCAATATGGCAAAGAAGCACCATAAGATGCAATTTGGGGGGCTGATCCTGAAAACCGTGGAGCGACTTTTTCTTTCTACATACATTTAAAAGGAAAAGGATGGGACAGAGGGGCAGGATAAAGAAAAAAAGCAGGCACATATTCAGTCCAGTCCTGCATTTGTGTGAAGCAAACCATTGAGCCCGCAGCACAGTAGCGAGGGCTGACTGGACCGGACAAAACCTGACTCCATTTATTGTCTTTTGTTGTGGTGTGCCAGGAATGCAGGAGCCGTAGTTATTCTGAATTAGAGCTGGCTCTGGGGATGGCTTTGTACTCCCAGGACCTGTAGATTGCTGAAAATTGGTGCAGCTCTGATCTCTGGCTTTAGAGATTTTTCTTCCTTCTAGTGCTATTTAAAATGGTCACGTAATAATTTCAGTAACTCTGTGGCAAATAATAAATTATGTTAATTCGTAATTAGTTCACTACTCGTACATAAGCTCAAATTAAATTAATTTTATATTCTCTTACTCAAAATACAGCTCCAAAGAAGGATTTCTGGCAAATGTGATATGCAGGTCTATTCTAGTACTTGTCCTGGTTTACCCAGAAATCATTCCAAAACATTTGCTATTCAATGCATGCTCTAACACTGACAAAAATTAGTACAAAGTAAATTCTATTATTTAACTAAATATTAAAGAGTTACTGAGATTCATATACAACTATTATTTTTTTTATTTAACTGACCAGAAACCCCATTTAACACCTGAATATTTTCCTGGGTCTTATTCTAAATGAATACAGAAACAGAAACATAAAAAGAATTGCGGTGGCCAGTGCAAACACAGTAACTGCCTATTGAGATAATTAAAGCACCAGCAGCAGAGTTGCATAAGGTAAGAATGGAGAACTTTAGAGCTGGATTAGTGCAACCTTTAGTCTCTGTGATGCAAAGGGTTGGGCCAGATGACTCCAGAAGCTGTCTCCAAGTCCATCTTCTTTCATTCTATGCCTGGGGAAGAGTCGTATTTATTTTTAGCGCTTGAACTCTCCCTGCAAGTGCACTCCATCCAAATTAAATAAAACTCTAAGACTCTTTCGAATTGCTTGGAAACAGATTCTGAAGCCCTGATTTACTTTCAGCTCCATACACACAAAATTCCTAGTGATTTCAAGGATGATTTTGCCAGACATACGAAAATGATAAGTTCAATTCTCAGAATTGCTGCTGCTGTAAGAGTGGATTTAGGAAGAACCTAAAATAAAGGAGTCCTTAAAAAAACCGCGAACGGGATTTGGCCCCTAATACGTAGTAATAACAATAATGATGTCATTCATGTTCAGTCATGTACATGTTTTCATAAATCATTTTTAATAATGTATTGGACATATAGAATAGCTTGAAGTGTGACAAGCATCTGTAATTTTAAATAAAGCTTTCAAGTAACTTTTCAAGCTCAGGGTAGTGAAACCCACTGACTGAGTAATGTGTATCTAAGTACAAAAATCCACAGCGGAGGTATAAGCCTTCTTGAAAGGCAGAAGCATGGGCTGGATGCTGCGTTCTCCTCTTCACTCAGCATCACCACTGCTTATGTGGAGCTGGTGTAAACCAGCGTACAAGGGAAGGGAGCCTGTGCTGCCTGCATTCGCCTTGTCGCACAGCAGTGAAACCAGCAGAGCTAAAGCACTTTAAAACCAGCTCTCCATTTAGGACACTGACTTCGAAACCAATTCTGTGATGGATTTGGGGGGCGGCAAGGGGAGCACCCAGGAATTTCAGGCAGTGGTCAAGAGTTAGTGGATTAAAGGGGATCTGCAGGATCCCGAAGCTTTCTATAGCACCCTGGGTTTCACTCTTTCTGGGAAAAAACTTTCATCTGTGCTATTAACCTCCCTGGGAAGTCAGAGCTTGTCCCTGCCCTGCAACTGACAGCGCTGCACCTCAGCCAGCTTACAGGGGCTCAGCGTTCCCACCAGGCTCAGTGCTCAGGAATGACCTCAGGTGGGAGGATTAAGTGCTTGGCACTGCTGACTGCAACTGTGCCTTTACCTGGGTGCTCAGAAAGGTACAATATGCAAGGCACAGAGGAATGCTCTACTTTCCACTGGCACTGGTACATGCCTGTTATTTTTGCCAAGATTTATCCTATCTACAGTAATATTCAGGCCACTAATCTATTGTTGTAGCTCAGGCTAAGCTGATGCTTGTTTTTAAATTAAACCTCAGGTGAAAGTTGGCAAATCCGCGTGCGTGTGTGGTTTGTCTCTGCTTGCAATCTTGCATGCATGCGCCTTAGCGAGGTGCAGCTCCTCTGACCTCTGGCTGGTGGGGTTTTATTCCTGACAGGCTAGATGTGAATAAAATCATATGGAGCTGTGTTTTTACAGTTCAGCCTTCTGAGTCTCATCCTGCTGCCATTGAAATCAATGGCAAAACTCCCAACTTCGCTAGTCATATCAGATTAGCTTTGTTCCACGGACTGAAACAATCTAATAGATACCAGGTGTCCTCAATAGAGCTTGTGTGGTCTACAAGTAAGTGGAACATATTTTAAAAAGTCAAATATGAAACAGCTACATCACAGAACCTGTAATAACCCCAAACTGGTATTATTATCTATGGAGGACATGATCAGTATCTAAAATGTGACTTAATATACATTTATATGATGCATCCTATAACAGACATGTTCTGGGGTAAACTCAGCTGCATGTTAAACCACTACAGAAATGGATCCATATTTATGCTCATTTCCACAAGAAAGTGTGGCTCTCATGTGTTTTTACTTAAGGGAGAGAGCCCCAAACAACCTTAAATTAATCCAGAAATCCACTTTGAATATATGACCGTGAATGTAAAAAGACCTATAGAAGTTAAAGGTTGCATGTGAGACCTCTAGGCTGCTGCCCTAACATTTAGCTCCCTTCTTGCTCCAAGCTGTGAACCTCCACTGTGGAATTCCCTACCTGCTTTTCCACAGTCATGGAGCCTCACCAGCTCCTCCAGTAGCATGGACTGGACGAGATGACACAGTGCTATAAATGTCCAGACCTGGGCTGCACCAAGACATCTATCGCTGCGCAATGGATGTAGCTGGAAAATGTGCAAGGAATTTCCTTGTGCTGTATCCTGGTGTGGAGGTGGCCCAGGAGCCTTGCCCGGCTCAGACGAAACTCTCAGTGCCCTGCTCTGCACCAGCATGAACAGAAATCGCTCTGCCCACTCCAGGACTTGATCCTGATTCACAGCACCTGCATATAGGGGCCTCAGTGCAGCTCCTGCTCGTTTTGCCCAAGGGAGGACCAGAGCTTCCAGCCCAGGACCCATCACAGAGGTACAGCCAGGTCAATAACCTAGGAACACACAAATGGGGAGATTCCAAGATTCAGCCCTTCCCGGGGAGCAACAACAAAAAAAGGTACCGATCTTTTTTCTAATCCAATTAAAGGTCCTCAAATGTGGCAAGGTCTACCCCAGTTCCTAGCCAGAAGGGTATGTCCTGGGGCCAGCTCTTGGGGCTGTTTGCATGCTGGTGCTCGAGTCTTCCGCCCGACTCTTGCCTTGCAATTGCACGTCTTGGGGGCAGCTTCCATGGACATCCCTGACTACAAAGTTGGCCCAAGGCTCTCGTAGGCAGCACCAGTATCTGATGAATGGGGAGCTGGAGTCAGGAGGCTTCAAAGCTCTTTTTCCCCCTCTCTGCTAAGGAAGCAGGAGCAAGCCTCACATCAAGCCTCCCTCTTCCATCCAAAGCACTGACTGTTGTCTCCTAAGGGTTAATGGGCAGCATGTGCTTGCCCCCAGCCTGGCCTAATGGGAAGCACCTTCTCAGCAGGGGTCCAGGTGCTGCTGCAGCAGCCCCCTAAGAGGGGAGCACTGCATTACCCAAGGTGTGATACTCCCAGACAGCGTTTTAGGCAGCTGAAGCTGCCAGTGGAAAGGGCCAAGCTGACAGCCCTCTGCAGCAAAATTGCTGCTGGAGCCAGTGCCCGGCTCCTGAAGTCAAAGGGTACACATTTAATTTTTTTTAAAAAGCTGCACCAGGGTGTCAGGAAAACACCAAGCCCCATTAAAGAGGCTTGGTGAAAATGAAATCCAATTGGTATTTCATTTGGTATCTGAAAATCTAGTGCTATCTCTAGTCTTATCTTTTACCAGCCGTCCTCTTTTATTATGGATTTGTCTCCTTAAGAGGCTTCAATACTTGTACTTTTCCAATAAAGATCTTGCAAAGTACATTCAAGGGTAGCTTGTTTTAACATTCATCACATTTAACAAGACTTTTACCAGAGCAGAGAGAACGCGTAACTAATTGTTGGAAGATCTGGTCAAGTTTATTGTAACGGGTAACTGTCGGGCAATTATGATTTATTTATTCAGAGGGAGATAAGGCACGCATTGTTCTCTGGAAGAAAAAAAACAGGACTGATCTTAAAGTTAATATTATTTCCCATGCCTTCTTCAATCTTTTTATAACTGAGGGGACCCACCAGAGCACGATCCTCATTGGCTCCCTTCACTCCAAATTTTCGGGTTTAAGCTTAACCTCTCCCCAGCCTGGCTCGCGGGCCCGGCGAGGCCATGCAGGTGCGTCTCCTCCTCCACCTATTTCTTAACAGGTCCGTTGTCCGGAGGGGACACCTGAAACCACCGGTGCCCCCCGCAGCCTCCCGGAGCCTCGCCGGGGGGGGAGCCTGCGGCCGCCCGGGCCCGGAGGATAGGGGCAGAAGGGGGGGGTTCTTTTTACGCTGACAATCAGAAAAAGGAAGGGGGAGAGAGAAAAGAAAAGTGCCCCCTTACTGCCACCGTTCCTCGGGTCCCTGCGGTGCTTTCTCGGGGAGCATCGTGCCCTCGCAAACGGAGACGCCGGGGAGCGGGCGGGGAGCATCTCCGTCGGCACCGGGAGGGGCGGGAGGCACGGCAG
>NW_008825100.1:917639-918253 GCF_000699105.1 Pygoscelis adeliae
CCCCGACGTCTCTGCTGCTGCCGCAACTAACAAAGTTTTTATTCGCATCCTCGTTATCTCCAAACTGACAAAGTGACCAAGAACAAACAAATTCACTCTTTTTAATGTAAGGGTTGCTCACCTGGTGCAGTAAAGATCAGATCTCAGAGCAAAGGACTTCTACTCCCAGCAAAGTCTGGTTCCCTGACTTACTCAACCGGAAGAAAGAGCTCCATTAGCTAGTTTACATACAGTCTTTTAAATCTGTTTCAAAAGCATTTGATGTAGAGCATAAAGATGCACCTTGCACGCTGCTGTCAACAGCCAGCCCGAGGCTGGGGCTCGGGCGCTACGTGCCCAACTCCCCAACAGAGGGAAAGTTACAGATATGGTTTTTTAACACAAAATTTATAACTTTTTTCTCCGAATTTCAGCCCTTCGCCATTCGGCAAAGCTTTTTCCGAACGGTTTTAGATTTCATCGGTAACCGTTTGAGTTGTGTTTTGATCCGCCCGCCGCTCTGCGTTTATTTGTTGTAAGACAAAATAAAAGTTAAATCGAACCGGTTTCACCGACTAGAAGCCGGACCCCCGGGGTTGGGGGGTGCTCCGGGCCGTGCCCCCCTTGCCGGGACC
>NW_008825100.1:921387-922691 GCF_000699105.1 Pygoscelis adeliae
CGCGGCTCTGCCCTGCCCGGGGAGAGCTCCTCGCTGGACACTCAGGGTGGGAGCAGACCCTCTCGGAGCGAGGCAAGGAGCTGTCAGGCAAATCCCTTTTCAACACATCCCGGAGCCCTAAACGTCCAGACGGTTTCAGGCATTTTTCCTGCAGGAGCTGGTGATATATTATTACCATTATTACGAGGTGGTTTTTATTTCTTGTTTAAAAGGGAGATGCGGGAGGCGAGGCATGACCGCAACAGCCAAAGAGAATTATTATTCTTAAAAGGGTAGAAAAAGAAAAAAAAGAAAAAGAAAAAGAAAAAGAAAAAGAAAAAGAAAAAGAAAAAGAAAAAGAAAAAGAAAAAAGAAAAAAAAGTCGAAGGTCTCGGACAGGATTTTAAACAGGGGACAAGCGGTTTAAAAATTGCTGCACTGATCCATCGAAAACAAAATCTAAATACGCCACCGAAATGGCACTACATATGCAGCATATTGTGTATGTATATATATATTTATTTTTTATATTTGTATATATATACACATACACACACACAAACATCCATATACTGAAATAAAGAATTACAGCCAGCCTGGATCCTGAACACAGTCTACACTTTATTTCAGACTACAGATTTCTGAACATAATAAAATCTTTGGCTTGTAGCGGCGGGTTCAGTCTCGCAGTCTGTGGATCAGAATTATTTTTTTTTAAAAAAAAGAGACAGAAATTCACACACACGAAAAAAAAGATCAAACGAAAGATCAGGAAAGTCGGACATTTACTGTAAAACAAGAGCAACGGACATCGAGGGAAAAAAAAAAGAAGTAAAGCAAACAAAACGAACAAACGAACAAAAGAGATGGGAAGAGAGAGAGGGAAGGGGAGAGAGAAACTGTCCAGCAAATAGAGATCGCTACACATATTTCTTACCTGAAATTAAATATATACAAGGTCATATGCTGTTTGGCTATATAGAGATAATTTTTTTTCGTAAGTGTTCATATTTTATTTTTTTTCATAATCGGAGTCCTTATACTATGGATAGACAATAGATCTGCTTTTAAATAGCACCTGTCTGCCTGTCCAGCAAATAGAGATCGCTACACATATTTCTTACCTGAAATTAAATATATACAAGGTCATATGCTGTTTGGCTATATAGAGATAATTTTTTTTCGTAAGTGTTCATATTTTATTTTTTTTCATAATCGGAGTCCTTATACTATGGATAGACAATAGATCTGCTTTTAAATAGCACCTGTCTGCCTCCCGGCCGGCGGGCCGGCGCCGCGGCGCAGGGCTGGGGGGGCCGCGCCGC
>NW_008825100.1:927952-928425 GCF_000699105.1 Pygoscelis adeliae
AAGTGTGTGTGTGTGCGTGCGCGCGCGTGTGCGTGTGTGTGTGTGTGTGTGTGTGTGGGGGGGGGGATTCTCTCCCGGAGTCCTCCCTTCTTCTAGAAACTGTTCTGGATTTTAAAGGCTTCTCTATAAATTGAGTAGGTTTGTGTACGGAGGGGGTGGGGGATCGGCTGGATGAATGAGGAGGGGTTAAAGGAGAAGACGATATATATTTCCAGGCTGGATATTTTTTCCACCGCGACCCTTCCTATCTAAATAGATAAATATTACTCTCCGGCTAGCAGATAGTTGCAGTAATCGGGGTAATATGTCTACACGTGTCTTAAGGACGGAAGCTTAAAAACAAAAACAAAAACAAAACCCTTTCTTAGGAAAAAGTTCCCTCCGCAACTTGTGGGTGCCGCAGTGTTTCGGGGCGCCCGTCGGGGCCGCCCGGCCCCGCGGAGCCCCGCGCCCGTTGCCGTCGGGGAGGGGGC
>NW_008825100.1:929494-930870 GCF_000699105.1 Pygoscelis adeliae
CGGGCGGCCGCCGCTGCCGCCCCGCTCCCCCGAGAAGTTCCCGGGGCGCCGGGGATGTTGTGCCCTGGTGTCCTGGTGTACAGTTATGAATCAATTACCGTCCAGGACCACCCCCACCCCAGCAATGCAGCCCGGCTCTCAAGTCACAGGGAACTTCAGGGAAAGGGAAAGATTTAATTTTATTTATTTCACTATCTGTCCCCCCCTCCCAAAGGGGGCGGAGACGAAAACACTCCGCAGAAGTTTCTGGGGAGGGGAGAAAAAACTGTCTTTCTTATTCTTAGCGGTATTATTGGTTTGTTTCTTTTCCTACAAGAAAAAATAAAAAGGAAAGAAAAAAGAAAAAGAGAGAGAGAAAGAAAAGGGAAAAAAAAGAAAGAAAAAGAGAAAAAGGAAAAGAAAAAGGAAAGGGAAAAGGAAAAGAAAAACAAAAAGGAAAAAAGGGAAAATAAAAAAGGAAAAGGAAAAAGAAGAAGAGGAAATAAAAAAGAAAAAGGAAAAGAAAAAAGAAGAGGAAAAAGAAAAAGGACAGAAAACCAGAAAAGGTAGGGGAAAAGGAGAAGACACATGGAAAACAGGAAAATAAAAATGAGAAAGAAAAAGAAAAAAGAAGCAGGAGAGAAAAGAGAGGAAAAGAGAGGAAAAGAGAAGAGAAGACCGATTTCGTTGCGTTTACTTTCTTTTTTCCTCTTCTTCTTCTCTCTATCTTCTTCTTGAGGAAGGCCGCCGAAGGGAAGAGGTTTTAAAATGGAAATTAAAAATAAAATTAAAATCGGATCAAAAATCCTTTGCTTTTTTTTTTTCTCGACGCCCTTATAGGAAGGAGGAAGTATAGAAACGTGGTTAATATACGCTGTGGTAATCCTATTTCTAGGTCTAGATCAGATCTCATTGGGGCCTTTGCTGAAGGACATAAATGAGTTGTTCTAATACAATAGATTTCATCCTTCCTACAGGGACTGGCTGACCAGAGGTTTTGTTAAAAGTGAATGCGAATAGATTTCTGCTACAAGTGCAGCATTATTATTATGAGCTGTAAGGTCAGACTATACATTCCGGGTCCCCAAAGCCTATAGACCCTGGGAAATGCGCGGGATATACCACGTCATTGTACCTGACAGTCTTTTCAATGGACTAATTCAATTATCGCTTGGGGATTCAGTCTTCATTGAAAGCAATAATAGCAGTGTAATTCGTTGGTAAATAGGTATTGGAAGCAGCCCCGCTCGAAACTTTTTTCGGGGCACAGGTTTATATCTCTGGGATTCAAAATCTCTCCCGGCACAAGCGCGGGGAGCGGGGAGGGAGGAAGGGGTGGTTTTTATTGAAGAGGAGGGCCGGGCTGCGGGGAGACCCCGGCGCGGCCGGCCGGAGCG
>NW_008825100.1:934249-934937 GCF_000699105.1 Pygoscelis adeliae
CAATGTTACTGCTGCCCAGTGGCAGTAACCGGAATTGGGTCATTTTAGGGACAAATGATGGCAAAATTCAAGTCACGTCCACTTTTGATATAAGGATGTGTCCTCTTTAAAAATTGTTATGCAAAAGACTCTCGTACGTGATCTTCTTGCGATAAAAAGCAGCAAGCCAAATATTGGAGCCCGAGTCAATAATGTATGAACAGATTAAGCAACCTTTCTCCCAGGCAATTATTTCAGGAATTGAAAACCTCTCTCGCTCCAAATTTCGAAAATAATAATAACAATAATAGCAAAAGTAAATAAAGCCAAGCGCAAGTGCTATGGTCTCTTGCTCTTTGCCCCTTGCTCGGGAAGGGTGGGCGGGTTTTTTTCCAGCCGGGGAGAGTAGCTGAGAAGGTATTTAAAACAGCAGCAGCCTGAAAATCACAACAATTCATAATAATCTATGGATCGCGGGAGTAAATAGGCATATCGCGGGGACACCGGCCTGCCTGTATTTATTTGTCTTCAAAGCTCCGGGTAAATTAAGTTTCCGGCTGTGTAATTCTAACAAAAGGTGATAGAAAACGCACTGGGGGAGTAATAGATGGTGGCACCAGGGATCAGAGGGGGAAATGGGTTTAATGCTGATTTATGTGCCGAGGGCCGGGGCGCGCCGCCGCCTCCGCGGGAGCAACGCGAGCGGCTC
>NW_008825100.1:935248-952419 GCF_000699105.1 Pygoscelis adeliae
GGGGTCTGGCAGGAGGGAGCCGGGTGCCTCTGCTCTCCCAGCAAGGGGCAGAAGGCAGAGAGCTGGGACGGGTTTCCCCGAGCCATCCTTGTGTCTAAAGCCGCTGCAAAGCTTTGAGAGAGAAAACCCTCCGTCACCCGCCGCAGGCTACCTTTTTCCCCCCTTTTTACTTTGCACCCCTTGCCCTGTGGCTGCCGGGCACTGCTGGCCATGCAGCGGGCAGGATTTCCTTTGCGTGCTTATCTCTGGCTCCACGATAAAAACTTTCCCCCTTCTTCACCGGTTCTGATCTTGGTCTTGAATTTGGTCGATGGTGCAGTGGTAGCAACCAGCCATTCGATTCGGCTGCAAAAGCAGAGAAGCAGGGCAAAAGCAAAGAAACAACTTTCTGGAGAGACCCTGGCAGAGACGGGGGTCTGTGCCCTCCAGGAGAAACCACGACCAGGTTTGAAGCGAGGGATGGGACTTTGGACCCATTTGGGGGCTGGGTGGGAGGAAGGTGAAAAATTATTTGGGAGCAACGATTCCTCCTGGTGCATATGACTGAAGAGGTCTTGCAGGAGTGCCGAGATGTAGGAGCACCCAGCCCCACCAGCCTGCTACAGCTGAGAGCTTTTTCCGAGACAAGCCAGAGTACAATGGAAATACTCGCTAGCATGGCACTTCACCTGCACACCCAGCCCTGCAGCCAAATCCCACATCCCTCTCCAGACAGCAGCCTTACATTCCTGAGCTAGACAAATGATGAAAAAGTTCCAGTTACCGTCTAATGAAAGGCCTCCATCTCCCTTCCCCCAGAGGTTTCCGATGCACATATAATTAGCTCTCAATATTTCATGAATATGGGGTTTTACTAATTCCTTTTCACTCAGGAGATTTCGCATTCGCCGTTTTACCCTCTGTCATTTTGCACAAAGCTGTGGCTGTGGGAAGGGTGGTTACGGGTTGGGGTGGGTTCTTCTAGCTGGATACACAACATCCCTCAGCCGCCTGAGGCCTCAGCCCAGACATCCTGAGAGATACAGATCCCAAATGAAGGACCACAGCTTTTTTTTTTAATGCAGAAAATTAAATGTGCTGTGGGATTTTGTTCCTTTGGGGCAAGCATTTCTTTGGATGGGTAGCGATTCAGGAACAGGTCTTCTGCTTCTGAGTCACAGCACGTTTTGGAGGGAGATTGGTACTTTCTGACCAAAAAGAGCAGTCATCTCAGACAAACCAGGAGGTGAAAGTCAAACTAAATGTCATCAAGAAATGTCCCAGTAAATCTTGGTGATCTTCCACAATACCAGCTCCAAATTGTCTGATTACTACACAAGCGTATTAGTAAGAACAACTCTAAGCTCCCTATCTGTGTAATGAAGGGAAAAACTGCCCCGGCATCATCTTCTTTTTTTTTTTTTTCATCTGGTTCACTGGAAAACAGTGAGGTAAAAGTTCCTGTGCTCATAGTCTGCATGGAAAAAAATTTGGGAGTCTTATCTCCCTTCCCCAGTACCAGACCTGTGACTGCGGGGAGGCTCGGGGCGCAGATGCCGAGGATGCCCTTCGTGTGCAGGGCTGAAGCACGGTCGGTCGGGTCTGCCATGAAGCCACCCTTTCCGTTGTGATTCCCCTGCTAGAGCTGTCTGGGTGTTGCAGAGGGCCTGACCCTGTCACCCCCATGTCACACTGGCATCCAGCATCCTCTTGCCTCAGTCTGCAAATAGTTGCAGTAGGCAGAAATCTGCTGACCTCTGTGGGCAAAAAGACTTTAAACTTGTTCTTGGGAGGCCAAGGAGGACCTCCAGCTGCCGCAGGGCAGGCTTTGCTGGGGTGGCTGTGCAGCAATAGCCATCCTTCCTCTAATCATGCCATAGATATTGGCTACATCTTTTTTTCTTGTCGTGCTCCGTCCAAATGTGTGTGCCTCAAGTAAAGTGATGTAACGATAGCTCAGTCCTGGGGGGGGGTTCCTAAACACACTGCAAGAACAAAGTTTGGTCCTTCTGTTCAAGCAGATTTAGGCTAATGGGCTTTTCACCACATCCCTTAGTGCTAAACACTGGCATCTGCAATGCAGTAGATGGGTTTCTGCAAAGGCAACCCCACAACCAGAAACCGCTCAGCAAAAATCCCATTATCCCCATAACTTGCTTATTATTAATTTAAATGGCTGTCTTATGATTTGTAAGAAGGAAAACAAATCCTAAAACAAACGATACTTAGAATCACTGAGCCTGGTGGGCAATGGATTTTATTTGCCACACATTTTTAGTTGGATGTTAAAGAGGTTTTCCAGTTTACAGTAACTGCTGTCTCTCTATGTGGTCCATTGAAGCCTAGCTTTGTTTTCCCACATTAACCTTTGTGAGTGGCTAGTTACTGTGCTTTGCCTATTTCTTAATAACAACTTTACACTTACATGGGCCTTTGCCACTCTACAGTTCTCTAGTTGCTTACTAGGAAGCCAAAAGGAGCTGGTGAAAGGAAGAGGAGTTCACCGACTGACTGACGTGGATGCAGGACCAGGACCTGCAGGCATTCTGCTGAGCTCTGAGTCACGTTCAACAGGATTTTTCCCTGTGTCAGGGACAGACAGTTCATTCCCATGACGTCCGTCTGTGGGTGTCCCACAGCAGGATTTTTCTGTACTCATCAATCCCTGGGGGTGATGGTGCAGGTAGTGAAACCCCATAGGAGTTAGCACATTTGGAGGTTATAAACCCAGGCCTATACTGCCTACAGGGAACAGCTCAGAAGCTGAAAATACCTCCTTTAGCTCTCTAAGGAGTGACCTGCAGCAGAAGCAGGACCCTAAGGGAGAAAGGGATTATCCGTCGCTGCTCTGGGCTGAGACAGCCAGCGCTGAGACTCCGGCCAGCTGCAGGCACTGCTGCGCTGCGCCCCATGGTGCCCGCAGACCCCGAGGGATCCAAAGCCGTGCAGACACTGCTCTGGCGTGCAGGGAACATGTGGCAGAAGGGGTCCCGGAGAGGACTGTTCTTGTTTTTACTGTTTCCTACTGCACTGTGATTATTCTCTAATCTGGTTTTAAATGTGCACTCTTTGTTGTTTGTCCCACAACTTCAGAAGTCAACGTAGTTTTTAATCCACCGGTGATATACTGATCCACAGTTCTCATCCGTGCCGTGAGGAAACGCCATGGGTGTGACCTTACGGGCCACATTCTCATCTGGAGTAAATGGTGATGGAGAGGTGGCTTCAGACAGTGGGGCTGTCCCAACCCCGGTGCTCCAAGCACAGGCTCACCCGAGCGCACATACCCGGGGCTCAGCTCTCGCTGCAGATGGAAACAGCCCGGCCCCTTTCCTGGGGTTATTAATGCCTTTTTTGTCCAAATGCTGGTTTCCAGAGACATCTTGTGGCTCTCGCCAGCTATCACAGCTGAGCTGCTCCACATCCCAGCACGCACTCCTCCCGCAGTGTTGGAGACCCAAGCTGCTTGCTGTTTGCACCCTGAATGAGAATTTTTTTTTTTTTTTTACCCCTCGATGTGTGTTTTCGGCTTTGTGGGACTCCCCTCTCACATACAGCTCGGGCTAGGGTATGGGTGTAAGCAACAGTCTTGCAGGAGCGAAGACTTCTGCAGAAGTGTCACTGGTGTGAGAGCCCTCCCAGGCTGGTGTCGCCACAGGAGGAGATCAGGGTTTGCTCCCTGCAGAGCACCCAGCGCTGGTGCATCAGCAGCTAATGCAGCACAGGGTTGGTTTTCATTAGCTCCTTTGATGACAGTGCTATAAAGGCAGAGAAATATAAAGCAAAAGTACTTTTGTGAGAAGCAGGGAAAGGGCAGGGTTAATGCACAGGCAGAAGCTGCGGGCTGGCTGTGCAACCCTGGACACCGCTGACAGGAGGGCCATCTCCAGCCCTTGCAGCAGAGACTTCCAGGAGCAACTTCTCAGCTGAATTAGGAGGGACGACACCCCACGGGTGTGTGAAAGATGATCCTTTTCGGAAAAGGGATGGTAGGAAGCAAATAACGGGCATAGGACCCCGTGACCATGAAGGTCCCATCCGTCCCCACACTGGCTGCACAGGCAGTGGTGGAAAAGCAAAGTGCTCCCTGACAGCAGAGAACAAGGCACTGCTGGGCTTTTAAAATCTTTTCAGAAGTAATGACTTAGCAATAACTATTCACTAGATAAAGAAAGGGCATTTAAACCACTCGGTGTCAACAGATCTTTTCTGGACTTGTAAACCTCATTTAGACAACAAGCCCATCATTTTGTCTACCAGGGTGACTTGTACCAGCAAGCACGGGCAGCCCCACATCCCTGAGCACGCGCAATGCTGCCAGCCAACTCCTCACTCACGGCCACACCATGCAGGAGGGAGCTGCCGCATTCAGGCAAGGAAATGAAGGCTGTTCCTCAAGCCAGGCACCCCAAGGATCGCCATGGTGCCACGCTACATAGGATCTGTCTTCCAACACCCGGTTAATCCTCTTTCCTTTCGAGAGGGAGATAGCAGCTACGGCTACGGTGTCTGAGCCAGCAGATTGCTTGTCTCCATGTAGCCAGGGATTCCCTTCCGACTGCACAAAGAAAGCTTCGTAGATGGGGGTTTATTTTTAATGTGTATCCCATAGCCCCACAGACTCTTGCTGGGTCCCAGCCATCTATGCAATCTACACTTTCCCACTGGTGTATAATTTTCTTGGCACTTTCCTTGCAACAGGTGGGCTGCAATGTAAGGAAACGTAATGTGACTGCTTCACTCTTGACTAAGAAGAAAGATTTACTGCAGAAGACACATTGCTTACAGTTTTATGGAGATTTCTTATCTAAAGCCATGTAACACCCCATGGCGGGGGTCCACAACCTCAAGAAAGTCTCAGAACATCCAAACAAATGTTTTCAAGCAGGAGAGGAGCCAAGTTACCATGTCTGTGCACAACATCAGGATGCTGGGCTGGGAACTGTAGCTGAGATCACATGGCGCTATAACCCCATTTCGCCTGTCTGGGGTCCAAGGAACCTTACGTAATTCATCCAGCCCTGGAGGATAGAAGATATCGCGGATGAAAAATGACTTCCCAGGTGCCCTGGACAATGTGTTGGCTGTGCTGGCTCAGACAGCTTGCTGCACTCTGTCCTCAAGCTAATCATCGGCGTCTTCATCCAAGAGGTGGTCAAGCCCCTAACACGGCCTCGGCAATGGCAGCTACGGACCTGATCACAGCGGTGGGTGAAGTGATCTGTCTCCTGGCCTCTTACGGACGTGAGACACCATGTAGAGAGGACGAGCAGCCTGGCAGAGACACGGATGGCCTGGTGTCCTTGCGTTTCTGCTTGAGGCAGTTTTCTTGTGTGGAGTTGTAGTTTGGTACAACGTCCGCAATGAGAACCAGCCACTCCGTCACAGGCACCAGTGCAACAGCAGCACCACAAAGCAACAAGCATGCCGTGAGTTACAACCACTAAACAGCAAGGCAACACTAATAAATCTTAATCCAAAGGCTGATAAACTGTAAAACACAACATAAAATATGATGCATGGGTTGGTGTTGAGCCTGCGATCTGTTCCCAAGGGGGCAAATTCTGGCTGATTTTTACTGATGGAGCTCAAAGCGGGCCAGCTGCAGTCACCCAAGCTAAAGCCGGTCTCATGGCTCTTATGTAAATAATTCCTAGTTATTAATAACTTTTATAGTTGATACGTGGGACTGAATGGCATGTGCTTTTTCAGTGAGGATAAACCATTCAATCACGTAAAGCTTCGCCTAAGAGATGTTGCTAGATGAATCATTTAGGTTGATTGAGGGCTGTGTAAGTGATATATTAAAGATGTGCCAAGCAACATTCCTCGATGGGGAAAATTATGTGTTTTCTGGCAGATTCGTAAGCTAAGGAATTCATCTGTGGGTTGTTAAGGAGATTATTGTTTGGTATGTGTGTATATACATGGGAATGGGAATACCAGTTGGTCCAGTTTAATAGCTATCCGAAATAATCTGGTTTTGCTGAAAGGAAACTGTCAACCCGGGCTGATGCTGGGTAAACTTCTGACTCATCAAATCGAACTGATTCTTTCTGTAACTCTTATGCCAAGGAAGAATTTCGTCCATGGGCTTCAGAGACAGGAGCTGGGTGGGACATGACCGGCAGAGTTGACCCTGTGAACATAGTTCCCCTTTATGTCAAGAATATTGCTTGCTAGGACCACCGAAAGAAAGGCTAAATATTTCTATAACGATAGCTAAGTTTAGGATCAAGTGTAAAGTGCAACAGTGATTGCATCCAGTTCAATTCTTCTTATTTTGTTCCATACATTAAAAAAATCCCAACAACAACTCTCATTCATTTAAGGTGGCCCAAGCTGGGACTTAAAACCAACTAACCCCAAGGAGGAAAAATTAAATTTAACCCCACAAGAAATGTTTGGCGCCTGTGATGCCGTCCCAGGGCAAGCCAAAATGCCTCCAGCTTCTCAACCACTCTTTCAGGAAGGTGTCCATCCGGGCTGGCAGGGCTGGGGATGGGGTCTGGCTGGGGTGACATCCAACCTCACGCTGCCACCAAAACAGCAGCTTCCTGAGGGAAACACAAGACACCTGAACTGGTGGCAGTTTGCCATCCACCAGTGCTCACATCAAGGGCAGCTGAAAGGAGATAAAGCATGACCAGAGAATATATTTTGCAACATATGTGTATTTTTAAGCCTTTTTTTTTCTTTTCATTTTCCTGGAAATCGAGTGTGTCCCCCTGCCCCTTGCACTCCCACACTTTCTCCTTTCACCTGAATTCAGTATGGTCTCAGTTTGGATTTCCATTCAGTTCTTCAGGCTGTCTTTTAAAAACTACTTGTCTCAGTTTATGCAAATTTGTATCTCTGATTCTGAATTTCACATTTGAAACATTAAGACAGCACTGAAAATAGTGGTGTGCTGTACAATCTGAGCTTCATATTATCACTTTCATCAGTGATCTAACTTTGTATCACTTTCAAAACAGAGTTGATTTATTGTCTCGTGATCTGTTTTGTAGAATTTCCTCGTTTATAGTTCTTACTTTTCCATTCCTTCATATCATACTGTAATTTTATCACCCTCCAGTGAAGGATTTTACATCACTGCTTAGCTTGTGTCCTGTATCCTCCATCCAAGGGCACACGGCACTCATCTGCAAGACTCCTCCTACCAGTTGTAAAAGAAGGGGAAACCCCATCTTGGCATGTTTCTCCCTAATATTTCGCCTCCCTGTTTTACTCTGCTTCTGCCCGCTGTGGCCAGGCTGCAGCCAATGACCGGAGGGGCTCTCCTCTGCTCTTGCTCAGAGAGCGCTGTTCTCCCCGGAGATGAGAGAGACAATAATTAATATTATTAACCATGTGTCATGGACAAACCCAGCCTAGGAAGAGCCTGGAGAGCTTGCAGATGGGGAGCTTATGGTCACATCAATCAGCTGAATAAGCAAATGAGAGAGGCAGGCTCTTAAGCCCATTTACTCTCTGGCTCGGTACTCCGAGTACTCAAGTACTTTGGCCTTCTCTCTGTGTGCTTTATAAGGTTATTGTGGCCATTATATACCTCACCTTCACATTACCCATTATGGCTTTGAGAGATGTTTAAAGTGAACTTCAAAGAAAGCTTAAAGTTGCTTAATGCTGCTGAGGAAACTTTAATAGCCAGTAGCTTGGGCGAGGTTTAATTTGCAGGGAAGCAAGCTGCTTTCGGGTACCAGACCAGGCTGCAGACCTCTCACCTTATGCTGGGAGGGTGAGCATGGTTTGATATTGCTCTGACAGGAAAACAAATCCTGGTATGGATGCAGTCATGGCCACTGAAGGGAAATTTTTCTGGCTCATACCATGGAGAGGATGCAAGGTGCAGATAACAACGTTAGATCTGCCTGTCTGCAGTGTTGTGTCTGTGCAGAGGGCTCTGCCAGCTGGAGGTGGACAAGCCTCAGGTGACCGATATTTCTTTATGGGGATGAAAGTATAAACATACTGATTAAAGGCTTCGTGTTTGAAAGGCTATGACTATCTGAATGGCTTCCCAAGTGATACTTGGTGCTTTTCCACCAACACAAGGGCGATGATGCTGAGAATCTCTCCCCGCACCTTTCTTCCCAGCAGAACATAACCCAAAAGACAACCAAGTTCAATTAAACATATCGAACCGCCCAGTGTTCGCCTGGGTAAAGAAACTAGTTGTACACTCCCACCTAGTCTCCAAAAAGCCTCCGCTGATCTAAGGAGCTTGAAGTTCTCAGCTGGCCGAACCAGATAATATCTTTCAGCTACTTGTTGGGAGCACGCATTCCTTGGGAAAGCTATGATAAACCTGGCACTTAACAAGGCTCGCAAACCAACTAAACAGCTGTGGGAGACATTTGGTGCGTTCGACAGTAAAGACAGGAATGCTTTGAAGACCGGGCTTGTAAGGCAGAGCTCTGTCAACTAGCTCCGGAGCAACCCGGTGAGCGGCCAAGGCGTATGGAGCAAGCTCAGCCTTTACGACTCCGCAGCCCCGTGATTCCCCTCCCGGCCGGCATGCCCGTGATTTATCCACCCCCCACACCCCCGGGCTGCTTTGCTGTTCTCGCTCCCTGCATTTTCCAGGGCTCTGTTTCACATTAACCCATCAGCAGGTTGCAAAGTCAGCGTGCCCGGGGAGAAGCTTTTTAAGAGAGACCCTGCAGATTGTCATCTCTTCGCCACAGAAGGAAGCAGGAGGGAGGAGGTCGCCTCCTGCTCCTTCTAGCCATCAGCTCCTCCATTGAGTGGATGTGAATAGTCTTCACACCTTGATTTACAAGGAAGAAGCACGAGAGAAAGAGGCTCTGAGCTAGTCAAAGTCACTGATGGCTTTGTGTTTTTATAAAATGCTTCTGTTATTCGGGGAGTGCTGAAGAGCGCTGGAGAAAACGCAGCCCTGGGGTACTAGGCATCTACCTGGATCTGTTACAGTCAGTGTGTGCAGAAATAGACTTTTTTTTTTTTTTTAACAAGATACAATATTATGCCACCTTCCCTCAAAGAACAAGGACTGAAGCTGTTTCATCTTAATACAGGGCAGGAAGATGCTGGGTTCCCACCCACGTTTCCACCTTGCCAGGTTTCCATCTCTGCTTCTGGGAGGTGCTGAGCATTTTCTGTGCCTGTGGCCATTGGGCATGTGCCAGGGAGCTTGTAGCTTCGGACATGGGAGGGGAGAGGTCGGGCTCAAGTTATTCTCCTGCAGATGCTCTCAGGGACTGAAGAACATCCAGGTCTTTGAGAAAAATGTCTGGTTTACTCTGAATTGTTACCCCTAAAAGGAGATCTTACACTATCACCTCATTACAGATGATGGATTATTTCACTGAGCCAATTGGTAATCAGCGGGGTTTAGAAATATCTGTTTTTTTTCTGAAGACCAGTGACTACTCACAGCACTAACTGAGGAAATACAAATGGCTACATCTTTTTTGCTTGCAAAATATATTTTCAGTAAAGCTCACAGATCACCTCTGAGACACTTTCTTGCAAAAGCATCAAAGGAGAAGGTACTGGCCAGCTGTGTAACACCTCTGGGAAATCTTTAGTGATATTTTGAATTTTCATGGTACATATTTAGGTATCAGAACTACAAGTTTAATCTTTCCAGAAGGAAAGATTTAAGTGACATCACACAAAAAAAACCAAACAAACCTTTCCTCATTTATCCAGGACTTTTTCCATACCTTTTAGCCGCCTGTCTAGAAGAAGAGGCAGAGCACATGCTTATGTACCTGTTCGCAATGAAGGTCTAGTCAGGGCTTGAGGTGGATCCACACTGAAGCCTGATGGCCAAGTGTCCCTAAAGCCCTGGGGAGCACGGAGGGGGTGGCGAAGCTGTGCGGCTCGCAGGCAGTCTGGCGCCGCACCACAAGGTGGGGATGCTACAATGCTGAATGGCAGGCGGCTCCGGTCAGGGCTAATTGCATTCATCTCCGTATGATACGAAGTTTCTAATAGCCAAAAGCCAAGCCGTCAGTTCGTCACTTAGCCCTGTATACCTTGCTCCACGCCCCAGGAAGTTACCCTACATCGTCTCTCTTGCATAATCACAGCATTAAAGGCTTTAGAAAATGTTGGTGCAAGTGCAATTTGGTCCTGGGGGCCCCAGAGCTTCTGCTATCGCCTGGAGAGCCAGCACAGAGGCTGCTGCTGGGGCTGGGGTGAGCCGGCAGGACACAGCAAGGCTCAGGGGAGAGAGGGCAAATCAGATGTGCCTCTTTTTTTTTTTTTTTCATACAAAAGCAAGGTGACACCACTATCACAGAAAGGTCATGGATTTCAAGCAATTAAGGGAACCTCTTCCTTTAGAGGCTCAGCTGGGCTGGAAAACTCAGCGCTTTGTGCTCCCACTCAGTTTTACTTGGTTTCCAAAGAGGCAGATGCCACAGCAAGAGCAATTCCTGCACAGAGGCAGTGGATGATTGCTCCTTAAAAACTGTAGGACAAGTTGTTGAGCCCTGCCTTGCAGGGCAGCATGCAGCCAGCAGGCGACACGGAGGCATTTCCCTCATTTACATTGACCATACCCACCTGCTCCGAAACACCCACTGCCAGGGGTGCCAGCAAAAGTGTGGCAGGCTCAGGGCCGTGCCAGTGATTTCCCCTGGTGGCAATAGGTATCTTGTTCTGCCTACACGCCCACCGGTATCATGGGCTCCATACATTTCAGGCTGGGTGAAATGATACTTCCCACCATCCCCTCCTACCATTCTGCCAGGAACGGGATGTCTGACATGATGAATATGGGCAAACAATAGCTGTGATACTTCTTGGATTTAACAAAGTATTTGACAGCCTAAAAAAGAGAAGTGGGAACTTGATTATAGTCTTCAAATATGCAAGAGGTTATTTTGAAGAGGGCAGCAGTCAATTGCTCTTCATAACTACCAAGGGGAGGATAAAAAGGAATGAGCTCAATGTTTAGCAACAGAGCTTACTAGTAGGCATTTGGGGAAAAAAATACATCCTTTCTAACTGTGAAGGTAATTATGCATTAGGACAGGTTATCTATGGAGGGCTGGGAGCCTTTGAGTTTTAAGAGCAGATCACACAAACATATGTCAGGAATCATCTTAAGACCTCCCATATCAATACTTTTTGCTTTTGTGATTTTAAGGTTGCCCTGCCCCAGGTCTTGCCTTCACATCTCATATCCCCAGGGATGAAGCTTGGTGGAGAGGATCTCTGTGTCTGGAGAGGGTTTTCCCTAGTCATCACCCATCTAGACATGATCCTGGGAACCTTTTTGACATTACTGGAGGTGTCTCAGCCTCTCCATCCAATTCTGTTAGTTCATACATTGCCCTGGCCCATTTTGCTGCCCAGGAGATCCCTCTGCTCTCAACATCCCAGCTCCTTGCCTGTCTGCCTGCAGGAGCAGGCTTGGGTTTTATCTCAAGGTTTCTCTGTTCGAACCCCCTTCTTACTGGAGTAGGAGTGCATAGGGGAAAGCACTAAGTCTTGATCTTGTCTTAGTGAGGCCAGTGGGGACTTTGCTTTTGCTATAAAGGAGCACAGGACGGGGCATGGACTTTCCTCAGCGTCAGTTCAGCAGTGGTCTTGGCCACCCCGGTAAAGGTGTGTGAGTGAACATGATCCCACAGCTCTGCTTAACCAACTGATTTCAGCCCAGTATTAAAGCAGGGTCAGGAACAGCGAAAATATTCCCCAAATCAGGGCTTCATGGAGCAGCTGGGCACCCCCAGAGCCATGGGGACAGCATCACCCTGGGGCAACTGGGCTGGGATTGCTCGGCCAAAGGAAGTAGATGGTGAAAGTTGGCATGATTCAAGCAGTGACAGCATGAGTTTATTGAAAAAAGAAATATGCCGAGAAACAGCAAATACCTGGGAGTAACATCCAGCCAGATCAGGAAATCCCCAATCTGAGAATGACTGGAGGCTCAGAAAATGGTTGGGAAACATCATAAATATGTTCTTATACCCTGTTCTTCTATTCTTTCCTAGGCACCCACTTTTGGCAAACCT
Organism: Pygoscelis adeliae; assembly: GCF_000699105.1. Taxonomy (NCBI): domain Eukaryota; kingdom Metazoa; phylum Chordata; class Aves; order Sphenisciformes; family Spheniscidae; genus Pygoscelis; species Pygoscelis adeliae. Next base: position 947,224 of record NW_008825100.1, read on the forward strand.
CAGGCAGTGCGGTGGGCTACATAAGGCTTTAGACCATGTGAGCCAATGTGTCTGCTCATACCCTTCTGTCAGGAGAGAGGCTGAACAGGACTGAATAGGGCTCAGCAAATTACAGGATTTATTCCTCCAAATGAGTGGGTTTTCCTCCCACAGGCCCTGTTGGGAGGTGGGTGTTTCAGCCTTCTGACAACGCACTATCTTTGCTGAGTTTTCTTTCAAAGACAGTAGGACGTGGTCCACAGATCCCCAGGCTGAAGCCTTCAGGAGAAGAAAGTAGATGAGCTCTTCAATAATTTACTACTGTCCCTGGACATTTTTAACCCAGCCGAAGAGCTGGCAGCTGATATTCAACAGTAGCAGCTCAGAAGAGGAAGGCAGTGGTCTGCCGAGGGGAAGCAAGCGGAGTTACAGCCTGGCCGCAGCAAGCACGAGTGAATCGGCCAGGGACGATGAGGAGAGCTTGAAGTCACAAGAAATAACATGGGGGATGTATCAGAAAGGTCATGAATATTTTCACACCGATAAAATGTCAATAGTTTGGGTTTTTATTTTTGGGAAGTGATAGAAAAGTTACATTCAAACAGCAAGGAAGAAAGTTAGTTTCACCTGCGATATTATCTATACACAGCTGAGGAGATGAAGGCGTTCATCTGTGACTACTTTATCTCTGCGTCCATCCATCCCCAGATGAAACATCATGTACAGCAGTTTATTCTTTATCTCTGTATTCTTTCTCTCACTTGTGTGGTATGAAACACTAACGTCATGGCTGGAATTAATGTCATTGGCAGGAGCTGGGATTTCTTTGCCATACTGCTGTAAAGCTATTCCAGGCAATTTATATAGGTCAGAAAATTAAAGGTACTTTTTCAACAGAGAACTCTGCCAAGGAGGGGCTCCTGTGAGCTCGTATGAAGAAAGGGCACCCTCAGTCACGCTCAGGTTGAGGAACACCAGCATATCTGAGCTGCACCTGCCTGAGAGGGTCCCACCCCTGGGAAGTCCTGTCCCACCCGAGACGAGGCATTGCCTCAAGGGGCCCCAGGGCTACAGCTCACCCCTTCCAGAAACCTGGGGCTTGCATTGACCGCAAATGGCCCTGTTTCCCCCAGCCCTGGGGCTATCCCACAGTGAGCAAATCTCTGAGGAAACCTGATAGGAGAGGTAGGACTTTGCTTCTGGCTCGACTTGGCCAACTGAGGGAAGAGGGCCCTGAGGACAGAATGAACCTGTCTGTGTAGTGACTGCTGCAGGGCTCTTGTCATTATTATAAAAGTTCAATTATTGCTGCCTTGCTTAGAGCTGCCATGTGGTTGTTTTATTGTTAAATGTACAGAAAATCAATAATGGAAATATGTCAGCACTGTCCACTCGCACAAAGCAGAACATGACTTGATGTGACTTCCTTACAACTGGGCTGGCCAAGAAACCAGCAGCAACGTGGTGGGTTTGCTGCGCTTCCTCACAGCGGCCAGCCACGGCCGGGCAGCACGAGCCGGTGGGTGTGCGTAACCACCACCCACCACAGCAGAAATGGAGCTCAGAGAGTCAATTTCACTAAAATGTCCATCATACCCCTATGTCAAACATGGTCAGGTCCACCATGGCTTCATGACATCACACGGGGGAAATCCAAGCCCGTGGAAAGCTGCTGGGATGTTTCCAGCCTCTGTATTGCAGTCTCCCACCCTGGGCTGCAGACGCATCAAGAGAAAGCCGCAGCTTCAAGCCATAAACCCAGAGCAAATCACAGCATGGCGGCCATGCATACATGAGCAGGCTGAGCATTTGACAGAGAAAGAGATAAACAGCTATTGAAAAACAATGGCAAGTTCAGTTCTCCTTCAGCTCAGGCCAAGTTTGCCACTGTGGGGCAGCTAAATCTGTTAGAGACTGTGCTGTGGCCAGTGCTTTGAAAAATGTCTGGGTTTAACATGTGCTCATGCCTAGGTTTGACCTAAAGGATATAAAATGGTGAGTCTGAAGACTTTGCCTCAAATGGCCATTTGCAAATGAGCCCAAGGTATGGCTGAAAGTTGTTGCTGGTGCTTAGAGAGTCATTTACAGGGGAGGATTTATGCTATGAAGTCACCTTTTTTGGGTTTTTTTTTTTTGTGTTTATAAGACAACCTCAAGAAGCCAAAAAATAATTCTTCAACAATGTTACTGCTTTATTTTCAATTCTTACCTTCATAGCACTGCAAATTTGTGGCAAAGACCTCACTGTGCGCCTGCAGATTTGGAAACCTGTGATGGACTTTCCCAGGGAAACAGCATGTCAGAGCAGCCACTGGGCTGGTGGGAGCCTGGCAGAGGCCTCTGTGCTCCCAGCTCACGCCTCGGACACTCACCAAAACTTCAGAAAACATTCAGCTCTGGCACTGATGGATATGAAGGAGCACACAAGGAAGACGAAACTTAATTGCTCCAAACAACCAAAGCGCTGCAGAGCTGCTCAGAGGAGCCACTTACCCGGAGGTAGCACAGCCAGGTGCCACCCCCACCCCATGCACTGAAAAGAGAACTGCCACTGGGAAAAGAAACTGTGTTTTCTGGTTTTTTCTTCTACTTACTTCTCGCTATCTCTTTTTTCTGACAAAAACCAAGACTTTAGCAAATGCCCCACCAACGCCTTCTGCTCATCTCAGCTCTTTTTCTTCCTCACACGGGGCCCGGGGCTGCTCAGGACAGCAATCACAGAGGTTTTCCTCCTCTATCAAAACTCTCAGCAGCTAAGCGAGGAGAGAGCTAGGAATATAGGTTAAATGGAAATTTTACTTATTTCTGTGCATCCTAAACCCTTGTCCTTTCTGTAGCTCCAGTAGAAATGCTTTTCTCCTACTGCCTTATTGATTATCCCTGGAGGACTGAGGGATACCCAAACCTGAGCCACGCTCACCCGGTCAGCATCACACTCTTGCTGTCTAGTGATGGACGGAAATGCCCATCAGACAAACCTGGTGTTAGAAATCCAATAGGACTTGCTTTGTCTTTGCTGAAAATTGGATTATAAGTTATACCCCTTCGTGGCCAGATTTTTCAAGGTGTGCCTGTAAAGGTGCATCTTCATCCATTAGCCTCTTTGTGCCCTTTTCACCTAACTAAAATGTATTTCAAGGAAGTTTTCTATACTAATATTATTTTAAAACAAAAAGGGTCTTGGCAGGGCAGGTGGTATAAAAAAATAATAGTGTATTAATGAAGAGAGGGAGGGAAGGTCATTTGCCTGTTATTTGTAGCACAATACCTGAATAAGAGGTCATTAGTCATTCAAAGCCACTGAAGACTTCAATTAAAATTTGAGCTTTGAGAGCTGGGTACAGTCTGCTGAACAGACTTTCAGGGCAAAAAGACAGAGAGAGGGAGGGAAGGCGAGCGGGAGTTGACCAAAATGACAATGATCTTAATTAAAGCCAAGAGGAACACTGGCAAACTCTCATTTCCCGGCTCTCTAGTTGGGTTTTTATCCTGGTGCTCCAGACTTGCATCTTCCTCTGCCACAGCTCTGGGTACCACAGGCTTGGGGGGCACGTTCCTGGGCTCTTTCCTGTGGGACTGTGCAATTCAGCAGTCTGTGCAAGACATTTTTTTTTTTCCAAAATATTCTGTATTTTTTAAAGTAATTGTATTTTTTTAAATTATTTTGCATTTGGAGATTTTATGCTCTGTCCCCAGCCCAGGACACAGCTGGGAGGTATAATTGAGCCTTTCACTGGGGAAAATAAAGACAGGAGAACAGGAGTGTGTGCCTGGGATGCTCAAGGTCAGAATTCCCAGAGGCGTTGAAGTTTCCTGGCATTTTTCCCCTCACTGTCCACATAATCCTGCCTGGTGACAATACAGCAGCCAGTCCTCCCTGCACTGGGTTCAGGATGGCAAGAGGGAAGAATTGGTGCGGAGGCAAAAGGGCAGCTGGTGCTGTAAGGAGAAAAACCTTGCGAAGAACTATAACCAAATTTGCATTTAAAGAGAAGGAAATCAGCTTGTGAAAGGAAGAAGACAGTTCTGCACTGTTTAAGGGTAAATTTGGGACTTCTCCGTTGCAGCTTCTGTCTCCAGGCTTGCATCTCCAGCACCTCCGCTTGCACTGAGATGCTGAGATGTGTTGATATATGTGCTCTGAACAGCTGCGAGGCAGACACAGCCGCACTAGACTGTGAGAATGAAGGAGGGCTTTTGTCCCCTGCTATTTGGTATATGCAACATATCATAATTAAGTAATGTGAGCTTGCTGCCAGCCTGGGGCACTGCCACAGGACTGGGATGTGTTTATTTCCCGGGACAGGGGATATTTCTACATTTTCTTTTTTAATATTTCTCCAATTTTGTTATTTTTGGGGTTTTTTTTTGTTTTGTGTGTGTGTGTGTGTGTTTGACAAATGAACCTCAAAGGCACTTATTGGTCCATTGAGAACCTGAATTTTGAGTGGAGGTTACACAAAGCAACACCCACCGTGAGCTGCCGACTGTTGTCCCCTTCCCGTGCTGCATCAGTGGTGTGCCAGAGAGCTTTCCAGGGATATCATTCACGTGCCAACAAGCATTAGGACTTATCCTCACTGAGGGCTTTATCTATGCCAAACTAGACAAAAGACTCCATCTCTTGCCCCACTGCCTGTGTTGGTACCAGGGGACAGAGCTGAGAGCCAGGTATGGCACTGGTCCTCCCTCCTCCTGCCACCAGATGCTCAGGCTCATCCCTAGCTAGAGGCTGCATGCAGACCACCAAGGAGGAGCTTGTTGGCATGATGTGTCCTCTCCTGGTAAGGCCATGCCACTGGAGACATCACATCAGACCTTTGCATATACCAATTTAGGATTTTTCTTGCCAGCAGAGCTATATCATCTCTACTAACAACGTTGCTAGGCTGACAAAACACTATCTAAAACAAAAATCTTCTTGGCTCAGCTTTCTGTGCAATGGCTTTTTGCTCTCCAGCCAGCATATCTCCACCAGAAACATGTTGCACTATAGACCAAGCCCTACTGCTATTGCAAAAGGCAGCCAACTTAGACCAGTGCCTAACTTTCCATCTGCTTGTCATTAGTCTGGATCTTCACGCTCTTAAGCCAGAGAATGAAATGCATGACCTCGATCCACTTTCTTTTCAGTTTGCTTTAGGATTTTGCTATTCTTCTTGTTGGCCTAGGGAAAAGTTTTGGGACAAATTCTCAAAGGCCACTTCTAATCCAGAG
>NW_008825100.1:952469-973711 GCF_000699105.1 Pygoscelis adeliae
CACCCAACTCTCTATGTAGAGTTGAGACCCCCTCTGGATCTTATTCGTCAAATATCTGGCCCTTGACTGGTTGAGGGAATGAACTCTGAAGGTGAGATGACATTCGGAAACTTGAGCTCATTTCTGCTTTGATCATTTTTTTCCTTAATGATGTGAGCTACCAGACTGTCTCTCTCCATAAAAGAACACCTTTCTTTAGCTTGCTCTGACGGACTAACATATAATGCATTTATTTCTGGCACACACATTTATTGGCATGTTGACGTCTTTTTTAATATTCTTCCCACCTCAGGCCACTCCATCAATCCACAGTCCTTAAGCAGAGACTTTTCAATGCACCATAAAAGAGAAGTCAGGTTAATTTTTTTTCTTTACCTAAAGCAGGGCCATCTCTCCCAGGTTTCCTTAGCCCTATACAAAGGTTCATGCCAAGCCAATCTGAATTCCCTTTCAAAACTCAAACTGTGTTTAATGGGAAAGGTATGATTTCATAAGCAGATCTGTGCAAGACTGATGTTGTGCAGACAAAATCCTATAATGATTAACACGTGGCACCTTGGTCCAATTCTCTCAGCTATGCACTTACATCGCAGTGAAAACTGCTTACCAGCTTGCTCGCTTGGTGCAATTTAATTAAAGAAATTAGGATAGCCAGAAACCCACTGCAATTGTCACATGCTTTATTGACACCGGGATCTCTAATTTTTCACGTCTTTCTAATATTTTTGGCGAGGAGAGAGTCTCGAAGCCTCATCCCGAGGTCTCTGCAAATCCCTTTCAGATGTGGCTGAGAGGGGAGTGGGAGCCAGGCTGCCTGGCTCAGCCTCCCACCGGTTGGGCTGACCTCCTTTATCAACCTTTGCCCAGCCCAGCACTGTCAAACATGCTGAGCCCCACACACGCACCCGGCCCCTCGATTTCAGCCCTGAAATATGGGTGTGGGGTCAGCCAGCGCTCCTGCTGGAGCCTCACTGAGAAGGAAGGGGCGTCTGAGGCACTAGTCATGTCCTTCGGTGGCCCCAACATTGTTGAGGAGGTGTCTTAGAGAAGCACCAAGGAGGGCTTTGGGTACCACCACAGCTCTGGGGGTCTTCTAGCCAATGTCCTCCAGCTCTCCTGCCACATTGACCGCAACAGCAGGCACAGAAATGCTCCTCATCGGCACCATGACTGCAGCTCCTCTCATGGCTTTCCCGGGTCCTGCCTGACCCGAAGCCTGCTGACATCTCCCAAAAGCTGCCATTTGACACCAACACCCTCTGCATGAGGCCCTAAATCTACATGTGCCTTGGGAAGGTTAAACAACCTATAGCGCAGACATTTTCACCAGCTCAGCTCATTTGAACACAACGGTGAATGTAAATCAGTGGCTTCCATGTAGAATTTCTTGATGCCATTAAGAGTGCTGTATTGAATTAAAGATATCTGACTCATTAATAAAGGCAAATAATGACAAGCGGATCTTACTATTTTATTGGGCTAGAGTTAAATATTTGACCAATAATGAAAACCTATTTCTAACTGATTTCTCCCTTTCCTCCTCAGTCTGTTTCTTTTAAAGTACATATACACGTGTCGTTTCAGTGTTTGTTTTTGCTTAAATTGTGCCTTCTGCCAGGTTCCCTGGTGGTTAGAACAGAAGGAATTTATTAAGAACCACACTTTTTTTATTTCAGTGATTACTATCTCCGTATTGAACCAGCTTTCAATGGCACTTGGTTATTCTTTGCTCTGCCACCACTGCCCACCACCGTTGCCATATGGACCTATCTTCCTAGGCAACACATAGGGGATACACAGAGGTTGTGGCATCCAAAGCCCTTCTGAACAGCTTTCTGTCATAACTCTGCTCAAACACCCTGCGAGAACGGCAGTACTCCTGAATTGAATTAACAGTGTTGAAGGCTCCAGCCGCTCTGCCCAAGCCTTTTGGGTCTTTAACTCTTACTCAAATGTGAGAATCCTAGAGACCTGCTGCTTCCAGTTACTTCTGAGAAAAAAAAAGAAGCAGTTTAATGGGAAGGGTTGGAATTAGACAAGAGTCAGGGCCGTGGGGCAAATTCTACTTTTGTTCATCAAAACGCTTCAGCTCTGCTTGATCTGTCATTGCCAGTGTAGCAGGAAGAAGGGAATTCCCAGCTAGTTCCCAAAAGAAGCTGTGTCTTGATTATGGAAAGAGGCACAAAAGCCTGAAGGTCAGTACAAAAGAATTTTTTTTCCCCTAGAAAGACTCGCCCACACCTCAGACAAGTTAGCCACTGGCAAGATCTGAGCATTGTGTAATTCTCCAGGCATTTGGACACTTGCACTCAGTTTCTTAGAAAGAAATAAAGCATCTGAAAGCATGCAAAGAAAAATTAATTTGCATTGCTCTTGATCCCAGCTTAAGTCACTCCTGCTACTAGCATTATCCCGTTTTGTGAGGTGCTCAGAGGAGAACGTTGAATCAGGGCTTTGCGTTTGTTTCTGCGTGGGAAAGAAGCAGCGATGACACTTGCTTTTCATGCACAGTAGCAAATGTGAACTATGAGGAGTGCTAGCCTGCCACTGGCACATGAGAAGGCAAGTCCAAATGTTTCACAAACACCCCAGTCCTAGCACACCTCCTGTGATGCAGGGCAAGCCTTACTCATGGCCTCAGACACACTGACCCGTTCCCAGCGCTGCAGGACTGACACCCCAAGCCAGCAGCACCCACTGCACCCGTCCTCTCCCAGCCCCCTGCCACTTTGACGAGGGTCCGTGCTCTGCCCCAACGGATGCTTCACCCCACTCTCACCATCCCTCACCAGTTTCTTGTTCCCTTTCCCTGGGATACTTCACGCTGAGAAATAGTGGAGAATCAAAAGAACGAATTCAGAATCGGTTATCATTGCTAAAGACAATAACGGAGAATCAGCAATCAATTAATGGCCCTAATTAAAGGAAAACAACCCATACTGATCTAAAGGTGAGATCTGTGGGGAACAACGCAGTGATCACAAACTGGCTGTGGTTTCTTGTAGGTGCCATGCCTTGGACGATGGCAATAAAACTCCCAGTAAAGTGTCTTCTCTTTTTCTGTCACTTTTTTCCCCCATGTGCTGATGCTGGGGGTTTCACACTCAAGCTTATAATTTCCTAGCAGGAGACTGAGCAAGCTCAGCCCCGCATGGCTGTCACTGGCAAGCAGGAAAGTCACCGAAAGGGAATCGAGGTTTTTTGCAGAGCTGTGCTGAGCAGACAGGAGCAGCACAGTCATGTCAGCACCCAGAGAAGCTGCACAGGAGAACAGCAAAGGGATGTGAGAAAAGAGGGCAGGTGATGAAGGAAGGAAATTCAGGGGGAAAAGCCATGACTTTGGGTCTCTGAAACACCCAGTGTCACCATAGCAATTACGGGAGATGATTTGAACAGCAGGGCTGGTTGTTGCTCTCTAGGGACAGCAGAAAACTGAGAGGCAGGGGAGTCTGAAGCATTTTCAGGGGCTGAGCTTTAATGCCTAGCACTGCACACATGTTTTACAGGACAGTTGCTTTGAGTTAATTCTGTATGGACTGCTGTCAGTGATGGTTTCAAGTCTGTGTATATAGCTGCTCACACACATGTTTGCTCTCCGCATTCATTGAATAAGGGGCACGGGGTGGTTACAGGTTAATGGATTTTCAAGCTGAAGTGTTTGCCAGTAGCATTCAGGACATGGAAATTTGGGCCAGAAACCTTATCAGAGACAAACCATCCTGTGGCGTCCTTCAGTGGAAGCCCAAGTATTAGCTCCTTAATTTGTTTACCCTGAGATAAATCCAGAGTAATGCATCGATGTGCAGGCAATTAATTGGGATGTGCCCCAGTGCAAGGACATCACTCGATACTAAACCTCTTTAGGAACGTCCTTCTGAACAACCTGCTGACTACCTGCCTAGCTTAATATCTAAAACTACAATGACCCTGAACCTCACATAATCCCAGAGCTTTTCCTGAAAAAAAGAGATGAGGGCAGGTTAAGGACCTTCTTGCCTGGCTGGGTTGGTTGTGGGGCACACACCTGGGCAAAGGGGAGCACAGCAGCACTTGCAGCATCATTTGACGTGGCTGATAGCTGCTTAGCAAATCTAAAATGACTCTGGGATTTTAAAAGCCCAAGGGATGGAGGAAAGTGGGGATGTGGCTACATCGTGAGGTGTGCTTAAAGAAGTCTTTTTGGCCTTGTTGAAAGCGTGGGATGAACCAAAGGATCCCAGCAAAGAGGAGCATTAGGGAGCAGCTGATCTCTCCCTACAGCGCTGAGCTGCTATGTGCAGAGCGAGCCTCGGGAGATGCCTCCCTTCAGCTGTAATTGTGCTGTTTATAGCAGACCATTAATAGATCTAACCCATTCTTCATGTGGCTGTTTTTTGCGCATCTCGTTATCCCTCCTGTTTCTAAGCTGGCCTGGGATACATCCAACCTCTGGGATCCGCTCTTACCTGAACAGGGGAAGACTGTCTTTGAGGTGAGGAACAAGACACCATATGGGGTCCTTGAAAACAGAGTTGCCTGTCAGGAGTGGCTGCCTTGCAGAACATATTTTTCAGCTTTGAGGGTGGCCTGCTTAGCCAAGCCTGACTATTTCACCATACTGTGGAGGCTGCCCTGGTATTAATTCACCTCAAAGAGCAGGTTGAAGTCATTAAAATATTTTGCAGGTGGTTCCTTGAATTCATGGTACAGCTGGATCCAGCCTAAGGGGAGCGGGGGGAAAGAAAAGAAGAGGCAAGTTCTGATGAAACACAAATTAACATAACTCATAGAAGGGAAAGAAAATCTGGTTTCAATCTCTACAACAAAGCCAAGCAACACATCAAGATAGAAAGGAGAAATGTCAGCCAGGCAGCGCCAGGGATTTTATTGCTTTAGCACAAGTGCTTCTCCTTGGTCCCAGGAGTGCCCAGGTGCTACTGCAGCAGCCAGACCCCTGAGTGCGGCTCCGGGCATGCAGGGACGTGGGGGGCTTCACAACAAGGCCCCTAATCCCACATGGGTCCAGGCTCAAGCTTTGTTTTAATGCCCTGACACAAATCACAGTTGTTTAGATCTTGCGTGTTGGCCTCAGTCTCTCTTCTGCATGGAAACTCTCCAGGTACCACATCATTTTTTGCCCTTAGAGCTGGATCCGCTTTTTTTTAGGGGTGCTGACCATGGCTGAGCCGCACAGTCAGTGGGACACTCACAAGGGAGACCCCAGACCTGGCACCTCCATGAGCCGGTGAGCAGATTACTCACAATCTGCTTCAGCATCCCCTGAATTCAGCAGTGCCTCCCGATATCCATGGGCATCAAAGTCTTCATCCTTCCTTGGGAAGAACAAGGCATTTTAGCATAAACACTGTCATACTGGAGAGCTGTACTGGGTCTGATTGGGATGGAGGTAACGTTCTCCACAGCAGCCCTTATGGTGTTGTGCTTTGGATTTGTGGCTAAAGCAGTGTTGCTTACACACCGATGTTTTGGCTATTGGTGAGCAGTGCCTGCAGAGCATCAAGGCTGTGAGTAGGCTGGGGGTGGGCAAGAGGTTTGGAAGGGGACACAGCCAGGGCAGCAGACCGTGGGGATATTCCACACCATATGATGTCAAGAGAAGCAATAAAAGTTCAGGGAAAGAAGGAGGAAGGGGATATGTTTGTGGTTAGGGCATTTGTCAGCCCAAACAACCATCACATGTGCTGAGGCCCTGCTTCCCAGGAAGTGACTGCCTATCTGCCGGCCGATGGGAAGTAGAGAATGAATTCCTCTTTCTGCTTTGCTTGCAAGTGCAGCTTTTGCTTTCCCTATTAAATTGTGTTATATTGACCCGTGAGTCTTCTCACCTTCCTTCTGTTTTCTTCCCACCCTTTGGGAGAGGGAACTGAGTGAGCAGCTGGGTGGGTGTTTGCCTGATGGCCGGGGTCAATCCACCACAAGAACTGACTGGTATGTCAAAATTCACCAACCTTGTTCATTCCAAAAAGAAAAAAGACTGAAAAATCAGGCAAAATAGGAAAAAAAAACCCAACCCAAGCTAGTTTATAAACAAACTTACCACTGCAGAGGAAATTGTACAGCTCTGATTGCTGATGGCTTTGCAGTATGCATCTATGGGCTGTGTCCCAAGTCAAACCACGGCTACTTGTTTCTGTGGGAGAGCAGTGTGGTCTGTGGGCAGGATTACTTTTTGGGGTTTTTGAAGCCCATCTACAGAAACATGAGTGCAGGTGTTGGGATAAGGGGTAGACTGTCATCTCTTCTGGTTGCCACTCTCACTTCAGTCTACAGGCGATGGCAGAAAGGGTGGAGGTTGCTGCCCTGGCTTACCCAACATGAGGCCCGTTTGTGCCATAACCTCTTCTCTTCCTTGTCTTTGGAGGGGCACCAAAGCCCCCTGAATTGTGCCCATTTGTGCCTAAGACAGTCTGCAATCAAATAGATGGATTTGGAAAAATTACCGTATTGTAGATAAATGGAGAAACACCTCTGAGCTAGGATATCTTCTCATTTGGGGAAAAAAAAAACTTTAAAAAATCACAAATTCAGTTCTTTCAGGATAAATGTTTGTCCTGAGGAGGCTGACATCTGTCCAAGCTCCCTGGCAGTATCACTGCTGGGAACCACTGTGTTTAGCAAATGCCAGGTTGGAGTTTGGCGTTACATCTCTTCACTCTGCCATGAGCTTTTGGTGGTGGCAAATGCCTGCAGCTGACAACAGTGGTGAAAGGAGACAAGAAAGGTATCAAGGATAGCCAGGGACCAAAAACTTCCCTTATCCTCCCTCATCAGTTACCCACAGGCCCGTGACTTTGAGGCGGCTGCAGTCTGTTTATAAAACTTGGTTCCGATGTGATGCACCTTTGCAATGAGAGCGTGAGGAGCACCTTCTGCCTGGCACAAGCCACTGCTGTCAGACGGTAGGAAGGGAGGGGATGAACCGGAGGACTTCAGGCTCTTCCCTAAGATGTCAGCAGAGCATTTCAGGGGAGGCAGGACGAGCAGCAGGAGGGAGAGGGGCCAGGGCTTCCTAGCAGAGAGCCTGGAGGGTGAGGCTGATGGCCCAGTAGACGTGCCCCATAATGTGCTGGAAACTGCTATTCTATTAATAATCCCATTGTTTCAGCAAACCCTCAACCAAGGGAGACTGCACTGAATCAGCAGTTTCTTTTCTTTTTTTCTTTCCTGATTTAGTCACCCTGATTGCACAATCAGGGTCAATCTATTGCTGCAGTCAGTGATGGTGCAGCAAGAAATGAAAGACAGCAGAAAGCAGGGTGGGGGCAGTGTCAGCGAGTGCACGCGAAGGCTGAGCAAGCATGTTGGTACGTGATCTCTGACGTCTGTGGCATGGCCGAGACCCCCTGCGCCACGTGCACAGGGAAATCTGCAGCTTGTTTGCAGAGGCTGACATCCAGATGGAAACACACCGCGACGCTCCCAGGCAGCCAGATGCTCACCTGAAGGGAATGTAGCAGCACGCAGAGCTGCCACAGGGCTACATCAACTAGAAATAAGGAGAGAATTAAGTTTCACCAGCTGGGTAGGCAACCACGGCTGGTTGGCAAAGTCGGGTGGGATCGTGGCTTTGCTGTTGACCTTCCCAAAATAGCTAAGCGGAGAATTGGACTTTGAACCCTGGAGCAGTGCAGATCAGGACTGTCAAAATCAAGGGTCTCTACCCCTGCTTTTGCACCCATGCCACCTGGGCCATTGAGAATGGCATGACCACAGTATGACCATAAGGGGTGGGAAAACATACCCCTGAGCTTCTTTCTTGGGAAGGAGGGCCCAAAGATCTCGTTGCACCTTTTGCCTTTTAGAAGGGCTTTTTGAAACTACAGCTGCCAGCTTCTTTTTAATACTTTTGAAATAAAATGTATTTGCCTAGATGTGTTGTTAAAAGCCTTTCTGCTGTAAGTCCGCTCTCTGTATGCATCTGAATCACATCCATCCCTATAAACATCCACCTGGCAACACAAGTGCAGTGATGCCCAGCTCGTGACCTGGCTCAGCAAGAGTAGATGGCTTCAGGCTTGCGCAGAGTGGTCAGCTGAACCACCCAAACCATTAGAAATGGGCTGGATACGAGCCCTTATCCCAGTGGGGAGGTGATGCCATGAAGGGAGAGGATGCACAGGTAGTTACTATGGCTTAGCTGATCGGTGGTAACCTCTCGAGCCACCCTAATTCAAGGGGGTATCTGAGCCCTTCACAACGAAGCAGATGATTATTCCAATTCCTATGCAGTGTGTAGCAGAATATATGATAACAGAGGACTCCTATTCCTCCCTACCGATGCCAAACCAGGTCACAGCTACACAAGCATGTTTGAAAGGAGAACACAGAAGTGGATTTAAAAATCCCCACATATTTTTGGTTTAAGCCTTTTAGAGAGATATACAACTCTCTAAAGGACAGAGGACTTCATTCTGCACTGCACTGTCAGGGTGTGGATATCCAGTTCACATCTACCTGAAGCTTACGTTGCACTTTCTTCCATGGCCATGCAAAGCGGTGAGGACCCAGCAGCCCCACAGATGAGCACAGACCCACAGCCCAGGAGAAGACCGTGTAATGAGGACTGCCCTGCACCTCGGAGAGGGCAGCACGTGGCGGCAGCAGCGTGGGTGCGGAGGGCTCTGCCCGGCGCCTACCAACGCCTCTCACCTGCAGGCTTGGGTGAGTCACTTCGTTTTGCAAAATCAAAATCAACTCCAGCACAAATGGAGATGACAAAACACCAAATGCCACGGTGATGTCTGCAGGGGTGGGTTTTACAGAACGTGAGCAAAGAAGTGGTGAGGTGGTAGGAATTGTGTCCGCGGGTGTGGAAAATGGGTCAGGGAGAAAGCAGGGGCTGGAGACGCTCCCGGCAAGGAGGCTGCAAGTGTCTCTTCTCCCTTACATCCCAAACCCATTTGGGCTTCAGCATCCCCCACCCCACCATCATTTGCTCGTCTTTACAACTCCTCCTGATTCTTTTCTTCCTTGCACTTCAGTCACGCACCATCACTAAGTCATCATCTTGGTGCAGGTTAATGTGTTTTTCACTACCACGCAGTGTTTCACCTCCCCTCCCAGGGGATGAATCTTCAAGCTAACATTGAACCTGGGATCTTCTTGGCTATGTGAGGAGGTTTACTTGTGTTAGGAGCAAAATGGCCACCTCATGCCCAACCCATCAGCAAGTGCAGAGATGTTGAATAACTCAGGGTTGAACCTCTTGCAGGATCCTGCCCAAGGCTCCGTGGACACGGTGTCCCCACATGAGCACATAAGAGCAGCTGAACATCTTAGCCGTGGGATTTTTTGAGGAACTGTTCAAATTACCACATCAGAGTTCTCACAACTCTATAAAAACTGAGCAGATAGGAAAAGCATATCAGAAAGTATATCAAATCAGGAGGAAGATAGGAAGTCCCTTCAGTTCTTTATTGTCCATAATCTGACAAGGCTTTAAGTTAGCCACAAGAAATTTGTCATGAAAACTACAGGCAGATACGGGGAAGATGAAAATTTGAGTGATATGAACACTTTCAGTATTTCAGACAAGATTGGGTTTGCTTCAGCTGCTACCACAACCTTTCAAATAAGTGGTAAGGTTTCTTTTTATTAAATGGATTGATATGGATTTTATCTGGTCTATAAAGAAAGCAGAGCATAAAAATGAAATATTGTATTTATACTGCATATTAAATGCTTTTTACAGTGATTTTTCTAATAAATTAACTGACCATTTAAAAAAAGAAGTATATGAAAGTGTCCTTTCTAGCCAAAAGCTGATGCTGAGCATCAGAAAAAAACAGTTCTTTTCCTGTTTTAGAAAATGCCTAATTTCACTGAGTAAAACTTTCATGTCTTAATAGTTAAGATACTGAAATCACCAGATCCAATAAAAAAAGTAAGTTTATGAATTTTTAGCTGAATATAAATACTTCATTGCTGACTAAACCATTATATTGTAAAACTAATTAAATCACTGTACTCTTTTAAAACTAAGACTTTAAATTCCTGATTACATTACTTTGAAAAAAACTCAATTAAGGGTAACTTACTGAATGTCTGAAGTAGTTATTAATGCTTCTGAAATACTTTTTTCTCCCTAAAGGCCAAAATTTGACAAAGCAGTTTATTTCTTTCTTCTTGCTGGTGACAATTTGTTTTAAATGTTACGACTTGTTTTCATTTGTTCTGCAGTTCAGTTTATTATTGATTTTTCATTTGTTTCAATGTGTACACGTATCACTGTTGGAATCACATGTATGCGGCACTCTGGATGGAGAGGGCAAGTGCTTTGAGCAACCCTCTTTTTGAGTGGCAGCCCGGGACAACTAAAAGCGATGGAAATGGAGTTGATGATTGATGCAGAAAGGGGAGAACTACCACATTCATACTGTTATAGGATGGATTAAGTCTTGATGGAAGTGAGCTGGTTAAATTGGCTAAGGAAAAGACTGTCGTGTGTGAATTGCAGTGCGAAGCCCGGGTGAGAAGAAGAGAGCCTGCCTTGCTTGCAGGACCTGGCAGTCTCGCAGAGGGACCTTGCTGCTCCCTGTCACTGGAAAGCACTGCTAATTTATTGTGGCCAAGCCTGAAATGGCTGGAAGCGAGCAGAGTTTGTAGCAGGAGACATGTGAGAGGATGTCTACCCTACTTCTGTTGGTTTTTAGAGCCTCGAAGCCAAAGCAAGCCATCCACGTGCTGTGCTCGGGTGGCCTTCGGCATCTACCTGCTGCTGCTGACGGCGGGCCAGGGGCTGCTGGCGTACAAAGGTAACGCTGCAACCTTACTGTGGGCTTGACATCAGAAGACAGCTTTGCTGGGTGCTCTCGGGGGGCATGGGCGAGCAGGGATGAGCACACAGATTAGAAACTTCTGAGGGAGCACAGGCGGTCCTCCACCCACTGCAAGTCAAAGCAGCCGCTGCAGGAAACCATTCCCCCACCCCCTATATGTGCTTTGCATTTGCAAAAGCACTCCAGGCTGCACTCCTGGCTGCAGCAAGAACCAGCACATGAAAACCACCTCCCCGGGTCAAACGGTGGTGGTGTTTAACCCCAGGTATCCTCAACGGGTGCCAAGGAGCTGCTCTGCTGAACAGGCATTTCCCAGACAGATCAGGCAGGGAATATTCACTGCATGGGCCTTTTGTTTCCTCAGTGTTTAAGATGCAGAGAGAGATATTGAAATTTCAAGAGAAAAATACCTCCTATACAGAAGAGATTCTGGAAAGTTCCTTTGCCAACAAACTGCTTTTGGAGACAAACTCTACAGAGAAGCACATGGGACATGAAGAAAACTGGAGGAGAATCTTAGAAGAGGAAATCACCATAATTAAAAGCAGCAATGCAAACCTGATGATGATGATGAACAACATCACCCTGGTTGCAGGTATGGCCCCATTTCTCCATGCCGACTGTACAGCGGGGAGAAATGATTCCTCCACACCACTGGCAAAGCTGGGCCAAATTATTCAGATGAACAAATAACTAAGGCAAGATTTGGTCTTCCTCTCTGTTAGTTAGCAATGCCCCAGTGCCCAGGGTTGGACGCTGGCTTTGGATGCCCTGGCTGGGGAGCTGGACACACCTGGAGAAGCTGGAGCACAGCCCTGCGCAGCGCCCCCAGATCCCACTGCAGCTGCACACGCGGCTCTGGGTTGCTTTCCCCTACCATAACTTGTAGACTTGGGCTCTGGGTGCCCTCCGAAAGGGTGGTGTCTTCAGCCCAGACCTCAAGCCTATCAACCCCGTACTGGTATGTCCCTCACTGAGTGCTGACTACTGAAAAATATCCATTAAATATTTATTTCAGGGCCTCCTGGACGCAAAGGAGATCCTGGTCCACCAGGTATGTTGGTAAATGAGCTGTAAACAACCTTTCCTCTTTTCCTCTTTCTCTTTTTCTCCCCTAAAAGAGCTGAAGTGAGGATTTGGGATTTCAGTCTCTAGACCCAGATCCTACCTAATGTGCAGACACCCAGTGCCCTGGCCATGAGGAGACCTGCTGCACCTTTTGACTGATCCCCTGGGAGCCTCGCCTTGCCCGAGTGCTCCTGCAGAGGTCAGTGACCACCACGGAGGAGCATTTTGGCTCTGCCCCTTCACTCCTACCCCACCAGAAAAGCTCAGGGGTGATGGAGGAACTGTACCTGGTTGTTATCTGCATTAACCACCCCAAATCCCCATGTGAGACAAGAGAAGACCAGTGAGGGGGTTTATGTGCATCCCACGACCAGCAGATAGCTGAGCTTTCTGCCCCAGACATAGCAGGTCCTGCTGCCTAACTCACTCCAGGACAATTCAAGGAGACTTTCCCAGTCCCTGCTCTGCAGGGCCCCAGCTGAATGGTGCATGTAACAAACAGTGACAGATTTGGGACCTTGCCCACCCTGTTCCTGGGGAAACAACCGCACAGACTCAGGAATGAGCTGGGTGCAAGTGCTCCCCTCCACAGCCACACACAAGATGCTGCCCTGGGTACATGGGGGTTTTGGGTAGAACTACACCCGCTGCAGGAGATAAATGTCTCCAGACTGTAAGGATGCAGCAAGTTCTGATCTAATGTTGGCTCTGCTTTGAGCAGAGGTTGGACTAGGCAATGTTCAGGGAAACCAGAGTTTCTATGATCCTATGATGATGATCTAAGATGCAACCCTTGTTAGGTCAGGTCTGTATCTCATCCCTAGTTCTTGGCTACACTGATGAGCTTTTCTGAAGAAAAAAAAATTAATACATTTTTAAAAAATCATGTTTTCATATCTTCCTGGCTGCACTTACAACACTGAAACAGCACCTCCCGCCAAGCATCATTATTATACATCAGAGCCCAATAGTTCAGCACATTTTCAGGAAAGATCTCCCCAAAGGTCCCCACAAGCTGGGCTTGGCTGGAGGACAGCTGGCCCCTGCCCAGCCACGCACTCAGCCAAGCTCCACAGGCTTTGCTCAAGCGGTTGTGCTGGTCCCTGCCAGCTGAAGATTGGCCTCAGTGGTGACCGAAAGCACACGCACAAAGGATGATTAAAAAATTCATGTCTTCTTCTTAGCCATTACTGCGAATAGATGATGTGTGTCAGCTGATACATGTATTTTACATCTCAGGGCTACAGGGACCACCAGGGACAAAGGGAGACCGAGGAATCCAAGGTAAGGCTTTTCTGACACCTGAATTATTTCTGTGGATGAACATAAAGTGGCTTTATGGATGATTTTATGGGCAATCTTGTCCTCAGTCAAGGTGTAAGTCAGTAGGAATGTCATTGGAGTTGAAGGAAATAAGCCTATGTAATACTAATGTGAATAAAAGAAAAACTTAGCTGGAAAAAGTCTTATTTTAAAAGTAAATGTGCACTGGTCGTGGTGGTCCGATTCCCCACTGTCCCCAGCACCACTCTCAAGTACACAGAGAGCAGAGTTTGGCTCATGCCCGCAGCTGAGCCATGTGGCCTGCTGCTGACATTCACTAGACACGACACCCGATGAAGCATCAGAAAAGTGGTGTTGTCCTTGCAGGCTTACATGGACTGCAGGGTGCGAAGGGGAGCAAAGGAGATCCTGGTCCTGCTGGCCCAAGTGGTGAACCAGGAGTGAGAGGAGAAAAAGGAGAGATGGGGCTTGCAGGTAAGACTTCTTCACTATCTCAACATTTTTAAGATTCTCCCATGTATTCCTGTTTAAACTCATTCTACTGAAAACACCAGAAGAAGTCTTCATAGGTCAGATGTTTCATAAAAATCCAGGCAACCCTGAGCGTGGATTGCCAGTCAATGAAGGAGCTGGATGAACAGGACACTCGACCTGATCTGAAGGGATTTTGTTTCATGTCATGCTTCAGCAAAGCTCCCAAAGGAGGGCTGGGGGAAGGGGACGTGCAAAATGTTGACTCTGCACCATGGAAGTCTCTTTATAGAGTGACCTTTGTTTAGTGAAAGCCACAGGTATTTAATTATCACCCTATTCCAGATTAAAGCAGTGATGTTTGCAGTAGGATTTTCATGGTATAAAATAATACAGTATAGTTTATATGCACAAGCACATGGATGTTAGTCCTTACTTTAGTAAAACCTATTTCTGAGAACCTTATGTCCTATATAAGCCTGACTTTTATACACCTTAAGTGGAAGAGTTATGCACCGTGTTTGTCCCATGTAACATGCATTAGTGGGCATCTCCTGGATAGCCATTGTTCAGTGGTCTCACATGGGCTGCACCCAGAGAGGAAAGGCTGAAAGCAGGATAGCAAAAGAAAGCAGAAGATGTGTGTGGTGCAGACCAGGGAGGACGGTTGGACAGGTTGATTAGAGCTTCCTCATATCTTCCATCACATCCCACATGCTCGAGTGCGCTCATTAGCACAAGTTGCTCCAGAAGAGAAAAGTGAAAGTAGGAGGAGTACCGAAAGGAGAGGACTTTGGGATAATTATGGAGCAGAGAGATGGAGATGTCACTCTTTAAATGAGGCACTTTCAAGTAACTCAGCTCTTTCAGAGCATGCTGATCACTTGTTCAGAGAAGAGAAGGTTAAGAGGAGATGTGGCGGTACCCTGGAAGCACAGGAGTAGAATACGCTGTCCTCCATCTCCACTGTGGCTAGGAGAAGGGAAGGGTTCAGACTGCAATAAGGGATATCTAGCTAGAGAAGAAAACATTCTAGTGGTAGGGATGGTTTGGGAAATAGACTGGGGAGGTGTCATGGCACCACTGCAAGTCTTTAACAGGTCAGACAAACATCTGGCCAGACAGTCTGGCAGAGCCAGAGGTGGCTCAGACAGACTCTTGAGGTGCCATCCAGCCCTGACTTCCTACAGCTTTACAGGAATGCTGCTAATGGTAAACGTGGGTGTGAGGCCAAGCTCTGCTACTGGTGAAGCTAGACAGAGGTGCTCCACTGGCTGCAGAAACAACAAATTCTTTTTTTTTTTTTAATTTACACACATATGCTGTGTTGTTTGGTAGGTCTCCAAGGACAGAAAGGCGAAATGGGCAAGAAGGGAGACCCTGGGCTCCGTGGCCCCATGGGTCCTCAGGGACACCAGGGAGTCCCAGGACTGCCAGGTTTCAATGGTAAGTGCAGAGGACACAGCGCAACCCACTGTCAGCACATGTGTGCCATGGTGGAGGGCTGCCCTAGCTGAAGCATTTGGTTAGGCCTCGTTAGCACTGATGCTAGGATGTTGTTGCAGGTAGCACGGGGGAGCCTGGACGTCCTGGGCAGAAAGGAGAGGCAGGTAAGCAGTACAAAAGGTGCAGTTTTTTCTAGAGATGTGAGACCAATCTCTTTTAGATGGTGCTTCATGACAAGTAAAACCGCAGTCAGGCTAGATCCCAGCATGGGTAAGAGCAGATGATGACTAGATGAAGAAACCATGCCAACGTTGTGTAAATCCATCCCACAGCCTCGGCTGTTTCATCCAGACCGAACTCACTGTGCAGGAAAATGAGAGGGAAAGAAGGGTCCTGTACTGCGGAGGGCCATGTCCTCCTTCCTGACGTCTGTGCACACGTCTGTGACGGCAGAAATTGGCCGCTCTTTTAGAAATTCACTTGTGCCCCTCAAGGCTGACAGTCTGCAAGAACCTGGGTCCATACAGCCTTTCACTCCAGGCCATCATCACTGAACTGCTAAGATCAGCGCTGCCAGGGGAGGATTGCAATTTGGAGAGACCCAGCGCTTGTTTTGCCTTCATAGGGTCAACTCAATCGGTACAGTGCAGGGGCCGGTGATCGAGCTATCTTTCTTTTTTCTCCTTCATATGTTGTGTTGCATGTCACATGTGCTGCTTTTGCTCAACCTCAAGGTGTAACTGGACAACATGGACCTGCGGGAATTCCTGGCCCTGAAGGCAGACCTGGTCAGAAAGGGGAGAAGGGAGACCATGGGCTCAGTGGTAGTCCAGGTACTACTCAAACCTGTAACTCGCTGACCTCCTACTCTGGCCTCACTTTGTGTGATGGCATCATCCTTACTGATTTGTTTTTAATTTTAGGAATACCAGGCATTGCGGGACTTAGAGGTGAAAAGGGAGACAGAGGAGTTACAGGTAAAGGACAATAAACCAGGTTTGGGGTCAACAACATGCATCATGCAGACACTGGAAAGGGATCTGCAACAGCAAGGAGGCGATTTGATGAGTCCTGTTCTTGGAGCCCCAAAGCATCCCAGGATGCCATGGTGGGCCTGGGTCTCTGCCAGACTGCCGGGGGGGCAGCTACTCACTGGAGGGGTTGTTTCAACCATCTGTAACATGCATGAGGAGGTGATGCTGCCTGCATTTTTGTATAAATAGAAAACGCACAAACAAAGCAGCAGTTTAAGATGAACGAAACAACCACCTCCCTACCCTGGAGCTAAAGACAAATTTTACTGGCTGTAAATCTCATGGGGAAAGGTATTCACTAGCAAGCATCTGTCCTGGCCTCTTCTGTAGCACTGCAGGAAGAGGTATCTTCAGAGGCCAACTTGGAGCACATAACCTAGGCCTTTTCTTTGACCTTCCATCTGAAGAAGGCTACCTCTCTGTCCCAGGCACCCAAACGATAGGGTGACGTTCTGCAGTACAAGCCTATTCCGGTGCATTTCTCTTGAATCAACCTTTTTAACCCTGAATTTATACAGTACACGCAACCTCTCATCTCCATCAGGAGGTGACAAAGATCCAAGTGCTGCACCCTTCTGCATTCATTGATACCTGGATGATAGGGATGGGAGTCACCTGGTCCAACATTATGTGCTTGCATATGTCTGATGTGCCTAAATTTATGTGTCTAGGCACTCTGTGGGCGTCAGTGAAGACCCACCTCGAGGGAGAGTCTCTATCCCATCAGTGGAGTTTAGGATAAAAAATAAATGACCAGAAGTTGATCTACTTTAGGAGAAGACGACTCTCCACTGTCTGTATTTTCTGTATTAAAGAGGTCTGCACTGAGCATAATGGGAAATAAGACACCTACTTCAGAAATAGATGCCTATAGTGTAGACGGCTAAACTGGACCAGTTGAAATCCATCATAAATACTAGTTTGCATAAACTTTTATAAATGTATAAAACTCTGTCTTATATATTTTGTTTGTTTGTTTTGATGATCTTAGGTCTTCCAGGGCAAAAGGGAACAAAGGGAGACCAGGGCCTGCCAGGTAAACCCCTTGTTTGACAGCATGACTTATTCTGATGATGATTAAGCAAAGCCCTTTAAATGCCACGTTCCACTTCCCTGCATCAACATGAAATGCTTGTCACGCTTTTTCCTTGGGAAGGAACAAAGGCGATGACTTTCTTGCTTTCCACCCAGGTATCCCAGGCCTAGCTGGTCAAAAAGGAAGCAAGGGTGATTATGGCGGTCATGGTCCAAAAGGTGAACCGGGAGTAAAAGGAGCCAAGGGAGACCGTGGGTTCTCTGGTAAGGCTGTTTGCCACAGGGTCTGTGGAGCTGATGGTGCATTTGGGTTTGGGACTGTACGTCACAGACTGGCAGAAGCTGCCCTGGGGCATGTTTACAGAGCTCATTTGGAGGAACTCAACAGACAGAATCAGTCTTCCCAGAAGATGAATGTGCAGAGTGTCACATTTACACCTTGGGAGGTGTGTTAAAAGATATGCAAGTAAACAGATGCGTTAGATTTTCTCAAATCCTCGATCTCACAAAAAGCTGGAACAACCCATGTTCCTCTTTGCTTTGTACAGAGACATCTCGCAGCACACCGTGCCACTGGGATAAATCCCACATAAACATGGCAGTCAGGAACACAGAATCGGAAACACCAGGGCTATTCAACTACGCCTCTCTAATTGTAGGACACAAAAATAGACGGTTCAAAAGGGCCAACACTACAGTTACACCTTATCCTTACACCCCTCCCTTCCAATCACAGAATGTTTCCAAAAGCCCTAAGACCTGTAGTAAAAAAAAAACCAAACCAGTAGTTACGACAGGCGACAGGAAGCAACCAGTGCTCCAGATGCTTTTTCTTTTAATTGTTCACACAGAGCAGTATGAGAGTCCTCAGAAATAAAATAAACTAGAGCCTATATGGGGCTCCTCCATGCACTCCTTTTCTGGAGCTCTGCCTCTGGAGGAGGGGAAAAGTGTAACTGGGGTGACCCCAGGTTAGGGACTGCCCTCTGGGTGGGTCTCATCTCTTGGTCCCCAGAAGGAGACAGCAATGTGTGCTTTGTAGAGGTAGCTTTTGGGGGAAGAGCTCACCGGGTTTTTTCAAACACCCCTGCTCTCAAGACCAGGATGCCCCACAGAAATGTGGAGGACTCTTGGGAGTGGCTTTCTGCTGTCCTGTGGCAGTACCTGGAGAGCAAACCCCATGATGTAGATCTTCCTGCAAGTACTTTTGAAGATACCATGCCTGCTTCTGGAGAGCCCAAATGTTATCAAAGATGTCATTTTACAGGTAGTAGTGGGAATAAGATACACTTCCCACAACTGAGTGGATGGGATTTTGCAAGTGGCCCTTTTCTTGGGTCACACGTTAGGAAGACTTTGCTGTATGTTATCCTACTTTTCTTGCCACATTTCTTTTACATACCCTTAGCCACTTCAGAGGGTCCATTCCACAAGGGGATGGAGCCCTCATATCTCTGACTCACCCAGTTATTCAGAAAAAGTTAATAACTGGATTTTCTTCCAAACAGCTGTCAAATATTTGCTTTTTAAATTTGGAACAGGTTCCCCAGGAGCGAAAGGGAGCAAAGGTGAAAAGGGACAAGGTACCGGACTTTTATTTCTTCTTCTCTCACTTGGCTTCTGGGAACAAAGCTATCTGAGATCAGGACCAATGTGCCCCCTGTGCACACTGGTTAATCCGCAGCACGGCTACCAGAACTGAGGGGTCCATGTGCTGAGCTGCAGCCAAGTGTCTCCAGACCCAGGAGAGGACCCTGAATTGTTTAGATTTGAGCTACCAGTAACTTCTGGTCCCACTCTGGCTACAGGCATGGAGATGGGAACATTTGTCCAGTTTGGGTGGTCTCTCCTTCCATCTTTCAATGTGCTTTTTTCCTCATGCCCGTATGACCAGTAGAGTTATTTTCTTCTCCTCTGAACTGTCAGGCAACTTCCATCATTATATACGAATCGCGGAAGGGGGCAGGAGGGGCCGTGTGGAAGTCTTTCACGAAGGGTCCTGGGGAACAATATGTGACGATGGCTGGAGCACCCAAGATGCCACTGTGGTCTGTCGAATGCTGGGATACAACCGTGCGATCTCTGCCTTCACAGCAACAGCAGGTGAGTCCACAACAGCCTTCCACCTCGCTAGGCCTGGCACGGGAGATTATGCACTCCCAGAAAGCACCACAGCAAGGTCCTCTACACAAGCAGCAAGAGAGTAAAGAGGATCTCCCCAAAAAAGCAGCTTGTTCCCCTTGGGATGAGGGAGCTGCACGTCAAGTGCTGCTTGAACTGTGCCCAAAGGCTTGATTTCCAACAAGCCAGCCGTGCAACCCAATGCACGCCTGCTATCCACAGAGGTCTCTTTAGAAAAAATTGCATATTCCTCTTTCTTTTGTCCAACGGTTTTCTGTTTGTTTGTTTGTTTGTTTGTTTGTTTAATTCGTCTTCCAAAGGCACTGGACAAATTTGGCTTGATGACGTGAATTGCAGCGGGCATGAAAGTTCAATTTTCGACTGTCCAAAGCCTGCCTGGGGTGTGAACAACTGCTCCCACAACGAGGACGCTGGGCTGGAGTGTGTTTGATGGGACACAGAGGCTGCCCTGGGAGCTGCTGCCCCCCTCCGCTCTCTACGGGGCTCTTGTTCATAATGCAAACCCAATTTTGTCAGGCTGTGCTTATAGTCTTTTTACCAGGTCATAAAAATACTGACAGAGAAAGTTGAATTTTCCATAAATCGATAGCGGTTGCAAGACTCACAGGTAACCTGAAACATCTCAGCTGCCATGAAACAACCAACCGGAGCTCAGGCACGTGAACCAGTTTACAGCTTTTCCAGCTACCTGACATCAGCTCATCTGCAGTAGCTCACACGTGTGTGACCTCTAAGTCCACAGGGGAGGAGAGTTGGTCCACTTCAGCTTAGTGCAGTAAGAGAGAACAGGATAAGCGTGCAGAAACGGGCAGTTACTGCAGCTGAGCTGGCTCGTCCATCTTCATCACAGTACAGTTGTGAATCTGAGCCTAAAACCCCCAGTGAAGTGCATACACCCAAGACAGGAGATGCTCAGAAATCATCAGATGATCTCTCTGGCATTCAAATGTAAATGTTCCCCAGAAACGATGCTGATCACAGGTTAAAGTGCAAAAATAAGTGCCCGGGACCTAGGTGCCGCACTATCCTGGTTTAGCACAGACCTTGTTTTTGACCTTGGCCAAGTCCCCTGCCTTCTCTCTCAGTGTTTCCTAACCTGTCCCCGGGAGCAACACCCCTTACCTGGTGTATAAAGCTAAGCTTTTCATACCTTTAGAAATTAGATGCTCCAGTAAATTAAAGGGACAACGAATAAAAGCAATAATGGGGAAGTACCAGCTAATTAAACTTCCAGAGTGAAAATGCGGACCATAAACCAAAGGCTTCTACCTTAACTGAAAATCTTATATGTGTCTGAGATAATAACTGAAAGGCTTCTCTTCCTTAAGACCTAAGTCTTCCCCTTTTCCACCAGCACTGGGCATTCAGCAGGTGACAAGCAGCCTGTCTACATGTAGCTGGGCACATCGCAACAACCTGCTTGCGGACATTTTATTTAAAATGTCAGAAATACATGTAAGTGACCCCACATCTCTGCCTTAATGTGAGTCATAATTGTATTTGTCTACACAGCTTTGAAACTTGGTTTTAGTGCTTAGAAATCCAGCTATAAGTGGAAAAACTGAGCAGTGTTGGCAAGAGCAGCAAGCGATGGGGCATCCAGGGCCAATGTGAGTGAGAAGACCCAGCAGTGTGCAGGGTCTGATAGTGCAGTCTGCAACAAAGCTCATCGCTGTTTTGGACCAGAGGAAATGTTTGTTACAGGGTCTCAGGCCTCAGGCAAGAAGTCTGGAAAATCCCAAGAGTTTTCCAGTGTCCACTCTGATGCCTTTGACAGCAGGAAAATGAAGAGAGACACTTACCATTCCTGACACTGAGCCTGCACGGGTTTCCTTCTTTTTTTTTTTTTTTTGTTGCAGTATGTAAATAAAGCATTCCCACTGTTAAGAAATAAAGGATTTAAAAGTCATATTCATGTCTTGATACAGCAACAGGTGCCGCTTACACTCTCATTTTCTCACTTTCCTTGCTAACGGAGTATGTT
>NW_008825100.1:974404-975605 GCF_000699105.1 Pygoscelis adeliae
AAGCCAAAACATGCAGCTGCCTGTCAGCATTGGCACAGCCCCCTCCATTCAGTGGGGATGCAGGAATCGGTACAGAAGTGCCCACACCAGTACAGTTCATCCTGGACAGGGAAGGGAAGCAGGGGGCTCAGGACCAGGACCTGTATTAATATTACTGTGCTGGCAAAACCAGAGCTTGGCAGGAAAACAAACGTTGCCTTCATAAAACCACTCTGCATGCCCGGTCCAGAGAGGGAAGCCCACCAGCTGGGAGGAGAGCTGCAGGCACAAAGTTCACACAAGAGTTAGAAACACAGCCGTTTCTGCTTGCTGATGCAGAGCATGTCTGAGCTGCAGGAGAAGAACTGAGCCCACTGCAGTGTGTCCCACGTGCAAGAAATGGCATCCATTGGAGGGGACCACTGTGGCAAAGTCACGGTGCCCGTGATTTCACCCTTCCTGACTGTGTCTGTCCCGACGGATCCTCTTGGAGAAGCGCTGCCCAGCTGTGAATAAACAGCAGAGGATGCTAGGTGGTGGCAGCACATTTTATGTCTGATCCTTTTCTGTCCAAACCAGGGTGAAACCAGAAAGAAGTCACTAATGTGGTCATTAAAGCAGGAAGAATTTCTTCCCAGTTCCCATAAGAGGTAGATGAGCTGAAGGAGTCGTGGAGGCCATGAGACTCTCAGGCTGCAGGCTCGCTTCCCACGAGAGCCAGGAGTCCCGGTGCCAGAAGTAAAAATTTGAAGTCCAGCTTTAGCAGATTCAGAAGTTCACACTAAATTCCACACTTGTAATTCAAATCACAGACATCTGCGGCAGCTCCTCACCTGATATACGTTGCCATACTCACTTCTATGTTGTGTTTTGGTAGAAGAAAAGCCCTTATTTAATTTCAAAAAGAAAAAAAAACCTGATTTCTTTCAGAACCACTGGATAAAACTAGCATGGGGACAGCCAGGCCTGAATTATCTTCATGTCAATTCTTGCGTCAAATAAAGGTTTCCCAGCAAGGGCAATGCCTGGACATACCCCTAACGGGGGTGCCACCGGCGTGATGGGACCTGCGGGACGAGCTCCGGGTACCCTCCCCAATAACCCAACAGTGCTGAACTACCGGGGCCTCCCCACAGCGATCTCCACAGACGGCGTGTGTTTATTAAAAATGCTCCTTCCCGACACTAAGGGGAGCTCAAGGGCCGCCACCCGCTCCGCGGCC
>NW_008825100.1:975987-990134 GCF_000699105.1 Pygoscelis adeliae
AGGTTGTGGCAGCTTCCCAGTCTTTGGTAACTCCAGCCGTGCTCAACCAGTCCTCCCAGAAAGGGATTCTGAAAAATAATAGTGGAAAATACCATTGTGATTCAGTGTCTTGTGCCTGATGGTTTGCAAGAGGCTGCCAAGCAGTCAGGACAGTTTTACAGGTTTTTCTCTCCGCTCTTAATAGCTAGAAGCACTATTTTTAAGGCAAAACCCCAGATTTCGCCAGCATGTCAGAGGTGTCCCCTCGGAGGGGCAGAGGAGGGACAGCTGCACAGCTCACTCCCAGCCTCGCTGCTGCGAGGGCAGAACACGAGTCACAGCAGTGGCACTTGGAGCCTGAAAGCCAGCACCGGGACCCCCGGGCAGCAGGTTTGGAGGGCACTGGTGCCCCACGCGCCCACTTCTCCGGTCCAAGGGAAGGTCCATTGGGGCAGGAAGAGTGCCACAAGTCACCACGAGATAGTCAGTGAGCAACGAAAAGGCCTCTTGCATCTGCAAAAATGGGTAGCCCTGAGATGTAGAGGCTGGCATGCACGCCCACACCACCTTTCTCCCCAAATATCCAGCTCGGTGCTATTTGGCCCCAGCTTTTAAGTCTCCCAGCTAACCGTTCTACACTGCCCTAAAATAGCTATCAATAATAGTTAATAAGGAATTGTACAGCTTTGCTTATCATTCACTCCCAGCACCAATTAAAAAGATTTAGTTAAGCAAAATGCAATTACACTGTCATGGATAAAAGGGATACAATTAATTAAAAAGGAATACTTTCCCTTAGGAATGCTGTTATTTCCAGATGCTCCCATCCCTGTCCCTGACCATTTCTCGTGATCTGAAGAGATTTGGGTGGGGAGAATTGGGGGGGTTGGGTAGTTTGTCTCCCCATCTCATTGACTCACATGTATTTCTGAGGTAAGTTAGCAAGACCCTTGAGGGCACAGATCTTCTCCAGAGCCCTAAAACATCATTTCCAACACATCTGACACTGTTCTCCCTGCTTTTCCAAGAAGATAAACATTTCATAGAGGCTGTCTGGCACCAACCTGGGACTTCTCTCCTTCTGGGGAGAAAACTGGGCTTTCTGTCAACTGTGAAGGAATGGGGAGCCGCTAGAGACTGTGGGATATGTGCTGTGGCTGGAAGGATTTACCAAAATCTGCGAGGAAGCAGCTGAAGTGAGGTTTCCCATCTGGTGTCCCTTGGGAAGGGAGGAGATACGTGCCACCCCTCCCAGCCTTCTGCACAGGCAGGCACGCAGGCTGCTGGTTTCCCAGCCCCGTGGTGCAGAGACACTTGGCCCCAGCCAACACCTCTTCCACGGACAGTTGGATCCGGAAAGCTCAGCTCTGCAGCGAGGCGCAGATTTCCCAGCATCGGCGCTTTAGATCATGGAGGATCCTGCTGAGAATATGTGTTAATAAATAAAGAGTATTTATCTGATCATTGCCATGTCTTGGTATTGGCATTACCGTCAAACCACAGAAAAATGACACAGAGGAGAAGGCTGCAGGTTGCCAGTGGAGTTTGACGAGAGGCTGAATGCAATTTTCATAGCCTCAACAGAAGCCACGCGCAATTCGAAGCACCACCCAGGCACACAGAGATGCTGAAGAGCAAAATGTTTACTGACCTGGTCTCCAGGTTTCCAGAGCTTGATGTTTATGCTGAATGCATCCATAACACATCTTGCCTTAGCAAAATTATTCATGATTCCAGTTGCAAATGTAAAAAAGGCAATTTCATTTGGCTCACAGCTAAGAAGTTGTTCTGTCTGAGGGTTGTTGTTCTTTAAAGTACATTAAAACCATCACATTAAATGTCAACTGTAATAAAGGAATGACTTCTCTGCTCATATTACAGACAAGTAAAAATTTTAATACGCAAGCTGGCTATATCTAAAGGTTAAACTCATCATGTAATACATGTGTCACTAATTGTATTTTCACCCCTCTCTTCTGAAGTCTTCTGTTGTTCGTGGAGTGAGATCACGTCACCACAAATCTGCCAACTTATTTCTTAGTTTTGTCTGCTAAACATCATGGTGGAAGACAGCATCTGGCCTCAAAACCCTCAATTATTTTTTTCTGTTTCACTTGGTGTCAGAACTGGTCATGCTTTGCCTGGTTAACTCTCCTCCCACTAGCATGGGGGAGAGTTAAAGTAAAGACCCAACCAACCATCCAGTGCAGCACACAAGCCCGAGCTACAAGTGTTTCTGATCCGAGCAAAGGGTCCAGTTTGGCTTTCACTGGCACCAGTACAAAGCTGGAGCATGCATCGATGCAGGCAGCTGCTCTGCCGTGACACAGAGCAGAATTCAACCTGAAGTATTTAAACAAACTGTTAGTGGTAGCTCCAAATGATTATCCATTTATTTCAGTATTTGTCTTTTTCAAATGTGACCTAAAATCTATAAGTAATTAGTTATTGTACTGGCTACAGTATTGCAAAATGCTTCCCTTCATTTTTTATTCAGACTCTGAGCTATAACTCCAAAATCATTCTAGTCACACCAGCCTTCAAAGGTCTAAATGGGGAGGAAGGGGGGCTAATGCCTTAGTATCTTTGAGATTTGCAAGAATATTTGAGGATTTTCTGGAGATTCAGTGCGAGATGAAAAAAAAGAGTTTTGCAGGCAAATAGAGGAACTTGTGCCTCCAGCTCAAAAGGAAAGACACATCCAAATGGAGAAAGATTTAAGTGTTAAAGTGCTAAATAAACATTGCTATTCAACAGCGGTCTTTCTCTTTTGAGTCCTAGGTTAAAACTACTTCACAGGGACTATAAAAACTCGTTACTCTCCTTTGTTGAAGCTAAATGAATTTTAACAGTACAAGTTCCGGGAGTGAAGAAGAATTGCCACCTAAAACTCCTCCCAAGTCATCTAGGTGCCACAGCGGAGGAAGGCAGGAGAGGACTTTGGAAGTTGTTAAATAAGTATGCTGTGTGAATAAGAAAGTGGTACACAAATTGCATTTATTCTGGGTCTACTTTGGGATGTTTTATGTAAATCCTAACAAACAAGTGGCGTGAAGGTGCCGGTTCCACGCCATCAGGGTATCAGCAGCACGACAGAGCACGGCTCTGCAATGACCTTGTATCTCACTACCTTAGGAAATCCCGCTGGAGTCAATGGATTCAGAGGGCTTTCAGGCTCAGGCCATAAATCACTCAAGGTATGAATTACTGCCTTATTAGAGCAGCTTCATAACTGTAATTCCAGATAAATGCACAATTAGTCTGATCTCTTCTGATAACATGCCAACAGGAAAAAAAAAAAGTCATCTCCTACTAAGCTGGCTAGCTATTCAAAGGAACTGCAGCAAACTTTCACAGATGTGAAGGCTGGCAGGACCATTATAATAATCTCATCTGACCTTCTGCATGGTGCAGGGCAGAAGAACTCACCCAGGAGTTTCTGCATCATTCTGAAACTACAGCTTGTTTTCTAGGGAGGTGCCTTGTCTTGGTTTGAAGTTTTCTGAAAGCAGAGAAAGCACCACATTCCTGAAAAACCACCACGTTCTTGCCACGTTAGTTATCCTGCTAGCTCTCTCCCAGTAATTCCACTCTTAACCTGTGCTGGGACACTGGGAGCCAGCTGAGGTCCTTGAGCCACAGAGTATTGCTGCCTTAAATTCATTTAGAAAAGGTTCAATAAAGAAAATAAGTTTTCCTTAACACAGTTAACTCCACCTGGCAGGGACAAGCCCATAACCAGGTTTTGGAACTGTACCAGGCAAGCAGCACACCTATAAAGGGATGCTAACGCCCTTGCTGAAGTTAAGAGAAAAGAGGAATGCACGGCACATGCCAAGCTCAAACTGGAGGTGCCCTTGATGGTTTTACTCCTGTTCGGCACCTGAAATGGAATTTCTGGAAGGTTTTTGCCACGGTAGCTGGGGCTCACACAAGCACTGGGACTCTGCTGTTGTTCTGATTGTGCAGTCGCTCTGATTTTAAAAGAGATCCTTTGACTTTACAGAGTAGCGATGTGAGAAGCCCAGTGGGGGTGGAAGGCTCTCAACACACTTCTGAGGCCCTCAAACTCTTTTCTGCGTGGAAATGAGATCAAACTAAACTTAAGTGGCACTGTTCACATGAGTAACAGCTAATTCCAATTACCCGGGGCTGCACGATGAGGATCCCAGGGCTAAAAGAACAAGGGTGTTTTTTTCCAGACGTGGGTAAAGACTGTTGACTCAACTTGCAGAGCTATAAAATTTCTCCAGTAACAAGCAGGGACAGACTCCTACAGCAATGCTGGAGGGAAGGGAAATACCCTGTCTCTGAGAATCTAGTTATTTCAATCAGCCTGGAAGAGCTGCACGACACTACAAATGGATCTGGCTGCGGTTAAGGGATAGATGGGCGGAGGAAGAACGCCCTTTGCTTCTCCTGTATTTGTACTCCAAAACTGCAAGATTAAGGGTGGGGAAGTCCCCTACTCCCGGTTTATTTGCTTTAGAGGCCATTTTGAGTCCCCCAGTGCAAGCTGGCACGGAGAGGGCAGAAGAAGGGAGAGAAGCATCCCTCTTTTCCAAGGGCTGCTGTGACCACAGTGCTCTGGGGCACTCTGACTTTCCACCTCTTGGACTAGGAAATGTGGAAAAAAAAGTCACTTTTTCAACATTTTCCTTTTGTTGCTCCCGGATGCGCAGTGCTACTTCCAATTACAGGCCAGCGTGTCAGTTGTGATGTGCTCCAGTGCGACGTGCTGTGACCCCGAGGGGTGGACACAGCGCACTGAGGTTGCGAGGATAAAAAGTACAGTCTTTGGTAAACACGTGGAGCCCAGCTTAGTGAGAGGGTCCTGGGTGATGAGACTTCAGTGAAAGGCCTCCAAGCATCACCCAGCACAGGAGATGAAGCAGAGAGTTGTGACCTAGGTCACGTCTGCAGCTGGTATAAATCAACATTGCTCTATTGATATTTGGGGAGCCACATGGATTTGCTCCTGCTAATAATTCAGCTCTTTTTTGTTCATTTTTGTTTTCCCAGCTCTCTCGAACACTGCTTAGCTCCTGTAAAAGCTGTTATAATAATACGCACTTAGGTGGTTAATATATTTTACAAGTCCACTCTTCTTTCTCTGGTATCTTCTATAAGACACTTACAAAAACCATTTCTGTGGAGTGGGGCCACTTCTCTGATGGTGGTGTGATCCCTTTGTATGGGTTTGGGTGTAGATTTACACTAGCAATGGCCACACACACTGACAGTGACCGAAAGGTTCATGCTATGAGCTGCTGAGGCTCACACAGGGCAGCAATGAGAGGAACATGTCCAGGCACTGCAGGTCTCCAGTCTCTCAAATATTTTAGAGTGGTTTGGGATGTGCAATCACCATCGCATGCACTTTTGTGATCTCCCTTTTGCATGTCAGCACACAGTTGCCAGTCAAACAGCAAGAAAAGCCCATAAATATGAGTAGTGGGAAGGATGAGCAAAACTTTCCTTTTACAGCAAAGCTTGGCATATAGACGAAAAGACAGCCTTTGCATGGTACATCAGAAGATAGAAACTCACACGCTATATGAGATCCACGACAAATCAGACAAGCTGTTGTGCAAAGGAAAAGGCTCTAGAACAAACATCCCTTGAGAGATTCACAGAGTTGCCTTGTCTCGAGATGGATGACACCAGAAAAGTAATGGGTAAAGTGGATTTTAGCATACTCCCATGCTCACTGGACGAGGTGAGCATGTCTTTAGACTATGTTTTCTTTATCCCAGAAAGTCCAGATGAAAATCCCACCAGGATGTGCCTTTCCAACTAGCTCTCTGCATGTAATGGGAAAACAGCACAAAGGGTGGGGCTTTTTTAGAAACAAGTTCATCAAATTCATATCCATGTTCCTAATGGAGACACTTTTGTGGTTGTTCTGCTAAAGGAGGCATCTTCTAGCTCGGATGAAAAGATACAAAGAGTTTTTATGTTGAATTTCACCCAGTCCTAGAAATCTGAGATGAGTGGAAGAAAGAGAAATGACTGTAGGAAGGCCCTGAGAACACCGTATCTGTGCTGGTCTGCAGTCTTCTTAATCCAGGCTGGATCTCTGCCAGACCCAGGATTGCTGTTCTTACAGACACAGACTTCAGAGCACCTTCTGCAAACTCTGCTTCCCCTTCCAGGATGCCAAGTGGAAGCTCTAGCATGGTCCGAAAGCCTGGAGCAACTTTCCTTTGCTCCTAAACTGGAACTGGGGTGCGCACTGCCCCTCACCTTCCTCAACACCAGAGAAAGGGGAAAAAAATTAAAAGAAACCTTTAAAGAAACATCATCTTATGCAGTCTCTCTGCAGGACACATGGGATAAGCTCTGAAGCTGGCAACGCATGAGGCCATTGAGTGAGGGAGAGATCGAGCTCTGTCTCGGCCGACATCAGATGCACATTTCCCCCATGCACCTGCAGAAGGGAGGCGATGCTGGCATGGTTTGTCTTCTTCAAGGAACTCATTTAGTACTTCTGGTTATACTGAACTGGCTGGTTCCTTCCCTGACATTTACTTCGCAAAATTTGGAGCTTCCCTTAGAGGGTCTTTCTGGAGTTTAGCCCAGTAATGAGTCACAGGCTAAGTGCCTCCCAGAGCCAGACTTTTCTACTCCTTTGAGTCCCTCTCAGCATTTTTTTCACCTGTAAAAGAAATCCCATTCCAGTTCTTTACCTCCCCTCGCAAACACAGAGACCACTCAGGGCCATGTGCCTCGCGTCCATCACTCAGCACAGGTCCCATCAGCTTTATCAGCTGCTTACAGCCCAGAAGCTGCAGCCAGAGCTGGACATTGCCAAGGGACTTTCTGGAGTCTGGTGACATTTATAAATTCTTCACTACCTCCTTTTCCCAGCCCCTTTGGCAGGCACTGTTTCCTGGTGTGGGGCTCACGAAAAAGCCCACCCAGTCCCCATTTCCCCACCTGCTCCCCACACAGCCCCATCTGAAATCAGATCTGAACTCCCCAGCCAGCTGCTCCTTAAATCCAGAGGGAGAAGATTCAGGGTGAGACAGGAATGAATAAAAGGTGCAAGAAAAAATGTCATCATCTGGAAAGCGAGTGGTACTACCGAGAGCAGACAGGACTGAACTCGGGACTGAGAAAGCTTCAAGGCAGATGGATTAACTAACGAGGTGTGGGATGCTTCAGGAGTCAGGATTCACAACCTTGGGCACGTTTTTGCTGGTTGCCCAGGCGTTTGAGGAGGGACTCTCTGTTCTCGCTGTGCACAAACCTGGGGGTCGGGTCTCTTGCCTTCCTCTCAGGCTGCCAGGCAGCACACACGAACCATCTGCAAGCCCAGCAGCAGACCCACCCACCAGCTTTCTGATGCAGAAAACAGTAGGGACTCTCCCAAAATGGTTATTTAAACAGGGCATTTTAAATTGAGCTGCACTGATTATTAGAAAGCACAGTAATTTTCAGTCTCGTGGCACAAAGGCATTATAAAACTGCCATGAACAGCACTTCATCAATGCCTCTAGTTCCGGCTTTCTCCCACCTTGATACTCCTGCAGTTTAACCCTGATTATTGCCGTTTTATCTGTTTACTCCATTATGATGGATGCAGTCCCAAGCCGTCCTTCGGCTCTGTGCCATACAACATCAAAGCATCCAAGTCCTTCACTTAGTATCAGCACACCTAGTGATGAAATTGGTTTAAATACTTCCCTGGAAGTACTTAAAAGACGTGTAGATGAGGCGCTTAGGGACATGGTTTAGTGGGCATGGTGTTGTTGGGTTGACGGTTGGACTCGATGATCTTAGAGGTCTCTTCCAACCTTAATGATTCTATGATTCTATGATTCTATGATTCATGAAATGGGTTCTGACCCACAACAGAGCAACGCAGGAACATGAAGTTAGAAAACTGCCTGAAAAATGTCGAAGCATAAGCACTGAAGAAAGCTGCATGGAGTTTTCATCCAAATTTCTTCAAAAAGACACATTTGGACAGGAGAAAATCCTACTCCGGTGTAGAAGGGCTTATTCCCCAGCTAATTCATTGAGTCATTTTCAGCAAGCTTGAGCGGGTCAATTCTCACTAAAATCAAGACAAATTAGCAGTCTGAGAGAGGACCACCCAAGTTATTGCAGGCTAGTGGTAGCTTTCAAGGGAAAAATGGCTGTAAATCAAAGAACACAAGTTCTTCCCCATTAAAAGCGCAGATTAAGTGTATAACTCAAAGGAGCTATATACTTAAAGGAGCTCAAAACCTTTCCTTTCTGCATGACGCAGCAAGAGAGTGTTTGTCCTGGCAGCAGCATTTCAGGTAGACTGGGATAAGTCAAGTATGTAAATACTCGGGCTGAAGCATCCCATCTGCCACTTTGAGGGTAGCTGAGAGAGTTACCCAGCAGGTGATATGACCAGTACCTGGATGGAAAAGTGAAGAAGTACAAAGATGAGGGGAACATCCAACTTTCAAAATGGACAGAGGAAAAGAAGATCCAAACTGACTCCATAGGGAAGAGTAGAAATGTAGAGAACCTCCAACAGACCATCAAAATTGTCCATTATATGAAACCAAAGGGATATTTTCGGGGAGCCTGGGGTCAGAAATTAGACTCTGGGTTTCAGAAGTAATCGTACCACAGTTGAGTCAAATTTGACAAAAAAAAGAAAGCTCACACCAAGTTTAAAAAGCCTTGGCACTGCAGGTATGAGAACTGGAACAGTAAGAGGCTCTTTTTGTTCTATGATAAGCTAAAAAAAATCAAGAACAAACCTTGAGATTAAGTCAAAACGCAAGTTTCTCTGTTTTCTTGCCAAAACCAAAAGCAAAAATATTTCAGTTTTTAGGGAAAGTGTTAAAGATTTCACCAAGTTTGCGTACCATTTAAGTCAACCCACAGCAATTTAAAGGTGGTCCCAACAGCGAGGAAAGCAGCCTTATGTACCCCAGGCAAAAGTGGCCAAAAAGAGGAGTTCAGCCCACCTGGCTTGGTGTTTCTCTGGGCCACATTAACACCGATTTAATCCTAGTGTCCCTATACTCACAATGCCAGTAAGGACTTCTGAGCATCCCAGCTACTTTCTAGAAACTTTGTCGATGGCAACCATCTGTCATTGGGAAAACACAAGCAGGGGGATTAGCAACAGACTGGCAGGGAATACTGGAAAACCGGCAATATATTTTACCGAGGACAGATGTAAACACAATGAGGATATTGTTTTGAAATTAAGGGAAGAGCAGGAAATTTCGCAGTGTTCTCCTGATGGGGCTTTTTTCCTTGCCACACCAGTGCAAAAAAAAGCTGGGAAGCGAGAAGACTAATTATAGGGCATAAATCTACCATTTTGGGGAATCTCCCCCGGGGTCTTCTCCTCCTCCGTTATTGCTCGATTGCCAGCATTACTGCATGTGAGATGCATGTATCTGCTGCTGCTAAATGCCACAGATGCATCTCTATTATCCTTGGAAGCATAAACAGCTTTTTCTAACAATCAATTGCCCAATTCAGAAACAAATCTAACGAGCTCATTCTGCCTTATTTGTTGGAATCCAGCACCATTTCTGCTGGGACTAAGAAAAAAAGGAAAGCGCGCAGAAACCGCTTAGAAAAGCTAAGTGAGGAACTTAATTACTTCAGTAATTTTGCTTCCCAAATTAAAGGGAAAAATGTTTCACAGATGAGAAGATTTTCGAAGTGTCTCAATCCCAATGAGAGAGATTTCTCTTTAAAATGCTGATGGTCGAAACATCTCCAAGGCCATGTTCTTCACAGAAGGGAAAAATATTCAGAAAACTGCCAAAAATGTCATCCCGGGAGGGAACCTCTCCCCAGATCTTGTCTGCACTAATAAGAGTTTGCTGGCACTTTTGAAGGCAGATGTATCTTCCGCTGGCAAAAGCCTTTCCCGTTCCCTCACTGAAGGAAGACACACTCTTTGGCTGGTGTAAATCCATATATTGCTGCTCCTGCTAGCATCAGGATGTCATTAAAAATTGCAGCCCGAGAGGCATTATTGTGGCAGGAGAAGTCTCCAGCATGGGGTAGGCTTTGGCTGGGGGCTGCCACTTGGGAAGGGATCTGTGTCACTGCTGAGGCAGATGTAGGGACCAGAGCAGGGGGAAAAGCATGAAGCCTCATTAACCAGCCAAACCTGCAATTAGTAGGGTAAAGTTAGGCGAGGAGCGTGATCCACAGAAGCGGTGGCTGGCTGAGATCGCTCCTGTCCCTTTCCACTCTCCTCTTTTCATCAGGTCTCCTGGGGATTAGCCTGAAGCTAACTGAAGTGATGGAAATACTTCACCCACTTCGACGGACTTTGGATCCAGCTTTACATGACATTTTATCCTCTGGTATTACTCCAAAAGGCCCTACACAATGACCATGCGACTGAGATTTTCAAATCTACTCTCATCACTTTCCACAGAGACTTTTCTTCCACCTGCCAAGACAACCCTGAGCCACACACATTAATAATTAAATAAGAGCTGAGCACCAGGGGAGGGGAAGTGACAAAGCTGCCAAAATCTTTCCAAGATATTTTGACAATCCACAGCCTGAAAAGATTGTAAATGAGGGTCTGGCCCCTCATTACTCTCCCACTTTCTCCTGTGTATCTTTAAACATCACACGGATTACGCATCATCCATCCCGGAGATGCATTTTGATGTCATAACAATAGTTCCGACGCCGGAGTACACAACACTGAGCTGCAGGCACAGTGATTAACAACCACTTTCGCCACTGTACCTTCCGGACTCCCATCAAAGTAAAATTTGTCCCAATTAATCAAACCCAAGTGTTCTTTGCTGCAATGCTCATCTGTATTGAGAAGATCTCAAACGTTCATCCTGGATGCTGTGCGCAGCTGCTAACCTTTCGGTGGAGTCCACAAGGAGCTGCTGCTCATTTGTATACAAAGTGCGGCAGATAAAAGGGCAACTAAACATAATTTACCTGGAAGTGAGGTTAAAAGTGGTTTACCAGCTTGATGGTGTTTGGCTTGAGAAACAAGACATTAATTAACACCTACCCATTGATTAATATTGACCAGCTTTTTTGCCTTCTGCAAGTTTTAAGTAGGCGATTTTTAAATTTATTTTTAGTTAAATTTTCCCCTCACGAAGAATATTTTGGCCAAACGTGAGCCTGCTTCTGGCCTGACTGCCTGACACGGAGAAGACCTGAGCGTCCTCTGAGGACTGCAAGTGCTGCTGCTCTGAGAGGTCCTCCTGCCCTCAGTGGGAGGGTGCCTCAGGACACCCTGATCCAGCACCACGGATATTAATGAGCCTTGTCACTGTCTCCAAAGAGCCTGCGTCCAAACCCACACGGCCAAATCCTGCTGCCCGCAAGGCTGGGACTTTCTGACACGCTCTTCTTGCCTTGGGAGCCATGTACCTAATTTCACCGCAGGCATGTTAAAGAAACCCGGCGTAGACCCAAATCCTTGGTTTCTTTGAAAGGCATCATACTTGCTTAGCAGTAGCATCTTCCTGGTGCCATTGCAGCTGCAAGGCGGGATATTTGCATGCTCTCAGCACCCTGAGTGCCCTGCCGATCCCACGGACAGAAGTTGGGCTGTTTCACCCTAAATAAGACCTGCCCCATGCTTTGCTACTGTCCCTGGATGCGTGTGACACAGGTGAAAATGTCCCTATTGCCAGGGTGCTCCTCATGGAACAGGAACATGGTCTCGATTCATCCTCTGAAAGCGTTGCTTTTATCACTTCTTGTTCATCCACAGCACATTTAATTTGGCAACACTGTTAGATACAAGCAAAATTAAAGCCAGCTATTCGCCTATCTGAGATGGGAAGAAGCCTGGGTTCCCGCAGTTAACAGACAACCTAAGCAGGGAAACTGGCTTTCACATGAATCTTTCCAATAAAAGGCAGCACGAGGCTCAAAACTCACCCACAGCCAGGACCTCCCAGGTCCCAGGAGAGGCCATTTCAAGCAGGGAGGTGATTCGGGAGCCACGGTGGGGATGTTAGCACCTAAGCCTGATCTTCTTCCAGAAATTGTCCTTCAGGCCCATGGAAGCAACCTCTGCAAAAACCAGAGCAGGTGGGAAAAGCCTTCAGGAAGCAAAGTCAAAGCCTTGAAGCTGTATCTGCCTTGGCAGGCCTTGAAACAGAGCCCTTTCCTTGTATTTTTTTTCAGTTGTTCTTTTACTGGTGTTTATTAAAAAGTGACCACTTTTGAAACTTGAAAGGTCTCTTTCCAAATCACCGTAATTTTTCTCATCCTCCAAAAATCTGCGTTTTCTCGAGTTGAATTTTCCATAAATAAAAGTCCCTCTGCGACTTTGAAAATTATTTTGATTCAAAGTTTTAATAAAAAATGTTTGAGGCATCTTATTGTCCTTGCCTGGAGGGGAGAAGGTTTGTTTGTTCGCCAGGTGGAAAATGCTGACAGTAATGGCAGCTTCAGGAAAAATTAATTTTTGGGTAATGAGCTTTTTTTTTGTCCTGGCAATTCCAAACATTTGTACATAGGGGTCTATACCTTCAACTATAGAAATACTAAAGCATGTGGTTGTTTAAATTTAAGCTATTAAAAGATTTCAATGCACAAAGTCTGTTCATTTTCTGTTCTCACCCCATTTCAAAATGGGATGACTTTGCACTCTGGAGCGATGCTTTTCATTTCAAAGTTGACCTGACTTTTATAGGACAGGTGAAACAATTCCAACTGCAATGTGATTTTAATCAAACCAAACATTCTGAAAACATTTCAAATACTCAAGTCACTTTTTTTTTCCTTTTGCAAAAGAAAAAAATGCTCATTTCAATTTACTGAAGCCAAATTTCCCCTTGGTTTGCTCAACAGACAAGAAAAAAGAATATTTGCCTAAATCTATGAACAGAAGATGCACAGAGGAGCTTATCGGTGAAAGACCACTACAGCATGCCCTGACTCCTGCTGGCTTAGCCACTGCTGATGGGCACCATTTTGCGAGTTTGTTTTTGTTTGATTCATTGGGTTGTTGGGTTGTTTTTAAGAATAGATCAAAATAACACATCTTGCTCATCACAGAACAGTAACCCAACGGAGTCTTGGCCTATGTCCTATCCTCCTGCCTCCTAACCACTAAACTAGATCAAGTGTTCAAGGAGTCTGAAATCAGCCCTGGCCCAAAAATGCAGTGTACAGAGATCTCCCTCTGGGCCACTTTGCAGAAGTGCATGTGGCTCTCCGTGCAGAAAGCATCTTTAAAATCATTCCTCCAAGTATTCTGCAGCTTAGTCTTAGATGCTGAACGCAAATGAGGCAGCCTCAGCCTTTAGGAGCTGTTTCATGGCTCAAACTGTCCCAGCACTCCCGTTATCTGCCAAGGGCTTGGGATTTGCTCACATTTTATGACCATGCACTAGGGAGAACTGGTCTTCTAGTGCTCAGATGAGAGATGAGGAGTATCCCTAATATATACAGGTAGAGAGAAGGATGAAAATTGTTTAGATCTGTGGTTTAATAGGAAGAAGTTGTTTCCTTGCAATTGAAGCCTGGTCTCCCCAAAAGGGAGGGAAGGCTGAATTTGCTGCATCCCTTTACGAGCAGCTCTGCGCGTCAGGCTGCAGCTACTACTTGACTGACACAGAGATTTAGGAAACTCTGTGAGTGATGAGTCATGTCCCTGTAGGAGCCTCCCTGAGCCCCAGCGTGGGCATGGGGCAGCAGCCTCTCCTCTGCATGGATGTACAGTCATACTCATCGCATGAATAAATTGTAGCTCTCCAAGGCTCATAAGTCAGCCAAATCAGCCCCAGTTTTCACAGGAGTGCCCTGCTGCACTCATCAAGGAGACCCATTCCCCTGCCAGGATTCATTTACCTACCCCCAGCTGCTTTGTCTGTGCAGATGTTAAAAATAAAGTTGCAATGACTGTTTGCTACAGGAAAAATTAATTTTTACACTCTCATATTGCAGACTGAGCAGGCCAGGTCAGCTCACAATCCCTCACACATTCTCCCCAGCTATCTCACCCCTACCCATATAAAAAATAAATGAAAAAACAAGAGATCAGCTAACCCTTTTGTCCAGAGAGAGGCCAAGGTTTGAAATCAATGCTCTGGAAGGCAAATACAGAAAGCCTCTTTAATCACCCAGAGACCTGGACACCTCTTTAATTATCCAGGCTGAACCCCCCAGCAGCCTTGCCTTGTCTGAGCGCTCGGCCAGGGTTGGGGGGG
>NW_008825100.1:990157-1006978 GCF_000699105.1 Pygoscelis adeliae
GCCGGGCCGGGGGGGGGGCAAATGCCCTGCTGACCCCCGGTCCCAGGTGCCCTTGGAGGTCACCTGCCAAGACTGAGCAGCTTCAGCCCCTGCCAAAAAAACTTACCCTTCTGTCACTTACTTTTTATGAACTTCTACAAGCTGCCAAGAAAGAGATTTTCTTACACAGAGAATCGATTAAGACAGCAGGAAGACAAGAATAATGCCCCTTCTCCTCCCACTTTCTCATTCATCATTAAATTAATGAGAATCATTTGCAAAGGACACAGGTGATCCAGCCCACGCTGCACGCCGGGTTTCCCACTCCCACGTAACCCCACAGGTAGGCAGCATCACCAAGGACTGGCTTTGTGACAAAAGGCGCCCACCACGGCCAGAGCTGTAAGTCTTTAAGAACCACTTTTCAATTAACTTAAAAACATTTCCTGCAATAGTGTAATTCAGAGCCTGGGACTTAAGGGAGGATTTTGAATGCCAAATAATCCATTTATTAAAAATAAAAAACCCCACCCTTAATTTATCACCTGCTATTCTGAGGTGAGAGACTTATACCAAACCTCTGCAGAATGCAACTATATTGATTACAAGTGGGATTACTCACAAGAGCTTTTAATTTGTAAGTTTTCTGTAGACCCTGAAGGTCACACATTAAAGAGGGCTACAACCTCCTCAAAAAACAGTAAGGGAGAACGCATTACCTTTGCTGCTGCTGCTTCTACAAGGAAACAATAAATGCCTTTCTTAAATGGCATAAATTGAGCTGTGCTGATGTTTCACAAAGCCATAAATTGCGTATCTTATTTAAGCGCCAGGTTGTTTGCTCCTGGATGAGATCCATGCGGCTCCGCCATGACGGACAATATTAACTCAACAGCTCTGAAGTGGGAAGGGCCAGGTCAGAGCACCCAGCACAGCTTGTCCGGCCAGTTAAAGGATATCTGGAGGGGAAGTCACTCTATCACAAGCATACATTACTTTACCATTTATAGCCCAATGATCTGAGTCTCCGGAGGTTGAGCTTTGACACGGTCAAGCCAGAAGAACCTTTGGTCCCTTCAAGGATCCCCCTTCATGACCCTGAGGTTTGGAGAAGCCACCATGTGCTTGCTGTGTCCAACCGAAGCCACATCTCCCCGCCGGCCTCAGACCCCCCAGGCCCTGCTTGGGGGCTGCAGGCAGCCTCGTGGAGGTGACACGGACGTCAGCTGTCTACCTGGTTCCTGCTAGCAACAGCTCCAAACCTCTCGCAGGCATGCGAGTGCCGCAAAGCCGAGGCAATGTGCTTTCTCATCTTCCTTCCCCAACCCC
Source organism: Pygoscelis adeliae (assembly GCF_000699105.1). Lineage (NCBI taxonomy): Eukaryota > Metazoa > Chordata > Aves > Sphenisciformes > Spheniscidae > Pygoscelis > Pygoscelis adeliae. Next base: position 991,466 of record NW_008825100.1, read on the forward strand.
AGGCAGTGCTGGTGATGCGTACCACGTGCCAGCGGACTCCCCGCTCTCGGCAGGGATGTGGTGGAGCTCATTTAGGAGCAAAATGAACTCACCTCGGTCTTGCCTCTGGTCTCCGCAGTAATTAGTTGTGGCCCGGAGGACCCCTGTGCCAAAAATCACACATCTGAAGAGATCCTTTTATTTTGAATTAATTTTCAGGTTTTTTAATTGTCTCCTTCAGCACATTTCAGTGACATCTATCTTTTAAAAATGTCTTAATTAAATGCCATATTTTTAGAACTTTGAAGGATAGCAGTGGAAGTGTCACGGGGCAGATGTACAGACTCTTACCCCACCAGACACCAGGGGGTTTGATGATCTTTTCTTTTTAAGAAAAGGAGTTGAATTTTCTGGTCCTCAAAATGTCTGCTTGTACCAATTTTTGAAATTCTTGCTATCTATCTAAAACATTTAGTAATGTAGCTCTAACCCAATGCAGAAATAGTGCATATGAAGTACCTTTGATTAAAAAGCATGCCAATTCTGTGCCTGGAAAACATTACTGAGTATGTTTCCTGCTTTCTACTTGCAGCAGAGAATGAATAACGTGCCATGAATACCCAGGCAACAGGATCAGAGGTCTGTGTGAAGACTGACTGCCCTGTAAGGAGAAAGAAAGAAAGAAAACAAATGACTGTCTCTGCTGTGTAAACCCGTCCTCTCTGTTTGATGGGGTTCCCAAAAATGAGCGGAGTGAGCACTGGTCTCACTCAGGACCAATCCCCCAGCCCACGGTGAGCAGAGCCACAAGTGGGGATCCCTGCAGGGACCTGGACCTGCTGTCTGCTCAGCTGGAAACCACGTTTCTGGAGGAGCTATTTGTCCTTCAAAAAGCTGTGAATCACTCACATGAGTCCCCAAAAGCAATGACTTGCAGGACCCACCTGAGGTAGCTGACCCTAATTACCCTGAAGGGCACCTCCTTCCTCCAATAGCCCAAAATAAACAGCAAGGAAATCAGAGAGGAGAAAAGGAGCTGAGTGTTAGGGCTGGAAGAGATTCACGGGACCAGAAGAGCCCGAGCCATGAGAGAGCGAGTCCACCAGTTTGCATTAGAAAGCACAGACACACACCAAGCAGAGCAGGAACTACTTTTCCAAAATAAGCACCCATTACATGTCCTCCTCCCTGACCACAAATCCTCCTCTGCTAGGATGACAGCCGCCCTCCCTCTGGCACCAGCAGGTTTTATAAGCCTGGACCAGTGAGTACTGTCATCTGCAATCCCAGTTTTACCTGCGCTAAGTACCTGCTAGTGTTACAATTCCCTGTCCCCGTGGCATGTGAAGCAGCCACCCAGTTTGTCTTCTGGCTTGCTTAAACAGGATGTCGAGTAAATTTTTCTCAAGACCAGCTGTAACTAACCCTCCTTCTGTGATGTTCTTTTTTCATTACTTCTGACATTTTGGCACATTAGCTTTGTTCTGGACTATTACATCTCCATCTCCCAACTGTGGGAAAGGAAGGCTGGGTGGATGGAAAGCCTTCTTGAAAGATCACAGACAAAACTGAATGGTAACGGGGCAGCAGCATAACCAGGCTTTTCTGCAGCAGGTGGGCTGCTCATCTGGACGGTATCAAAGGAAAGTCCAAAAATGGCTTTGGGACAAGGATGTGCAACCCATGGCGGTGCCATATATGTATTGAAGACCTCAGATAGGTGATCTGAAATAGCCAGGAATGATCCTCCTGGACCCAACCTCTAGGAAAACACTTAACACTAGGAGAAAACTTGGTCTCGGCTGGCTAAGCTAATGCCTGTTAGTCATGGGAAGGCTGCTGACTTCCCAGGAGTCCCCTAGACTTGGCACCCATGTGGTCCTGTAGAGCAGGCGGCTGTCCCTCACCGCTCCAAGGCATGGGTCATCTTTGTCTCTTGGCAACTTTATCAGGCATCACATAATGACATAGATTCTAAATACTAAATAAATCATGTCTTTCATAAGCATTTATTGCTCATTAGTTTGGACACCGAGCTAATGAATGACTCATTTGTCTTCTAAATCCCTAATGACCATTAATTACAGAATTTACCCAGCCTGCTTAGAAATGGAAGTAAGAAATCAACTGTCAACTGTTTACAGATATATACAAAAATGCACGGCTATTTTTAAGACTCCAGGATGCTTTGTCAGGGAATTGCAATCACTCACCAAAGTGCTGCACTTTAATTTCCAGTTGGAAAGCTTCGGAGCATTTCTCCTGGCAATTGTTAAGTGGCTGAATGATTGCTCCCCATTGACAAATGAGGGGCTGGCAGGTTGCAGGTGGTTATGTGCATTCATATAAAGTAGCACAATGCAAGTCAGTGCTGCTTAGACGGGTGTGTCACCTCTTCATATTAACAAAGAAAAATACCACTAAAGGTTTCAAGAGTTTTGCTTATTAAGCGGTTGACTGATTGCTCCAGACTGGCAAGTGACACCGTGCAAGGTACCAGGTGCTGCTGCTTTCTGGTGTGCTAGAGCTGCTGAACTTCCTCTTGGGCTAACAAATTAGTCAGTGGTACAGTAAGAAGATGAAGTTTTTGGTGGATTAAATATTTTAAAGTATCTGTTATGTGATGTGTTCCTGTCAACCCAACACCCCCCCCTGTTATAGATGGAGCAGCTCTTTCTATTCACCCTGAAAACAACAAAAAAAGGACCTGGCTGACCACCTGAGACACAAAAGTTTCCATGGAGGCAGATGGGGTCTTGATGTAATTGGGTGTCAGGTGAGGAAGCATTTTCTTGTGTTTGCTTTGAACCTGCTGCTCAAAATATTCACTGGTGGCCTTTGTACTTGTGTTCAACAGCGCGATGAATAATCCTCTGGTTACTCCATCCATCACCTTCAAGATATCACAACTTCTAGCTCATCTCACTTGCAGTCATTTCTTTTCCGAGAGGAAAAGTCCCAGTCTGTTCAGTGTTCGTCATGTGGAAACTCTTGCATGCCCTTGATCATCCCTTACCCTTCTCTGTATCTCTCCTGATAGACGAATAATGCTGTTGGCTTCACTGGAATAAGTACAAGCTTGAAGTTGAGCTTGTAGTTAAGAAATTGTTGGTTTCGTGTGTGGGTTTAATTTCTTCAAAAGTCACACGCACTCATATAATTTCAGTGACACCGGGCTGGACGAGAAAAAGTGTTGGTTGGATCACCGCGTGTCCAGTGCACAGGCTACAACAGCACAGCCTTTGCAAGGACTCGGTTATCTGGATCACACGGTAGCTAATAAGATCTTAGTATTAGATGATGCAATAGCCAATACATGCCTTTGAACTTCACAATACTAATTTAATTTATACCCTGTAATTTACATATTCTGGTGTTGGCTGTATACATCTGCTGATGAGTAGAAATGAGACCTCATATTGCCAAAACAAAGCATTCAAAAATCACGTTAGACAACATCCTGTCTCCAGAAAACACCTACAGGGGGAATTTTCTTCTGGGAGGGATTTTTTTAATCTGTGATTTCTGAATCTGCTGAGCTCACATTTCCAGGCTTTTTGGATTAGCCGCTCTCTTTGCCGGCATCTCAGCACCCCATAGTGACTCAGTCTATGATGAGGGTTTTGCTGCAGCATCTTCCCTCCTGCCACTTCCCTGGTGTCTGCCTCTGCCTTGCACATGCTCTCCCACGGCACGCACAGGCGGACAGCCTGGCAGTGGGCATTTTGTGGTGTCTGAGGTGGGATTTTCACCAAAAAATTTTAAAAAATCACCCCAAAAATGCAAATGAAACCAATTTTGTAACCTCCCCTGTTTATGCCACTGCCAAATGGGGCAATGCTCAAGATCTCAGTATCTTTGATGGACTGGAAAAAACATTTCCCAACTAGCTCTGCCTAATTACAACCTCATTAACAGGAGAACTGAGTGTACTGAGCCACTGGCAAAACTAGGCTGCCACAAGAGAAAAACTGGGAAAGGCCACGGATCTCATGACCTGTACCACTGCCAGGCTGGAGCATCTATGGTAGGTCTCATGAAGAACCAGTCCAGATATCACAAGTGTGCATATACAAATATGCCTGAGCGTGTATTTCTACTTTTTCACAGATGTGATAACTGACAGTAGGTGATGCCACCCCCAGCCATCCCCTGTCCAGTGCTCATCCCCAAGGCTTCACTCACTCCCCGCTTTGTCAGCAAGCGCAGCCTGGCCTGCATCAGCACACCTCTGCTGTCTCAGCAGATCGCCTTGGTGCCAGCTCCAGCAGCTCCAAACTGACAAGCCGGGACAAAGCAATCAGCATGAAGCTGGCCTGAAAAAAAATCACAGGATTAGGTGTTTCAAACTAGTAAATCCCCTGGACTCCTTGCTCTGAGTTTGCAATTCTTTGGCAAGAGGTGCAAAATGAAGGTGGAAAACACAAGCTGGGGTGTATACAAAATATGTACATGATTAAAAGCAGGCTGGGCTCGCCTGGCCCGCCCTGGCTGCCCACCTGCCTGGCTGCCCCGGTACCCTAGCATCTCCCAGGCTTCAGTGGCCACTGCAGCTAGAAGTCCCCTGGATTTTTTTTAAAAATTGGTGTGTAAACAGGCGGAAACATTTGGGGCATGGGTTTGGCTTTTAATAGATTCATTTATTTAATTAATTACCTTTTGTTATTTTTTTTTTTCCCCTGGCCATCTCCCATCTTCCCAGGCATGGGAAGTGCAACCCAAATTGCCAGCAGAAGCAAGATGAGAGCAAACACCAGCATTGAAGGTGGGTGGTTGGCAGCAGAGCTGGGGGATAGCTGCTGGGAAGAGCTGGGTGCGTACTCTGCGTTCATCACCGCTGGGAGGACAGCAAGGAGCCAGAAAGTTTCATCATGTCCGAAAGAAAAGAGCAGTGTAATGAAAGACTGCTCAGACAGTGCTGCAGGGTGCCAAGGGTAATAAATCAACCAGAAGGAAAGTCAAAACAAACAGGAGCGAAAACCTATTTTTGTACTGAATTTCAAGCTTGCTTTGTTTAAATTTGGAAGCATTTGGTGAGGACAAGTCTTTATTTTTGTACAAAACATTTGCAGTGTAATTCCATTTTCTCTCCAGACTTTTTGTTTAAGTCAAGAATGATTTTTTTTAAATCAAGAATGATCCTTCCACAAAGAATTTTGTAAATGGTACATCTACAGAAATAATATTTTAAATAAGATTACTTTTTGTCCAAATTGCTTTTTTAAGTAAAAACTCATGTTTATTTAAATGTGCAATTTGAAAAAACATTGACCAAAATCCTCTTAGCAGAAACCCTGGCCACAGTGTAATGAAGGGGATTTTTGTTCTTGATTACAATGAAGACCAAGATTAATCACAAGATGATTTTGAGAAACAGCTGGATCTTTGGCTAGAGGGGAGGGAGTTTAAAAATAAAGTTGGCATAAAGATGAAAAAAAAAGACTTAGACATTATGTTTAGCTAATTAACTAATTATCCTGTCCTACCAGTTCTTCTTTCTACACAAAATGAGAATGATCATAAACAAGCATCGAACTCCTGCAGATTTCCAAAACATATTTTGGAAGCTCTTCTGCCCTCTAATTCCTTCCCTCAATTTCTCTTCTTTCCTCAGCCCGGCCGGTGATGGATTAAATCCCCTCTGTTTATGCGGGGGGCGGGGGGTGAGAACCGGGTATGGACCTGCCACGGTGGAGCTTCCCAAGCCTCAGAGCAAACCTGGCAGCTGTCGGGAGGGCCATACTGGTTCACAGCAGTTTCTCTTCTGCACTCACGCACTCTGAATTGCTCTGGGGTAAATAAGGACTATTTTACCCCCTTTTCACCTCTTGGGAAACATGCAGACCAACCCTTTGCTCTTAGGGCAAAGGAAGGGTATTTTTGCATTTGTAGTCAAAGCTGTAGTTTAATGGGTTAGTTTTTGCTCAGAAATGAGGAGCCTCCCGTGCCAGACCCTTAGCAAGCACAGACTAAAAAGATATTTCTAGCTCAAGACCAGAGACAGCTACAGACGACCAGGGTGAGAGCAAGGGCTTAAGCACCCACCACTGTGTGGACCTCGGGGCACCAAAAAGTGATTATTTTGGAGTGGGACTATCTGAAGAAGGAACTGATGAAGAGCACAAAGGTACAGGGAGATTTACGGAGAGGAAGAGATGGCCACGGACAACCCAAAGAGGGAACTTTGTGGTGGCTTTCCACAAGCCCATCAAGCTGCATTTGTCAGGCGAGGAGGAAAGGTGGGTGCAGGGAAGGCTGGAGGAAAGATGTAACTCTGGAGGGTGATGGATAGGTGGTAGCTTGGAGCTGCTGTATAGAAATAGCATGTAGGACATAGGCATAGCCTGGGTGCAAAGGGCTTGAGGTGGTGACCAGGCATCAACTAGGATACGTCAAAAAAGCAAGCTGGGACTGCGATTTGGGAAAGCGACGTTGGTCTGTGAGTCACTAGCATTGGCTGAATTGAAGTTTGCAGATGAGAAAACCTGAAGAGAAGTAGAGGGAGAAGAGAAGGGGCCCAAGGACAAAGCCATGTAGAGCTCCGACATAAACACGGAAAGACAGTAAGGATGATCCAGAGGTGCTGCTCACAGCCTGGTGTGCCACCACCCCTTTGCTGCTGGTCCTCAGGGAGCAGTGTCCTTCCCCAGCAAAGAGTTGGGAGGAGCAGGTGGATCTGCCCTGCTGGTGGGGCTGTGGGGACGCTGGGCATTCAGCCCTTGACAAGGCTCAGAAGAGCTCAGCTGACCTGCCCACCTGTTGCAAAATTTCAGAGAAAGGGAAAGATCCTCAGGGAAAGTCATAAAAGACTGAGCTTGAGGCTTACAGACAGATTAAATCCTAGAGTTAGTCCAATAAGCTCAGGCACATTATTACAGTTCGGCAATCATGTTCCCTTCAGAGATGTGCTACCACTGCCTGGGACTTTACATACCCAGAGCATCATTTTAAACCCAACTGCTGCATCAACTGCTGCGCTCAGGGGCTTTGCTCCACTGCACTCCTTGCAAAAAGGCAGCCAGCCCCACACATCAGCTTGAATGTGAGTCAGGTGAGAGCAAACCGTTCCCCCTCCGAAGCCCTCAGACCCACGGCAACCTCCAGGCAAAAGCAAAGCAGCAAGCAATACCCTGGAGGCAGCAATTAAATCAGTTTGATTTGATTTGTTTCAATATTGCCAACAGCATACTGGCCAGCGCTCCGGTCTTGCCTGTGGTGACCCAGCAGCAGGGCACTTTGCTCAACCGTGGGTGCCAGGACACCGCTGTGCCGGGACGTGCGCTGAGCTGGCACAGAGGCCAGCGATCCCCTGAGCTAGGAGGATCAAGAAGGGGTGGGAGGGTGCAGCGTGGACCTGCCAGGCAGTCCTTGTCCCAGCCATGTCCTTGCAAAAGATGCAGTAATACGAGTTTTTCCTGGCATCAGGAGGCATGGTCCTTCACTGTTGTCTGTCCTCACACAACGATGGGAAGAAATGTTGAGAAACCCTGTTTCTTCCACCACTGACATGCAAAGCATCTAAGAGAGAAGGGTGGCAGCTCCCTGGTCTGAAGGCTTTTTATTTTATTTTTGCTGCCTTCTCCCTCCAGCTGCAAGTCCCTACCGACTCCCACGTCCTCCTCTACCAGGACAGCTATTTTTGTCTGCAGTTGTACAAAATGTCAGCAGGTATCACTGCGTACTTCCTGGGTATAATTTGGGGATTTCAGCGCTTGCAGCCTGCCTTGGCGAGAACCATGTCGTTTTGACAATGCTCTCCCCAACCTCCTGCACTGAGAGTTGCATGGATTAGCGTGGTGTGTCAAAATGAATATACCATGCAAATACCTTCAACGCACAGCTATTAGATCAAGTTTGGCCTGCCCAGTAGAAGTGAGTTTGATGGGCACGATGCCTTGGTTGGCTGTAATAACTACTGGTAAAATGATCTCATAGGAGTAAAACTAAGAGGGCAGAGCTAGCTGCAGCGGAGTAGGATATTAACAACAACAACTGTGTGCCTTTGCCAAAGGTGTGTCTGAAGCTGGCAACAAAAAACAGAATGTGCCCAAGCAGCAGGGTTTGGCTCTTGTGAGCATGCCAGCTAACGTGAAGCTGGCGAGGAGAGGCATCCCATCATCCGAGCTGCGGTGGCTGAAGCAGGACACATCTCTGCCCACCGCCAGCAGGAAGGAGAGCATCCAGGGGCAGTAGTTTCTCCTCCCTGTACTCGCTGAGCCTCAACCAGCACTTTTCTGGTCAACCACACCAATAAATCAATACCTACTGATTTTGTGAGGCCAGTTCCTCATGTCTAACCCACCATATACATAAGCAAAGAGTTGTAACGATTTCCTTAAAAACCATCATTCACTGGAGTCCAGAACAAAACATCTCTTGTCCTTCCCTGCGACATTTCAGTCCTCAATGATGTGAATGTAACTTCTTTAAACTTATATTTTCCTGTAACGCTTCTTAGAAATGCTCTCCAGAATGGGTCTTCTCGCTCTGATTTCCTGCTGGACTTCTGTTTTCAGCATCCCTGTTTAAAATCCTGTCTCAGAGGTTTAACTTGTGTGTGGTGTGCCGTGCCCAGGAGCACTTCACTAATCGCTGTATTGCCAATGGACTTGGTAGTACACCACACAGTTTCAACATAGTTGGCTAAGGTGCAAACAGAATTTCGTAAGAGTTTTATGAGTTTGACAGCACATTGCTGAAGTGAGGAGGAGACGGGCAATTCATCAGCCGCAGAGTTTCCAAGCTGTAAGACATTGCTCTTCCCATGCTCAGTATGGAGAACTATGTCAGCGTTCAAGCCTTGTCTTGAGAGGCTCCTCACCCCACTGTCAGTGCATGACCCCAACTCCTTGCTGTTGAACTACTGAGTCTTTGCTAAAAATTATCCCTGATGGATCCCCCAAACTTCCCAAACCTCCGCACGCTGCTGTCAGATGTAAGCAGGTTTGACTGTTATTGTATGAAGCAAGATACTAATAACTAATAGGCAATTCATTTGATGCCGTCAGCTTCCTGATTATCCACCTCAGAGACATGGCCTAAGAAAATGTGAATAAAATGTATGGGCCAGATCCTCATCTCTGCAAATCTGCCTCATTAACTCCATTGGTGCAAGGGAGATTTTCACAATCTGACCCTTAATTCACATGAAGGACCAATGTCAGCCACCGGGAAAGAAGCAGTTCATCAAAAACAGGAGGTGTGCCATAAAACATTTGCTGTACAAGGTGGGAGTTGAGTGTAGAGGCAAAAGGGCCCAGGAATGATAAAATATTAAGCTTAATTTCCCACCCACCTTGAAGACCAACTCTCCCTTGGGTAGTGCTTAGTGTAAGAGCCAGTCTGTGCTTGAGTGGCTTTTGGCACGTGTCGTGTTGGGTTTTTTTATCAAACTCAGGTGAGGGAAAATCTGGGCACTCAGACACACGACTCAAGCTTGCTCAGGTCTTCCCAAGTTGATGCTGGCCTGTGGTGAGCACAGGGTAGGGCAAAGTTTTCCACCAAGGGCCACAAGACATTTTGGGTCCCTTGGGCAGGTACGTGCTTGGAGGTCCCTCAGAGCAGGAGGTCTGGTGGCATGCTCTCATCCGAAGTCACCCAGTGACAAAAACCAGTCAAAATCAGCAGGCACCCTTGGCAATAACAAGGTGTGTAATGGGTCCAGGAGACAGAAAAGGCGTAACACTCCTGAAATCCTGCCCATCTCCTTTCCTTCCACTCTATACCTTCTTACATAGACACTTATTCTCAAAGGAATCACCTCCAAGCATGTACCTGTCTTGCTGGTTGCAGGAAGGAGTGTTCCCCAGCACCCGGCTCCGACCCTGGGCAGGACAAGGGCTGCTTTGCCATCATTCACCTGCAGCTAGTGTAGGAAGGTGACCTTATGGTCAAGCTAGGAGTTCACCTCACTTTTCTACACCCATCACTGTTAGTTCATTACTTCATGCCCCGAAACGTTCTGCTTGTAAGTCTCTCTGCAGAGGTCCGAGTAACTTTCACGGTGCTCCATCAAAGCACCAGCTTTCAGGGTGATTTTTTTTCTGAGCTCCCCTCATTTGCATTCTCGGTGACAAGGGCTGGTGCATCGCATAAATAATTTCATACCTGTTTATTATGGGGAAGGACACATGCATCTGTAACTGATTTGACAGGAGACAGCATGACAGCTGTTTTACAGGATTCTCCATTGAAATAGCAAACGAGAGGCTTGCTAGCATGTATGGGACATATTTATATCCTAAACAAAAGAGCAATAACATACATAGTGACAAGCCTTGTTTGTGCACAGCTTCCAGCAAGTTTGTGCCAAGCGCTGGCTCTCAGCCAGGCTCACGGCTGGTACAATCTGGCACAGCCCCGCCAACTCCAAGGCAGCTGCATCAGTTTACACCAAGGAAGAAATGAGGTATAATTTTCTCAGTTACACACCAGAATTACAGGAGAGGGGGGAAAAAAAAAGGATGATCTGCAGGAAGGCTGGGGGCAAGCAGCATCTCAGCCCGCCATGTGCCGGAGGGGGACAGCTCTGAGAGTGTTCGCAAGGCTGGGCAGCTGGAGGTGTGTGTGTTGTGGGGGCTAGCAATGAAGATACAGCCATTTTACAAGCCACCGATAGCTGCCTGCATCCAGCACAGCAAATTGCACTTAATAGGGCAGGCCCCTTGGTTTCAACCTGTTTAAATGGGAGATAGGTACAGAGGGAAAAGCTGCACCTCTGTGGATGCTACTACATAAGGAAATGGGGACAGGGCTCCCCTGTACCCCAGGGCCTCTAATCATTCTGCAAATAGCAATTTTCTCATCCAGGGAAAAGAGGTATGAAGATCACCTCCAGCCCTCACTTAGTCCCCAACCATCTGTGTAATGCCAAAGGATGCTTCGGGGAAGAGGCTGATGGCAGGACATTAGTGATCACACCACCAAGCTGAATTTTGGCTGAAACTAGCAAAGTTAACAACCTTTGCCATAACATTAGTGGCTTTTTTTAACAGCAGCACACTGTCAGGAGCACAGTGAGTGTTAAATGCCATTTCCAAGCACTAGTTCAACATGTTTTATAGAGTTCTCCACCTTAAGTCTATTTTAAATTGATTTTTATAACTCAATGACCAAATTAAAAAATAATGTGGTCACTTAGTCCTGCTCTCTAGGGAAGGCATAGCTTCTCCGTGGGTATCTCCATAGCACCTCGCACCACCAGGCTGTTGTCTTGACTTAGACATTTGCACGTTGATTCAGCAAGAACAGAAAGGAGAAGTCACTGTTATTGTTTATTAAAGCAATAACAATTAATACCAGCAATAACAAATGATGTTGTGCCTGTACATCTCCTTGTAGTATAATTATACCCTGTCGCACCCAGCCCTGCCCAGAACTGCTATTGGGTATAAGGGATTTGTTGCATTTTCAGCAAAACCCCTTGTATCCGTTCTTCACGTGTAGCCAGAAAGCTGCCCAACAGATGACACTGACAGAAGGCTGGGAATTACAGAGTGGCCCAACCATGTAAATTTGCTTTCAACCTGGCAAAAAATCACGCATAACACAGGAAAACACGTAGGACATAAATCTTAGCAAGAAGCTCCCATAGATCTACATTCATGCCTATATCACAAGTTTTATGACGATCTTCTTGAAGTTGGCTCATTATGTCAGAGATAGGTGCGTTAAGAGAAAAGTCTGGGGTTTTTTGTTTTAATTTCCATTAAGGGAGGAACAGACATCTCATTAGCTTTAATTTTAGTTTTCTAATACTAAACCCAAGTTTCTTGTCAGGACATTGAGATAATTTTGCCTCCAGCTATTAAAAGCAACAATATGGGTATCGTATGCTAAAAACCCCAGGAACAATGGCAAAACAAGAAGCCAGTGTAAGCAAATGGTTGAGGCAACAAAAACTGAATGAGACATTTTCAAACATTTAATGATTACATGTCAAAGCACAATTTAAATGTCACAGCGCCTTATGTGTTCATGAAGAGGAAAACAAAATGACTGAGAACTCCTGGCTAAAATAGTCTTGTTCTTGGCACTGATTGATATTCTTGAATGGAGGACTTGATGGATTATGATTTTTGCAAGAGAATCATTACACGCCAGGTGCACAAATAGAGAAGTACAGCTTGTTGACAACCCTGTGCAAAATAAAGCCATTCTAGGAATTTTGATTCATTATATCTCTATTAGGAATCAATCCACCTGACCTAAATTTTGCATCATAAATCAGATTAAGAAACCCGGCTGGATCTCAGCAAAGGCTGTACGTCCTTGGTTTAAAATCACTCCACTATATCCAGCACACCGTTATGATTCTAAATGTAATAATCTATACTGTATAATTTAGGTCAACTTGATTTCAGAGTAAGCAAGAGCGTTTCTACCCACTCACCTGCATAGGAATTTAATAATTTTAGGGACACTATTTGCCTTTTTGCATATGGGGTTTTTGTTTTTTTTTTTATTTTCACATTCACTGCTCAATATGTGGGGGAAAAAAATAAAACCACGTGCATAAAATACCACAGGAAGATCATAAAGCAACTTTGGACATCCTTAAAGTAGAGCCATATCATTTTCTTACATGGGTAATTACAGTAAATGGGATTTGCACAGCTAAATAGAGAGGCATTGATTTTTGCTGGCTGGCTGGCCACAGCGCTTAACAGAAGCCAGGTGGGTTTGTGATTCTGCCTAAAAGGCTTTGGCAACTGAAAATCTCCCCCCCCCCAAAGTATATAGGAGTGTATAGATCTGGCTGAAAGTCAAAGGGATTTGCATCCAAGTCTGAGGTGCTTTTGAAACTATCCCCATTGGTATCAACCTGGAATTTGGAGTGAGTTTTAAAAGGAAAGATGGCAGCATTTTCTGCATAAAATTAGACAAGTTCATTAACCGTGAGGATTTTTTGTTTAACTTTGAGGAGCTGCGTCACTCACTCCTCTTTGAGCTGCACAAGCAAACCCAGGGGTACGGCACCAGTCTTTGACAATGAAAGAACTATGAACAGAAACAAAACGGGCTTTTGAAAGCTTCAAGCCCATGACAGCTGCAAGAGAGCAATAATTCAGGAAATGTCTTGGGTAAAATCAGCTCGAATGACTTGATGCTTTGTTTTATCATTATGAACATAAAGGAGTTTTTTTTAGTTATCAACTGCAAATCTCAAGGGGCTCCCCGCAAGATTTGATAATAACATGCCTTGAATAGAAATGGCTGCAAGTGGCAGCAGAGTAGCAATAGAAAAGGGACGTTTTACCCACAAGTGTCAGTTCTGTCACCAAAACATGAGACTCCCTAGCTTGACACCTACGCCCTATTCCCAGCACTGCCTCTAACCCCAGCAGGGCAAGTGTCTCTCCACCCTTCAATGTACTCATCCATAAAACAGGTATGTAAAAGCTGGATATTTACCTTCCTATGGAAAGTTCCTGGAAAACCTCCAAGTGAGGAGATGTATTGCTACGGCCCCATGTTTTTTGGTGGTCATTTATACCCGTGCATGGGGGCTGGGGAATAAAATGTGCTGTCAGTGTTGGGTAGTTCTGCAGACACTTTGCCAAGGGGTAGGCACCAAGGCATGGGGGCTCAGCCCTGCAGAACACCCCCATGCCTGGGGGAGCTGGTCCCCATCCGAACACCATGCTGCCATCAGGCAGAGTCGAATCAACAAGTGTTTTTCTAACAGCATTTCTACACTGAGTTTGCATGGACCCATTTCCAGATGAGATGGCCCTTTTCCTGGTGAAGGAAGTATTTACACATGCCACGTGCTTATTTTGTTTTGACCCATAGGCCTTTTTGTGCCTTTAAAAAGGTTGCCCATGATGGGCATGGCTGAGATGGTCCCAGACTCTGAGCCTGGGGCAGGACCAGTCTCTATCCCCATGGATGGATAACACCCTGACCCTACCCGTGCCCTGGCAGAACGCCCCCAGCCTCAAGACAGCTCAGCACAAGCCCAGGAGAGCACAGCGCAGCACTGGGGGAGATGCCAAAACACAGCATTTTCAGCTGTGCTAGCTGGTGCCATTTACACCTGCAGTGGAAATGGGCTTTAAAGGGAACAAAAATGTCCTTGGCTCCTTCCTCAACTGTTCTTTTACCCAGCACAGTGGTGTGAAGGGACTAAGTAAACAGTAGAAATCTTACCTGCTCTGTATTCTGCAAAATAAGACCCTACCAACTTTCTTTTTACCTTTTTAACATGAGACAATGAATTCTTTTAAGACTTTTCTGACTTTTTCCAAGTCCTCATATATGCTTTCTTAACAAAAAACTAATTTAAGCCTTTCTTCCAGAACATTTGGACAAATGACAAGACTGGATAACAGGTCGTCCATATCCCTTTGCTGACTATTAGTGAGGAAGCTGATAAAAGCTTTAAAAAGCTATAAACAGTAACAATAACACTTTTGCAGTGGGGAGGCTTGTGACAAACATTGTGTTGAGAAGGTTACTTACATTTCTTCAGTAATTACCCCCACAATTTAGTAGCATTTTTGATCTACAGGGTTAACGCTGGAGAAGCACAACTGCCAGTGTCACACTCCTTAGGGGACTTCGAAACGCCTTGGCTGAAAAGCGTCTCTCCTGAACTCAGTTGCACTGCTGCCGCTTCCCAGAGCACTGGGTTTAACTTTTTTTTAATCCATTCCCAAACTCCCCCGAGTACTGGCAGCATCGAGGTGCTACGATGGGTGGTTTGAGGATGCTCTGGGAGCACCGTGCTGGCGTTGCCTAATTCCCCTATCAAACACCACAAAGTCCCATTGTGCCATGTCCCCATCACTGGCAATACCAATGTTATTTGCACAGAAAATAAAGACTTTCTGATAGACACGATTTAAATAATACAGTCTTGGCTTTTTAAAAGGAAAGAAGCAAGCCATTCAAACATGGAATTATTTCTTTCTCAGAATATTTCAAAGTCATGTCACTCTATCTATTACCCAAGACAAATTACTTTGACAGTACTATCTACTCTTGACATCTGAGTTGTCTCTCTAGCCTATTATATTTTAGCACAGGCATAAAATATTGTTCAAACAGTACGGTTAGTCTAAAAGAGTAAATCTAACTGCTTTGAAATGGCCTATTAGGAGGTGAACTCTGTTTAGCTGCGGGCAGAGAATTAATCCAGTGCTTTTCTTAGTTCTTCAATGGCAATCTTTTCTTCCCCGCTAACTAAACGCTCTTTATTCAGAAGGATGTAAAAAGGGAATAATCTTCAGAAGGAGAGGGGGCAAATTAAACAGAAATCAGAGGGGAAAGTGTCATTAAGAAATTCTGACACATGACATCATTAGAGGACATGTGTCTGGGCTCTCCTGTCGTGGCAGAAATGGAAACGGGGTTAAATTTTTACTTCAGTCCCGAGAACAATTATAGGCACAACTTAGCCTCCTGCATGCCTTAAAATGCAACACCTGTCTGCTCTCTGGCTTGGTATATTGTATTTGGTTATAAAAAGGGACACCCTGGAGGACTCCTTCCCAGGGCACAGCCGCTCCCGAGTCCTGAAGGCAGGAGCAC
>NW_008825100.1:1007330-1020671 GCF_000699105.1 Pygoscelis adeliae
GCTTCCGACCATCTTACAGCTTAACCCTTGGCCATGGGAGTGGGGTGAGTTTGTGCTTGGCCACAACACCCTCTCATGAGTGTGTAGATATGTGTTTTTTAACAAACAAATGGTCTCAGCTGCTGCGGAGGAATTCATTTCGATTCTCCCCCGGAGCTGCTCCTCTCTTTAGCACCTGCCTTTTCAGTGCTTGCCTTTACATTACAAGTTTAACATTTGTCTATTTAATGTCTGCTGTCCAGCAGCTACTTCTGTTGCCACTGATGCATCATTTGGTGGCTTCTGCAGGAGGGGACCTGAAATTAGAGCCGCACACATATTTACAAGGCCCAATTAAACCCTTTCCAGTAACTCACCACCCGCCGAGTGTGTGACAGGTTTTGCACAGGTTATCCTAAGTGAGCAGCAGGTCTCGACTCTTATCCCAGAGACATCACAATGAAGCAGATTTCCCACCAGGCCCGGCTGATCCACACCAGGAGTGCAGCAGGAGGTGGCACCCCAGGAAGATAAGCAGCGGCAGGGTGGGTGCTGAGACACAGGAGCACGGCTGGGGATGTTACCAAGAGCCACCCTAAAGTGCAGCGATGGGCAGAAACACCCTGTGATGTTGAAGAGGTGCCAAGCCAGAGGTGCCAACCCTAGCCAGCAGCACCTCCTGCCCAGGGCACCCCATGTCCCTGTCCCCACAGGCTGTACCCAGAGGCCATGCCCGAGCCCCCGGCAGTGCCAGGTGCCCAGGGACCCTCCGGCCCAGGGTCTTCGGCTGCTCCCCAGGAGGATGTGTGCTGCAGCAGCAGCAGGACCGGGTTGCTGTAGCTGAAGGCAGGCATTGCCACCCTGTGGAGAGAGAAGGGGAGTGGTGAGCTCGGCTGGGGAAGGCTCTTGGCACCACCTGGCACTGCCTCCTTCTCGGGACCCCACCGCTGGAGCCCTGAGCCGCCCCAAAATGCCAGTACACAGGAGGTTCACAGGCCTCCATCATGGGAGGGTCGAGGTCCTGCATGGCAGGTCTCTCCCCCCATCGCTGGCACCACGGGAGAGCACAGTTTGACACTCAGCTGCTCCCACCGAAACATGCCTGGCAGCCAGCTCGCCCTCGAGCTCGGTCAGCCTCTGCATCCCCTGGTTCAGGCCACGTCCCGGCAGTGATGTGGTCAAAGGGATGCCCACCAAGGTTCCTGAGGTTCCCCAGAAAGCTGAGGAAGAGTGCAGGGTGAAGCATGGGGTCCCAGCAGCTCCCCAGGGTAGGAGCATCCCGTGTCTCCCTTTGCAGCTGCCCCAGGACGTGTCCATCCAATGACTCCAGAGGCTGGCAGGACCTGTGATACATCTGAAAGACCAAACTGCAGATCAAATGCCTGAGAAACAACGACCTAGCAGCAGCACCAGAGCTTGCTGAAGTGGTATCTAGAGCCTCTACATATCCCCTGTGACAAATCCCAGCACCATTTACCACGTGGCAAATCCACATTCATCGCTGTCGTCCCTGGATAATGGTGAGGTTTAAACTCTTCTATGCTTCCCACACTGTGAGGTCACTTCTTGCTAAAACACATTTATCGTTGTGACGGCTTCACTTTGTGTAATTATCTGCTTATCAGCCACCAGCCTACTCTTACTAACATGCTTGCCTCTCTCTTTTTTATTCATTGCACCTGATTAGTCTTGAAGATAGATGATATCGGGTTAAATGAGCTTCCTGGGCCAATCAATCAGCTCTGGAGATGGCACCTTGTGTTGCTCAATGAAACTGCCCTACCTGCGCAGGGTGATTACCTCCCCCTTCCCCCAGGACTGCAGCAAAAGGATCCAGGAGGCATTTGTTTTGTTTTTTTTAATTGAAAGGTGAAAACTCCCCTAATTAATGATCCAACTACAGGGCCTCATTGTATCATTACTCCTTATTGATGAAAAAGGAATAACAGCCATCAGATAAATTAGGGCAGACATGTTAGGACCATCACAGTGCTCCTAAATTGCACATGTTGTCTCGTGAAGGACTGAGCATGAAGGGGCTCAATAAAAGTGGCTGATGACAGAAAGGGACACCCAGGATTACTGTCCCCTGCTATTACATGTGTCTGAGTTATACACCTTGTTGGTAAGCCAGGAGGTCTTTGTGCTCTTCCTCATGTACTCTTGGCAGCCGTTCTGGAAGCTCTTTTGCTGGTAGGTAGACATTTTTGACCCCACCTTCCTCACGGTTATAGTTACATGAAGTTATATCCATCTTTTTTCTTATCCAGCATTGTCCTCTAACTCAAACCATTCCTTCTCCACTGCCATGTCTTTGTCAGAGAGAGCACTCAAAGACAAGCACTTCTATCCCTGCTCACCAAGCACTCAGCCTCCTCTGTAGGAGAGACTCTCCCCTCTGCTCTGTTTCTATCAGTCTTTCTCTGTAGCCGTTCCAGGATGAATTCACCTTTCTTGAGTATGTGTGACCCAAATATGTGGTATTCCAGGCAAGGACTTGTACAGACCTTGTGTGCTGGTCTGGGGGAAGTCCATCCCATCCTAAGGTTACAGTTGACTGTTTGATACCTGGAGCAAAGGGGGTGGTTGCCCTCACTAGCTCCCAGACCCCAGCATGTACCACAAGCTCCCGGCGCTGTCTCAAGTGCCCAAATGCAGGACTTTGCACTTCTTACAACATTTCATTCCATTTCTGCTGGTTCTTGAACAAAAAATTGAAGGGAAACTTTCTCCAGTTGCATGAAGCCCACCTTCATGCAGAAAACTGGAGAGTTTAAAGACTCATGGAGACCTTCCCACCAGAGCATCAATCCACCTGTCCCTGCTTGCTGCACAGCATACATGGCAAATGCCTCTGCTATGACAGAAGTGGTACAGCAGAAGCTAGAGTCAAGTCAGTTCCAAACTTGGCTCAGACCAAGATGACATCTACTACTGACTGCTTATACTGTACTGAGCAAGAGGCGGACAAGAGGTATCACTGGAGCACTAACAATAATCATGAAGGTGTCTTCAGGGCACATGAGCTGTATACACACACACAGAGCTATTTAAGTGCATTATAAAATGTCTCACCTTCTGAACCACTCCAAACCAGCCACGGGGATTCTGCAAGCCAAGCAATTGTAGGGGAGGGAGATCCAGGAGAGACTGGCATTTTTATATAGGCAATAAATCCTACTTCATGAAGAAACACGTTGAGGTAAAATTGCCAGTGGCTGTTTTAATAAGTATTTATGATACATAAAGGGATTTGATTCATAAATGCAGTAATTATCTCTTTACTACAAAGCAGTACAAATATAAAGCCTCCTACCTATTACATTGAAACTGTAATTGCATCTCATTAAAGAATATAAGCAAATCAAAATCAAAAACTTGAGGGGTGGGAAGAGAAGTACTACCCGAAATCTTGGTGGTTAAACATTATGGGCTTTGTGTTGTGCCATTCAACCAGCCTAAATACCTCGTAAAATGGAGTGAAGCCCTCAAGATCTGGGTGGTGTTCCTGCAAGCCAGAAGAAGGCTTTGCTCACCTAGGACTGAAGTTTCCAAAGAGACCTGTCCACCTAAAAGGCGTAAAAGAAACCTTGGCTTTAACCTCAGACAAGTGGGAATTCCACCAGCACCTTCCACACAGCCACAATTGCACCACTCCAGCCATGACAGAGCCACAAAGGAAGGTTAAAGCCTTCCCTGTCCAAACACAGCTGAGTGATAGGCTGAAATAAGCATTTTAAATCCTATTTAAGTACACACATCTGAAGACAGACTCTTTCACACTGTGGTAGCAGTGAGGTGTAACATCACTGTAGTCCTCTACTGCAAGACCAGGTGGGTAGAAGTGAATTAATGTCACGTAGAGAAATAACTGCATTGGGGTTCAGGCACGGGGCACAGAGGCATAAGAGCCCAGTGAAACCCTCTCTAGACTAAGCCCATCCTGCGTGGTCTTTGCCAGGACTCCTATGGGCTCCTCACTGGGTCTTCCTTCAGCATCTCCGGAGTTTCAGCCTTTTCCCCTCTGCTGCGTTCACTTAATTGGTGTGATTTTGGGGGGTGAGGGGCTCTCCTTCCTCCCAGCTGCACCTTGGTCCTGGCTAGTTTGGGTCTCTGAAGACATCAGGCTCCACTCACTGTGTTCAAGACAAGCTCCTTGTAGTCCAGTACAGCTTTCATTGCCCCAACACCTGCCCACCTCGGTGACTGGCCTTGCTACGAGACCACCTCCACAACATGCTGGAGCACTGCTGGAGTTATTGATGCAACTTTCCTACCAAATGTTCTTTGGTCTAATCGCTTTCTTAAACTACACAAACACAATCTCTGCACCACGATCAATTATTTAACAGAAAATGATGCATTGAGTTAGAAACTAAATACCATTTAATATGCTCCAAGAATTCTAATTGAGAGATTTCACTGTATTGCTAATGAAAACTTTAACTTTGCGGTATTTTTAAATCTTCCTTGAATATAGATAAGCCAATATCTATATACTTTCTTTTAATGTCTGGAATTATTTTGCCATTTTAATGTAATCAGTCTTTCTATTTTGAAGAGGGTGCCCTTGTAGGTTATTTGTTTTCCTTCTGTTTTGCAAATTGTTCCCTTTTCAAGATTGTTTGTTTAGTGTCAAGAGGTTATTAAACAAACCAAGCACAGTCCTTAAACTAATCAGCTAGAAGTGACAATAGAGACCAGGAATAATGCAATATTAAAGAGGTTACTTTTAAAATTGATCTGAAAATGTAACGTACTGGGGGGAAGGGGAAGCACACGCACATCTCTTATGAAAGTTGAAAAGATGAGCTGGAGGGACCAGATGCCTGAAGAGCATGGGCCAGGAGCCCCTGTTGATGGGAAGAGCTGAGCTCTGACACCCTGCAGCTGCTTTCCACATTCATGCATGCTTTCCCTTACCTGAATGACTCAAGAAAAAACCCCAGGGGCCTTGCAAACAGGCAAGGGCTGCCTTTCCATCAGCGTTTGCTTTCAGTCATTATCAGTCTTTGTGATCTTTCCCCAAGTACTTCGTGTGCTACCACGGCTCAGGGTGGACCCCGACTCACGAGCTCAACACTACAACTGGTCTTTCTATGCAGTGAAGGCTGAGGGGAGGGGTCTGTAAGTCTGTCTCCCTCCAACAGGCTGCTCATTAACTAATTAACACAAATCACTGCGGGTCTCTGCCCATGTCTTCTGGAGTGCGACTTTTCTCAATGCCCCCTTTGAAGTATGCGTTTGAAGCACGTTGCCTTGGGCATGGTGGTGTTCCCCAGGGTGTATTCACTTTCTCATCTCTCCTTCCACTTGCTCACAGCTGGTCAAAACACAGAAGGGGAAGGAGAAGAAATCTATCCACTAAGGGACTTTCTGAAGGACTTTTAGTCTTAATCATTTCAGCTGGATGCTAATCCTTATGTAGCAAGGACCGTACCTCTGCCAAGGACCCGGCAAACTGCTGGCATTGTAAGTAGCATTTTCCATCCCAAGGTCTTACATCCCCTCCACTGACTTCTACCTGGGGAAGGTGGTGCGGGCACGAGACCTGTGCCAGCCAACTGTCCTCTCACAGACACGGCTCCTCTCAGGCCAGCAGCAGCTCGCTGTGCCTGCCAACCTGGTCTGCAAATCATCTGGGGATCAAGCTCGGCAAACCACAGGCAGGAGCTGGGTTTGTTCGCAGTTACAACCGGAGTCAGGCTGCCTCTGAGCACTTTCAAACTCCCCAGCTGGTAGGTCATCCCAGACCTTTCCTGATGGGACATCTCTGCGGTCTCATTTGGTACCTCATCAGAAGGTCACTGCCCTGGTGGTGCCAAAGGAGGGATCCTCATCCCAACTGTGTCCCCATCGTGCAGAGCATGGCCTCTTCTCATGTAAGTGGCCCTCGACACAGCAAGCAGTTTGTGAAGTACCTAGGAGCTATCTGCCCAACACTGCCCATACCGAGAGCCTTCGTGCCCACCAGCCAGCTACAAACCCTCACGTCACCCGATGTTCAGTTTAATCAGCTTAGCGCTCCTGATCGAGGCAGAGCAGAGAGCTCTGGCATCCCTGGTTTCAAACAGCTCGTAGAAAAGCTGACACGTTGAATTAACATAAAATCACCCTCCCATCATTACTTTGGGCAAAAGATCCTCCAGCCAGGCTATTTATACTGGAGAGACACAGTGCAGAGCATGGCACAAGTCCTCTGGTGCCACTCGCTCCCAGTGCTAATTGTTCAGGAAGTGTCACCGGGATCGTCACTCTACTCATGTTGTGACCAGCTTTGAGGAAATTAATTTAAAGGGAGCAGCTGGTAACAGTCCTGTGCTTTCAGAGGCGGCAGCACCATGCCTTACAGTGTGTTTCCATCGCGCGTAAAGATGCAACAAGCAGTGGCAGAGAGTCCCTGTGTGGGGGACTCACTTTTTGCATCTTTAATGAAGAGTAAACACCTACATTCTCACCTCTGTAGTTCAGGAGATGCTTAGAAATCCCCCTCTGGCCCCTCCGTGGGCCAGACGGCGAGGGGCACGGCAAACAGCCTCCAGCAAAACTGCTGCTGCAGGAACTGCTGGCTGGGCACTTTCATGATGCTATAAGTGGGATTTGGGGATCTGGGTTTTTTTCTTTCTTCTTCTTGATGTCACTTTGAATTAGATTTAAGCTGAAGTGAACAAAATAAGCCATTCATAGGTAGAGATTTAGTAAATTTGCCAGTCTCGTCGTAACTTAAAACTTCCCTGTTTATTTAAAGCAGCTGGGGGGAAGGAAGGAAGGGTGGAAGGGCAAAATCTGGCAAGAAAGCTGCTGTTGTAAGCCTGGGTGGTGAGTGCTGCTGTCTTTATCACAGAGGGGGGCTCTTAAAAGCAGAAATGATATAACCGCTGAGCCAGCCACCAACTAAGTGCCACTTTCCTTTTTTAAGCTATTCTGGTTACAGTTGTCTTCACAAAAGGGAAATAAAATATGCATTAAGAAAGATCCACAATCACAAATAGGACACTGCAAAGAGGACAAACACCACAATCTAAGTCACTTTCTTTGTTACAGTCCTGGGATAAACAAAGCTGCTTAATAAATATTGATATTGTTTGTATATCCTGCCTTTGGAAATGAATAGCAAAGCAATGCTCTAGCCCCTTTCCCTCTCTGGAGAGACACTAAGCTCAACACACGTGTGTATATGCACCCCAAACTATTTTTCAGAGAAAGCTGGAAAACAAGTCCACAGCACCATTAAAATATCCATAATGGATTTTGGAAGTGTTTGGCCGACACCACCCTTTACTCAGCTGTCTGCATAATGCCTAGGAAAATCAAGCTTTCCCAGCGCAGAATAATCACGGCGACTCTCATGCTGGGACCAAGCATTTCCCCAAGGAGTTAATGCAGGGTGGCTCCAAGGGTCGCCTTGGATAATCCCCTTTGGCAGGACAGGGCTGCTCCCGGTCAGGGTGCACTACTGTATCTCTAAAGACTCCTTGGTAAACCTGAAGCCAGTTCGGTTTCCATCCCAAACTGGTCTTCGCTTTCCTTTGGATGTCTCTAACAAAGCCTGCCGAGTCTTGGCTTCATGTTTCAAGCTACTACCACAGACCCAAACATCACTTTTTCTTCTATGTCTCCCACCTCTGTCCCATGTAAAAGCTCATCCGTTGCTGCAGACTCGGCTTCGCTTCAAACCGCTGTCCTTCCAAAAGAGCTCTGTGCCCAACAGCCGGTCCCCCACGCTGTCTCTAAAAAAGGACATGGTGACATTCCCACAGCGGTGTTTGGTCTCGCTCATTCCAGCTGAAGCTTTTTAAACACGTGTCAATGTTTATGTAAATATTGAAGCAAAGCTCCAAGGCAGGGAAGCTGAGCGCATCCCCTGCAGTCACAGGGCTGGGATGCAATGAGCTCCCGCTCACCAGACCACCCCACCTGGCATCCTAACACAGTGTCCTTTAATTCACAGCACGACTTGGAACACACAGAAACCACCACAGCGATGGCAAAGGCACAGTTAAATCGCCTCCAGGCTCCCCTCCTGCTATCGTCAGGAGCCGTCAAGCCAGTCCTAGCTCCGGTCGGCATCTCCAGCACAGCCATCGGGAGCAGCGACTCTTTTCCCTCCTGTCTCCACGGGCAAGGACGATGCTCCCCCAGCACCAAGGGTACTGCTGCCATGTCAAGCGGCTGACTGCCGGCTGGACTCTGCATTTTCTCCCATCCTATCTTTTGCAGAGCCCCTGCAGTAGAAACCTGCAAAACAAGAGGCTAGGCAACATCCCCTGATGCAGGGGCTCTGCAGAAGATAGGATGGGGGGAAATGCTCGATCTTACAGAGGAATTGCTCATTCCTTCAAGGATTTAAAAATAATGAGCATAACCCCACCAAAGTCTATTGTCCCAAATAGTGATGAAGCGCTGGATTCAGCAAGGTCTCAGCAGGTCAGCACCAATGCAGCACCTCAGTAGTGCACAGGGGATGTCACCAACAGGGTTGGTCTCCTCTTCCTTGCTGGAGTCGATGGGGAGGCTTCAGTATGTTTGGAGCAGGCTTCCAGCACTCCTACAAGATAGTTAGCCATTTTGAGTCTCACTGGGAGGTTATGGTGCTGGAGCTGAACTTTTCTCTCCTTGTTTTTGGCTTGAGATTGAATTCCAGAGCCTTGTGCACATTCCCATCAGATACTCTCCTTAGAAATGCTTAGGCAGTTCCCCATGATTGAGCTGGAACAATTTAACGGCTTGCCAGGCTGGGCTCGAGGGCAGCTGCCCCTTCCGCTGGAAGTTTCCTCTTTGCACCTGATGGGTGGTAACCATGTGCAAATCCTGTCATTGCTGTAAAAATTCAAACGGTCTGGCTCTAATGGGTTTCATTGGCTCAGGCCTTGAGGAAACCACCTTCCTGGAGGTTCAAGCTAACACATGTGCCTTCTCAATTCAATAACCCCAGCCGTGAGGGGAGACGTCCCAGCCGAAGGGACAGTTGCTTCCTAGACCACCCTGGTTCAGTCGCTCACAATCACGGGGCCATGCCCTGACCTCCATCAGGCAGTCACACCTCAGCCATCAGCTCCAGCATCCGTGCCACGACAGGCTCGGTGACAGAAGCTTCATGTTTCAGGCTTTGTCTGGCTGCTCTTTGCCAAGCGCCGACCCTCATCAGGGGAGAAACGTGGCTGGTGAGTGAAGGCGCTCAGGACCACAGCCCCAGCTGCCCTCTGTCACCCCTGCTCTGATGGAAGGAGAGCAAGAAGGTGGGTTACACCCACCAGGATGGGGAAGGAGAGCAGAAAGCATCAGCT
The DNA here is from genome assembly GCF_000699105.1 of Pygoscelis adeliae. Classification (NCBI taxonomy): domain Eukaryota; kingdom Metazoa; phylum Chordata; class Aves; order Sphenisciformes; family Spheniscidae; genus Pygoscelis; species Pygoscelis adeliae. The sequence goes on from NW_008825100.1 coordinate 1,016,597, forward strand.
TGAAACACGCTGATATCCTTGCACAAACACGACGCACATCTGGACCCACAGCCAATGCACCCTCCACGGTTGTCGTGCAAACAACAGTGCTGAAAAGTGGAAGCGTTAGACAGGAATTCAGTGTTAAACCATGAATAAACCCAGTGGCACCCACCCACCCCTGCCAAGGCTTTGCTGGGTGCTGGAGACACTGGCAGTCCCCCTCCCCTCCCTACCAGAGCAGGACCAAGGATTAATTTGTGAAGCTACTTTGTTCTCCCTCCGTATCTTTTTTTAGTACGTGCTACATCTGTTTGTTTTCTCTCCTAGTCAGATGATGACATGAACCACTAAAAACTATCTTCTAAATGTGCATGTCTCGTTTAAACTACCTGGAGGTGTTTAATTATGGCTTAGCTCTAGCACACACTGCCGCTGTTGCTGCATCTGATTTTATATAAGTGCCTGGGTGAACCCCAAGGCTCTGTGCCCTCTCCTGCTCTACACCACTGGGATTACACAGGGATGTACATAAGGGATATTCACAGTGCCCTCCACCTCCCCCTGCTCTCTCTAGCAAAAAGCATTGCTTAGCATCATTTATTCTGTATATTTTTTACCATCACCTTACCAGCTTCTCTGGTGGTGGAGAGAGAATTTGCATTTAGCAGCCTCCCTTGAAGAGAAAGCAAAAATTAACATTCAGGTGTAGGTAGTACAAGAGGTAGAAGATAATATAACACTCTTCACTCTCACACTGACCATGCGTCATCCCTCTCCAAGTTTTTGTCCGCAAAGCTTCGGCAGAGGCAGCGTGCAGATTTCCTCTGAAACAGCAATTGGGGGTGAAACCATCGAGCCCAGTCAGTGTGCGCACAAACCACTACACGAGCAAGCCCGGTGGCTGTCTGCATGAGGAGGTAATGCTTGATGCACCCTTCCTCCCCATTCCCATCCATGCTCTTCAGTGCTCTTCAGCGCTTCTTACACACAGAGTATTATTTGCTTTAGACTCCGATTTTTTGCAGGTCATTGCTCTAATCTCTCCAGATCACACTGGTTCGCCTCAATCTTGATGTGTTTGTTATCTCTCTAATTTTGGGGTGAGATCAAGGATGAAATTACACCTGAAAGATACCCACCATGAAGTATAAGCACTGAATACAGGGGTGGGTTTTTTTCTGGTTTAGTTTAGTTGCCCAAAACCCTACTGGGAATATTGAAAAAAGCGATGGTTATTAGCAGATGTTTCCCCACCCTGCACCAAAATGTGAGAATCACAAGGCTAGAACAACAGCGTCAAATCCTTGTCTTTTCTCTCCCTCCCTGCTCCATCCAGTGAGGAGCAGGCTAATATTGGTTTGAATTAAAATAATTCTAATCAACAGACCACATGGACCCCTTTTGAAGTAGGTGGGAGTTCTGCCAGGGTTTTGCCCGCTCTGTTCGAAGCACAGCCTCACCTCCTCACCCTCTGGCTACAGGGACTCCCACTTCCCATACAGGGTAAAATAGAACCATCCCATGGAGATCACACCCCCGCGGCCGCTCCTGGATGGCCGAGACTGCACCAAGAAATGCAAATTTGCAGTGTGGTTATTTGGGGCTGAAGATACTTTCACTTCTCTATTCCAGACATGCTCTTTTTATAGGCACTGTAGTACTTGTAAAGGCAGGGCTCGGCTGCTTGCACCAAAGCACAGGTGCAGCTGAGGGATACCTGAACACAAAGCAAAGTGACTTGTGTTGCTCTCCAGGTCTGTGCTTACAGACCCCCTTTTCTCCATGGGAGTTGAAGGGGGAGAGCACAAGAAAGCTGGGAAAGTCCCGAGGTGGGCAGACGTGTCCCACCATACAGAAGGGGGGAGCAGCAAACGAGTGATGGGGCAGCAGCTCAAATGAAGAGAAAGAGGAATTTCCATGCACAGCAGATATCAAATCTGGGGAACTCATCACTGCAGAACAATGGTGTGGACACCAACAGCGCACGTGGTTTGGAAAGCAGATGAACTCATGGAAGAAACAATACAAAGTCACCACCTCAGGCTCAGAAAGTCTGAGCCAGGGCCCAGCAGGCTGGGAGCAGGTTTGGGAAGGTATCCCAAAGGCACGCTCACTCTCTGAGGCACCCAGAGGTATAACTCACTCTGTTGTGAGAGTCCGAGACCCAAACTCTGCTGTCCAAGACACACTAGCAGTGCAACCCTGCCCAAAGCCATAACTTCTACAGTTTCTGTTTGTTAACCCTGGACCGTGGCCCCACCACATGCCACGCAGGCAACAAACACAAAATCATCCCTGCCTGGTGTGAGCAGAGGACAAATGGCATGGGATGGAGAGAGATACCAAGGAGCATGGGAGGGCAGCAGAAAGCCTGCAGTCAGGGTGATGGCAGTGGGCTGGGCACCCCCACTCCAGCCACGTTTTCATGGACACCAGAGCACAGAGGACAAAGACAGCATATGGTGGAGGAGGTGTGATGAGTGACCTAGCCAAAGAAAGGGTGACTTTTCTTCCTAGAGACACATATGGATCATGTTTTATTTCAGTTATAGAGGTGGAAAGTCCAAACAGCTCTGTGAGATATGAACAGCTCTACAGCAATGCCTGCTGTTACCACCAAATTAAAAGTGGTCCCTGTCAGCCAGGAGCAGGGCAGGAGGGAACACCCCAGCAAGAGGCTTCCAGGGGAGGTTGGAGGAGGAACCCTCCGGCGGGCAGAAAAGGCAGGCACCGCCGCAGACTGCCTTTACACCTGTACTCTGCTAGCATATCGCATGTCAATCCGCCTTGAAGTATTATCCAAGCTACACAGCTAATGCCAAATTTTAATCAGTGTTACTATTGGGCCATACAGACTAGCTGCCAGTGGGTCAGTACAGCCTGCTGTCGGTCACCACAAGTGACACCAGGCCTGAGGTGTGCAGGAGAAGCAGGAAAATCTGATACGCTATTTCCCTGAGCCGAGCCTAACTCCAACTTTCTGTTGATCACTTTACTGACACAACTAATAAGTTCACAAATCCAATCAAACACTGGGGAAGAGTCAAATATTATAAAACCACCAGATGAGGAACCAAGAAGAGGAAAAAGAAAATATTTTTTCAATTTAAGCCCAGAGTCAATCTGGGAGAGATATGTAATAAATATATTAACCAGCTGTATAGTGAGCCCAGCAATGGTCTGCTAGTTCTGCAGTACTTCTGCCGGCTTTATCTGACATGAATTTCTAATGCAATTGAATCTGATTTCACTTCCCAATGATCTCATTTCAGTCACTGCCACATACCCCACCACCGCCCCATCGCGCGAAGCCGGTGACGCCGGCTCAGCCGATGTCAAGCCAACAGTGGCTGATAGCGCTACCTCCTCCTCTGGTGGGCTCAGCCCTGCCAGGCGCTGGGCTCTGCCCGGTTCGGCTGCGAGGAGCGCGGGTCCTGGTGGTGGCTGATGCATCGCAGGAGTCACTGTTTGTGACTCTTAATGAAGTGTGAGTCAGCACCGCCACTGTAAACTGTGTCCTGCGGAGGCTTAAATATAGAAACTCCGGCCCAGGATGGAAACCAGGATAGTCTGTTGTGAATGAAGTAAAAGCAAACTCAAGCTGAGACTTGAAAAGTGTGAACATTTTTACGGTGGAATTTTTTTTTTTCTTTTGAACAAAGCTAACATTTTTCCCTTTTGTGATCTCAGCTGACAGGAGGGAAAAACAAAAAAATCCACAAGCAGGATACCCTAACTATGCTGTGATCTCCCCTTTCTTTTTATATTTCAAAGCTTTTCTTTCAATGAACACTATATTTTCCACGCATAGAATTGGCACACCTGGAAGAGCACAAGGACTTGAAGAGGATACCTCAGAAAGTCCCCCCAAAACCAGAGGTGTGGGGTAAAGGGGCTACAGGAACAGGGAAATTAAGTGACAGGGATCCACAGAGACAGAGCTTTGAGATAAGCCTCTGCATCACTCACACAAATCCACTAATGGTGAATTACATGGGGGAAAGGCTTGGGGTTATGTTGGTTGTTTTTTAACAGATAACCTGCAGGTGAGAAAACACAGTAAGAAATTCCAAGGCATCCTCATTTGGGGGGG
>NW_008825100.1:1020900-1021595 GCF_000699105.1 Pygoscelis adeliae
GGGTCAAAAAAACACAGAAAACATCCCAGTGCCTCGCTCGGTGGGGGGGGGGGGGGGGCACTACGGTGAAAGCAGTGAGTGTTCAGCCCCCTCTGGGCTCAGCCCCACAGTGCCGTGCTCTGGTGCACCCGGCACACATAGGCAGGGCCCCTGGAGCTCAGAGGTACGTAAGTTTCTCATATCCATGAACTTCAAAGGGATCTGAGTGCTGGATGCCTTTGGAAACCTGAACAGCAGGTCCAGGTTTCCATCTTCTTACCGTAGGTGCAAAAATAATGTGCTCAGACAGATTGGTAGAGGTAACGCCAAAAGGGCATCCAGTGCGCTGGTAACACCTTTGCATGGTCACTTAGTTGGACTTGGCGGGACCCTGGGCAGCACGAGCTGCGACAGTCTGGAGCTATGAAAACAGGGATGATCCAGCTTCGATCAGCTCACTCCTGGCAAGAGCCCTTCCACAAGCACCACCTTGCACACACCCCATCACCCCGCGCACCTCCAGCTCCTCCTCACCCCAGAACCCCCGCACCTCAGAGCCTGTAAGGCACGCTGTTTGCTACTTGTGCCTGCTGTGACACCGAAGCAGGCAGCCAAGCAGAGCGGAACACCAGCGGGGTCGCTCCCTGACCTCCACCCCTCCATTGCCAGCTAACCCCCCCGGCCCCGGTCCCGGCGCCGGTCCCGGCCCCGGCCCG
>NW_008825100.1:1022367-1028396 GCF_000699105.1 Pygoscelis adeliae
AAGCGCCTCATCTACACGTCTTTTGAATACTTCCAGGGATGGTGACTCCACCACTTCCCTGGGCAGCCTGTTCCAATGTTTAACCACTCTTTCAGTAAAGAAATTTTTCTTCACATCCAATCTAAACCTCCCCTGGCGCAACTTGAGGCCATTTCCTCTCGTCCTTTCACCAGGACCATCCCCTTGTGCCCCCTACACCCCCTTCTTCAGGCTGAGCAGCCCAATCAATATTCCCACAGCTCTTTCCTCTCAGGTTGCATTTTCCAGGTTGCCAGACTGGAAATACGGTTGTCTCCTGGACCATCCCCAGCCATCTCACAGCTTTCTGGTTGCATGGTGCCCACAAGTGGAGACTGCTCCAGGTGAGATCTTCCCAGAACCCAGGAGAATAGGATTACTTCACGTCCCTTGGAGGCTCTGCTCCAGCTTGCACATCTCAATACATATGCTGGCCTTTTCCACAGCATACACAGTCACCTCACGTTTTAGTCAGTGGTCCTCCATATCCTCTCTGAGAAGCAGCTCCCTGGCTACTGTTCCCAACCATCCCCTCTGCTCCTCTAGCTTCCCGGCACATGTCCAGGCCATGGACTGCCTCCAGGTAGAGGTAACTTGCACCTCTTGAATTCTCTCCTGGTTTTTTTACATCCCTTTCCTCTGTTTTGTCAAGGTCATTTTGAATTTAATCCTCTTCTCTGCCTTCATGTCATCTGCAGATTTAACAGACAGGTCTTCTACTTAATAGGTCCCAGCACTAATGATGGCACTGAATAGAGCAGAGCACAGGACACACTCTGGCACCATCCCACACAACACTGATTCTCCTGGCAATGCATCATCCATAACAGGTCTCATGGTACGTTACCCAATGGGCTTTGAAATCACTGTATAGGAGATTCATCTAAGTCATATGACCAATATTTGTAATATTCCTACAGCTGTTTTGAATGTAATTTGCTACAGTTGAAGATCATTTTCTTATTTATCAGCAATAAAAGAGAGAAAGGAAGAAGACAGCTTCACATCTGTTAAATCCGTGGTTTTCTCTGCATTACCTGATGCCGACTCTGATGCCTGCCCAAGGAATTGCCACCAACAGAGAAGCCCACGGGAAAACACGTGGGAAATCACCAGGCCACTCTGCCCCTAGAAGACTTGTATTTGTGCCTTGTAGATATGGTGAGTTCAAAATGTCCAAGGGCAGTGACTGTCCTCAGTTTGCAGATAGGGACAATGGCTCAGTCTTACCCCAAAACCCTCCGTGAACCACAAGCTTTATTCCTCCCACTCCACTCCCTCCCACCACCAGTCTGTGACAGCTAAGACAAATTTTTAAAAATTTGGTTCTGCCATTGTCCACACTTCCATTTGACAGCACAGTTCATGGATTTTTCAGGCCAGAGGGGACTGTTATATTCACCTCATTTGACCTCAAGCAATCCAGGCTCTCGTATTTCACTTGGAGATTTTCAGGAGTGAATCAAGTGATAAACACTTACAGAGACCTCAAAATACAGCTATTGCAATGAATGCCTGCCTACCTGATAAGTTTGCTTTTCTATTGCTTGGAGAAAGTAGTTTGAGAAATCTAGTATGAGAAGCAAGCTCCATTTTTCAATTTAAAGTCTGCTGGAATACAGAGCTTTCCGGTGGCTACAAGCTGGCATAAATTCATTCTCCAGGCATCTTGCTTCCATGAAACAAACTACTTCCCATTTAAGACCCATCTAAGAAACTTAAACTTGGCACTCCTATTAGTCCACTAATAGAAAAAAAAAAGTAAAAGGACAGCTTGTGGTTAGTTGTAGGTAGGTAGGTAGTGCACTAATTCAAAAGAAAATTAGCTTGGACAAGCTATCAAGAATTCTGCTTCATCATTGTGCCTGAAATCAGAGATGCTATCCGAAATCAGAGATGCTATCTGAAATCAGAGATAGCATCTTGTATCTTGTTCATCTTCCATTCTCTAAAACCACCATACAGCCCCTGCGTACGTGAGGATCACACTAGTCTACAATTGCTTCGGTTTTACCTCCCTGGCTTTTTTTTTTTCTTTGGAAGGATGGTAGTGGGAAACAGAAGAGGAAATCTGAATTGCAGTTCTCAGAAAACACCAACCACAAATTAATTCAACAGCTATGTGTTTGATTTGTGCTGTTCTGAAGTAAAAGCACATCCATCCCATGCTCTGCTCCACAGGCTTCAAAGACTGTACATATCAATACAGAGGCTTATTGATTATGCCAAGATCAAATCAAATAACTTCATGAGAACTGAAAACAGTAACAAAAAAGACCACCACCATAAAATCCCAAGTGAAGATTAAACCTAACCTTGATCCTGCCCCACTAAAGCCACTGAGCACCTGCCCACTAGCTTTGCTGGGGACCAGACCAATCCCACAGAGAACATCCAGTCCACCAGCCACATGCCTTTTCTTGAGCCCTTCCACCTAGAGAGCAGAGCTGTTACAGACCTGGGGAAGCTAACGAGTCCAAATGCAGGAAAAGGAAAGGCAGGCAACAAAATCTCATGTAGATGGCCTTTTCAATTAAGTACTTTGAGACTAAGAGCCAATTATTCCTTACAACGTTCCCCTGATTTTGCTGCCTTAAAAAAAAAAGATTTGAGCAGAACTTATTTTGATGCTGCAAAAGGCAATTTTAGGCAGAGAGTCACCGTAGGGTTCAGCAATCACGGATTTTTGTCCTGTCTTAGGTTGCCAAAACAAGGTTCCCCTGGAAGAGAGAAAACATTACACCTCTGAGCAGCCTTCCCGTCCCATCTCCCTTCTCACAGCTTTGAACAAACTTTGTTTGAGGAAAAATTATTTAGATTGCCCAACCAGAAGTGAATTAAAGCTAAGACTGTTTTAAAGATCTGTCTTGCTTTGATCCAAATACATATTTCATTTACAATCCGTTTCTCTTTGCATCAGTTTGAGCCTTTTTTTAGGATCCGCTGGAACACCATTCCTCTTTTCCACCGTAGTTCTGAAAGCAATATAAAGTGCAAATAGCCATTGAGACACAGTGTATGCTCAACAGAGACACATTTCTCTGTGGTCTTCCTACCCACCATTGACAGCCAAGCCTTTGGCAGAACCTGATGCAGCACCATGACTCACCCAGCCTGTAACAGTTTAACTGGGATCACAGCAGTATTCTTACTATGCACAGCAGTGTCTTTTGGTGACTTCACAGTGTACGCCGTCAATACGTAATAACGCTATGCATCGTGAATTATGGAGTTGCTGGAATCAACGAGATTTTGCATATTAATTGCAAACACACCCAAAAAGACAAAGGAATTTATTGGCTTAATTAGTGTTTCAGCTCTAATAACGTTCAAGCTTCATTCTCACACAACTTGATAAATAGCAGCACAGTGTTAGCCCTTGAGGATGCTTTGCCTTTTGAGAGGGGATGCTAAAGTTTAGCATCCAAGCTAAGAAAGATCCAAGCTCTCTCAGCTGCAGCAACACACTCGGCAGGGTCTTGGAGGAGTTGAGCTTCAGAGATATTTGACACCTCTCTTTCCTAAGCAGGTTGCTAGATGCTGGCAAAAGGAGCTACTCTACCTCCTCAGCAGATGCTAATGGTGTTTTCCCTGAAAGGTATCTATACAGTGACACTTACTGGGCAGGACACAGAATGGAACTGGACCATTTCCATCTCTAGGGTACAATGACTGAGATTCATTATAATACATCCCCAAACACTACATAACAGAAACCAGTTGCCACACTGGCAATCCGAGGGTAGCTACATGCAATGTACTTAAGGATTGATTCTGACTCCAGGGATGCTGAGAAAAACTAAGTTTGAGAAGAATTAGATCAGTGTACCTGGAAGCAGACCTTGGCCCTTGGGCTCCCAGCTCCCAGGAAGGACAACTCCGTGAAAAATGAGGTGCCAAGAGAAGGAGAAGCAAATGTCAAGAATTCAACTGTATACCAAAACAAAACAGAGAAACCCACTTGGATCCGATCTCCATCACCTCATGCATTCACATGCTGCAGCACAGCACGGCTGACGCGAAGTTTCAGGAACAGCATTACAATAATGAGGGAAGAGCAAGACACTACCTGAAAAGCGGCTTCCTCCCCAAGGAGTTAAAACATTTTCTGCATTATCATACCATCAAAATTGCATCTTAAAACTAAGATTGGACAAAGAATAATCGTTCACAAAGCCTGTGCAGAGGATAGCTCACATCTTCAAACGAGTTATCCTCCTGGGCATGTTTCCCCACCATTCTCAGCAGCAGATCTCTCCTCTTTGGGATGGGAATCACATCACAACACTTAAGCAATAAGCAATTTGTTGACAAAGAGAAATGGCACTAAGAAAACATTTCAGCTGCATTCAAGACTGGGGTTGGATATTTTTTTTGTTTGTTTTTCTAGACATGATCTGGCAGCTGCAAGCAAAAAGAAGAGCCAGGATCATGTGAATGTCCCCTCTCTGGGAGGAGTGCAGCCAAAGGCTGCAGGCAAGCCATGCTCTCCGTGTCACCGTGCTTACAGCACACTGGAGGAAATAATCCTGCATTAATAGGGCAGCAGATTACAGGGATCAAACAGGCCTTTTCTGTTTCTACACTAGCTCATGCCAAAAAAACAAAACGGGAGCAAATGCAACAGAGAGAGGGATATGCCATCAGCCCCCTGTGAAGAAAACCTACTCCCATTTATTAGAATATAGAGCTGTGCCACGCGGGGTAATGGTTAATTCAGGCTATTTTATAATTGGAAGAACCCAAAGAAGGTGGGCATTTATGGCTTTCTCTACAAGGAAACAGGGCCATAACTCACAGCTCCTTCAGAATTATGCTCTGCAAAACCTTGAGAGGGAGATCCCGCAGAGCACTCTGCGGTGGGGGCCACGACGCAGCAGTGGCTCGGCACCTTTCAGGCTGTGACCTGACACCACCAGCTCTCAGGGCTTCAGCCTGAAACACAGGGGGAAAGAAGGGGAATTCCGATGTATGTTCAAGCCTAGGACATCAAATCATACCGCAGCCTCAGCTTCTTGCCTACCCAGGAGGTAATGACTCTGTCCCACAGGCTATTTCCAGGGAACCAGCATTGCCCTCTACTGGCCTCTTCGTAACTCATCGTCAAGGCCAGTAACAAACTGGTCCTAAATCAAGAGGAATCAGAAGGAGCTCAGCCCCTTGCTTTAATCCCCCACGCAGCCTCCAAAAATGAAGCTTACTCGAGGGCAAGTGGTCTTAAAAAATAGTGAAGCACTTCTGCTGTGGCACCTGCTATGTGAACAGGGCATTAACTTCTGAACTGGCATGGGCTTGGTCTAGAGAAATGGGCCCCCATTTGCCCGTTAGCCATAGCTTATAGTCAGGCTGAACCTCTTTCTGCCATTAGACGTGAAACCAGCTAAGGGCAGGTGCTCACCCATAAGTGCCAGGGTGTCCACACGGTAACAGTTTACCTCTCTCATCTGTAATTAACCTTCCAAGTCTCTGCACGATGCAGACATTTGCAGTAAAAAGGACCAAACTCTTTGGAGTCTCAAAGTCAGTGAACATTCAGTTAGTCTTTATTTTATTCTGACAGACTCCTTTATCCCAGAGACAATACTACGACACGAAATCTTAGCAGGAATTTTTGCCAGAGTTCAGTCCAGTCACAATAAGGAAAAAAAAAAGGCACGTTACCAGAAAAAAAGGTATTTAACACAAAAATATTACATTTACAATAGACGTATATGTCATTTTGCCTCTGTCCTCCACAGACCCCTTTAATATAATTAGTCTGTGGCATAAACAGAAAGAGATCACTTGAGCATCCACCAAACCCATCCTTCCTGCTTTGAGTTCACAGATTAAACCCGTCCAGGCACCGTAAGCCACTGAAGGAGCCAAGCAAGGAGATAAGCAAGCATTAAATCACTGAGAAAATGCCCAGAGTTTCAAAAGCAGTGAGCCCGAGACCAAAGCGTGGTTCAATGCACGTGTGTAAAGCCATGAGGCACAAAAAGCAGCACTTTGCTTTTCTAACAGCAAAA
>NW_008825100.1:1028434-1032566 GCF_000699105.1 Pygoscelis adeliae
TGGGGCTGTCCTGCCCCGCTGCAGGCCAGTGTGGCCCGATCAACCCAGGCCCTACTCTGCAAGGGGATGAGCATCAAGGAGAAATCTGCAAGCCCAGATCCTGGAAAATACAGAGGCACCAGACTTTGCACAGGACACCAGACACCCAGCTGCTCTTGCAGCATGGGTTCCTCAGAAAACTCCTTCTGTGCACTGGCTGGCGAAAACTTAGCCCCAGCAGCTAACCTGCTTCACTCAAGACAAAGCTGGATTTCCTCACCCATCTCCCTAGAGACTTGCCAGGAGCTCCCCAAGCCAATGAAGGTCAAAACAGAAGAAAACAAGTGCCCAGCCACGAGCCCACTGGCTTGTGGGAGAGCAAAGTAACCTGAACGCCTTCCTCCAGGGAACAGCCACAGACGAGGGGTGGCTGGCACCCCTCTCGGGGCTCTCAGCAGCATCCCCATTTCCCCTTCCATGGTGTTTTGTGTGCTTGGACATCTCCCTGCTCCCCTCTTTTCCAGGGATCCCTTCCATAGCCAGTGCTGCCCAGGCACGGTACAAGGGTCAAGGATTCACATCAGTAGCACAAAGATCAGGGATTTGTTGCTGCAATATCTAAGTTGCTTTGAGAGCATCAACATCTGTCTATTTTTTTTGTCTTAACTTTTTTATTATTATTATTATTTTAACTTGAGCATGCAACTGGTCACAAAACAGAAGTACCCTTTGTCTAAAACTCCGACCTTCCACTCCTTTCAGGGAGGTTTCCCTATTCGCATCACATCTGATCACCTCGCAATTTTTAAAAGCATTTGCTTTACTCATCAAGTAAAGTAACACTTCCGAGGGGTCAGACCTCCAGAGCAGACACTGGGTAATGGTTGTGTGAGGTGCCAGTATCATTTGGGAAAGCCGGTCTCAGACAAAGCTGAAGCCAGTCTCTGAGTACACATTAATTCTCCTCCTCCGATCCAAACCAGGGGACCAGGGTATCCCCGCTACAAACAGCCCCTTCTCTTTGTGCCATGAAACATATAGAACCCATGGACCACATCTAAGGGGAGGAGGACTCAGCTGAAGCCCAGAGGGTTAGGAGCCCACTGCAGGCTGCTTGCTGCGCTGCGCGTGACCCTGCGCTCACCCACAGCCACCCGCAGCACAGGGACTGCCATCCCCATCCGCAACGCTGCCACTGCTTTTCTGGACAGCTGCACCACCGAGCTCTAAAGTTTTTCATCTCCCAATTGCTTTTCCCTGTGTTACTTCAGAAAAAAAATAACCCACACACTGAGCTACTACCACGATCACTGGGATGGAGGAGCCTGTCCAAGCACCACCGCCGCAGATGTTGGGTGAGAGCCATCAACCCCCCACAGAGGCAATCTTGGAGGTCCCTGCAATGAGGAGAGGAAACAAAAAAGCCTGCGAGCAGCCGAGGGAGATGTTCATTCTATCGATTGTGTAAACTGTCAGTGGAGTGGCAATGAGCATTTTTTTTTGTTTCTATCCCAGGGAATAATCCAGCCTGATAATTAGTACATAAGAGATAAGTGGAAAATGAGACATCTAGCGAGGGTGGTTCAAGCCTCCTCATGACATTGATAATGTGCAGATACATAGATCACTGTCGGGCCCACCCGCCACTGTGAGCCTGTGTCTTCCCATTGCCTCATCAATCCATCATCCGCTTAGCTACTGACACCTTGGCAGGCACACACCGCCAGCCCTGCATTTGAATTGCGAGGAGCAGGTTCCACCAGGGAATACAGATTTAAAAATCTAAGATTCAAATTTGTTTAAGTATTGTGAACAGCAATTCCCTTGCAAGGCATCTTCATTGCCCTTTTGCCAAGGGGGAACAGTTGGGTCTTTGTTAGAAGTACAAATTGCTTCTTAATGCAAAGGATAAAGCAGAGCCCAGGCACCTCCTTAGAATTCCTCCTGGCTCTTGCTAATGCTGCTGCATGTCAATTTTAATTTTTTGAAATTTAAACCGAGGGCTTTGTGTCTAAGCTCCATTTCGTCGGAGGGGAGGGGAGGAATAGTCAAAAAGGATTACGGATCTGGGGGGAATTGAGGATCCATAGCAATTATACTTCATTTGGGTCCTGGACACTAGTTTTAATCATATTCTAAATAGTACAAATCGACCAGACATTAGAGATTGATAAGTGTCTAACACATGTACCTGGTTATGAACTCTGCTTCCCTCAGCTGGGGGATGTTTGAGGACAGGCTGAAGGGAGGAATTGCTTTCTCTCTCTGACCCTCCTCTTCCAGCCAACAAGAAGACAATACCCACCGAGGACTAGGTAGGAGACAGAAGAGACTGTAAGAACTCGGTCATCGCTGGGCTACCCCAAAGTGGGGCTGGAACAAGTTCATCCCAGATGTGGTTCCCTTTCCTCCCGCAAAGTCAGGGCAGGGGCAAAGCTCCAGCCTTGGCAGAGCAGTTGCAGTCTGGCTCCTGTTTCTCTTACCTGCGAAACTGCACTAACGCTGCAAAGGGCGGTAAGCTGATAGGGAGGTAGGACCTTCAGGAGGGAAAAATGAAATGACAAGACAGTCAAATGAAAGAGCTTTTGTAAATCAACTTAGCTCTTTTAGCTTCAGCAGAGCAACCCCAATTTACCCAAACTGAGGAGATTACCTGCTGGGGTGATGATGAAAGATGCACCTCCTCCACCAAAGGCTCAGAACCACATGCACCAGTTACACACCTGTGTGCTTTTAAGAGGTCACAGAGTGGCTGGAATTTACCGAGGACCAGCAGGACAAAACCTTTGCAAATGGTTTGAATCTGTCAGTCTTCAGTGAACTTTCTCTCCCAGCCCGTCTCAGGGACTGTGCAGACCCGCCTATGGTCAGGTGTGGTTTCCAACCCATATACGCACTCCAAGTGCAGGGATTTAGACAGACTCTCTCCCCCACTGCTTTCTGACACTTGTCAAGCATGTTACAGAAACACGCCTTTCCATAATCGCCGATTAAACCACTTTTCCTGTACTTCACTAACCCCTGGATCAGGCTCAGACCCAGTAAATCTATTTAGGAGATCTGCTCCACGCCCCCACTTTCACCTCTTGATGACTGTGTGCCTTCTTTTTACAAAACTGCATAAAGGTGAAGCTTTTTTTCCTCTCCCTTGGCTTCTTCCCAGCCCCCTTGAACCATAATCAAGACGTAGGCAAGGTGCCCCATCCTAACTTTAAATTTTGCTGCAAACCTAAGGGACTGAAGTGACCCCCTCCTTTGCCTCCCACCCTCCCGTGGCACCACCACAGCGCTCCTTTGCAGCACTGGAAGAGACAGACAGCAAGAAAGCGTTGTCTAAAAACATAATTTAATGTCATATTTTGGTGATTGTGGTCAACGACTGAATTCTTTTGCAGACAGGAACAGGTTTGACGTTAATGACACCATCATTCACATGATCATTGCATTGCACAGAAAAGAAAAGTTTACACTTGACCCCATACAAACAAAGCAGCAGAGGAAAAAACAGTTATGGTCCAGTCCCACTTCATGAATAGTCCATCTGAAAAGTCATCATTGTAATTAATACTTATTGACAAAAAAATGTGACGGGTTCGAATTCCATGTGCGGCACAGTCCGAACTCTGGGCTCTCTTACAGCCCCCAGGAACCACTCGAGAGTTTCAAGCTGCCGAGTTCCTTGTGTGACACACAAAACACCGAGGCTGACAAAGGGAGAGGGGGGGTCAGAGGAAATGGGGGAGAGTAAGGAAGGGCATTGCTTTGTTTCACTTCTATTTCATTTCCACAGGGGTAAAAAAACCCCTTACAAACTGATAATGAAGCTAAAGTGACCTGTGGAGACAGCGGACACCAGGAGGAACAGCGGCACGACGGGGTACAGAAATGCCAACCAGCCCCACGCGCATCGGTGGCGGGGCCCGTTGTGTCACGTCGCTTGTTATGTGTTAATCGGGGTATAAAAGAAAGCCAGAGAAAGTGCTGTACTTATTGTTGTTGCCTCCGTGCGCTTTGCCTCCGTCCAACTTGACGTACACCTCGTCACCGGAGTCCAGGTGCAGCACCACGCTGTTGCTGGCGTAGTCGTAGTTCTGGTCTGCGTCTTGGGCGATGGCACTGGCCCGCCCCTGCCAACACAGCCGCGGGGTACATC
>NW_008825100.1:1034527-1036144 GCF_000699105.1 Pygoscelis adeliae
CTCAGCCTCCCCCCGTCCAGCCTCGAGGGCCCAAAGACGAGCGGGACAACATCGTGGGTGGATCTTGCTCGTCAACACATCCAAGTGTAATTAAAGTTCGTTACACCGGTCCCGATTTCCCGAAGGCAGGCAGGGCTTGCCGGGTGGAAGGGGAGCCCTGGGAAGAAATACCCTTAGCAGAGTTTAGGTTGGGTTACAGCACAGTATTTTGTAGGTTTCCCTGCGTAATGATGGGTCCAAATCAAGTGGGTTTTCCCCCAGTCGAGAAATTGTGATTAATTGCCTTAGATTTTCTGAGTAAACAGTGGTAGTGCAGCGGGAGCTCTTGCATCGTTAACTGCTTACAGGGATTTCCCCTCTGGAGAGTCAGCTGAGATCTTACCCACGCATCTCGTAGCGGTGGGTTAAGCACCCGTCCTGGAAAGAAAGGAGCGGTACAGTGATTAAATAGATTTCCTAAGGGCAACATTTCTGTGTCCCCCGCTCCCCTGGTGCATAAGAAGGGTGAGTTTCCAGCGGGTTCACCGGAGTTGAAGGCAGTCTGCTTTGTCTTAGACAGGCAAAGCTGCAGGTCGAAGGAAGCCAGCTTGCTCAGCCTGATCCAACGCTTGTTGAAGCTGACGGCCTGGAGGCATCATAGGCAAACGGGGACATCCAGGCTTCTTCCAAGAACTGCAGAAATGCCCTAAAAGGACTTGGGACTCTTTTGTTAGCCTTCCTTGAAATTTAAGGAGGGGACATCAAGGCTTTTCCATCTGGAATGCACGCACTTCAGGACCAGATCTCATCTCAGTTACATCCCTGTGTGCGTCCAGTATTTTTCCCCGGAGTTATTTGGGCTTTGCTCTGCTGCTGCTGAGATCAGGATTCAGCCCTGCCCCTCCAAGTCTCTCTGATTTTTTTTTTCTTTCACATCTATGTATTCGAAGCTGGAAGGGAAATTAATCTTGTAAATTAAAACCTTTCCCTGAGAATTGTATAGATAGTCAGAGTAACCGTGTCTATTACTTAGCACAATGCAGCTAAATGTTTTGAGAGACGAGATTGTGACAAAGATGTCCTTTTCCTTTCCTCTGAATTAACAGTTGTATCCCACAGTGTTATTATAAGCCCCCACACTTGTCTAAAGCCTTGTTGAATGATTTCTAATAGTTGTTTCTGTTACAGCCCTAGTATAATTTTCCATATATTAACTGTGCTAAATACAAATAAATTCACAAATAAATTACACTGCTTTGCTGATCATCCCTACTTAAGCTGCTGTTAATTTCCCTTTTGTTCTGGTATTTGTCACTAGCTGGTCTCCCCCAGGGTACCTGAATCCTTGCTATTCCCCCAGAGCTCTGCAAACCCCCCTAACGTGGCTTTTTAATCTCCTGTTTTCCAAAGGCAGCAGCCACACTGTAGCTTTTCTAACCCTTTTCTGAATAATTAAGTTCTTGTATCATTTGGACTCTGTTGCAACTTCCCTATTTGCATTAGCTCACTTTTTTAATGAGGTGACTGGTGCTGGGAACTATATTCCAAACAGAGGCTCACCAGCCCCTTCTGCAAAGCCAGAATAATTTTCTGTGACAGCGTCCGTTATTCCCATGGACCAACAAGGACAGACGAAGA
>NW_008825100.1:1036226-1045532 GCF_000699105.1 Pygoscelis adeliae
CGAGCACTTGAACAAGCTTGACTGTTATCGATTACAGCGATATCAGCAGTTAGCTTAAGTATCAAATTCTTGCCATTTTGTTTGGGAATAATTTAATTACTCCTCTGTGATGCAGTGAGAGGACCGATCACCTACTTAATCCCTCCATCAGATTGCTTTAACGTAAATACAGTGTGACTTTAATGTATAACGCATCATCTCCAGTAAAATCTACGTTCTACATTCCTGGAGACCTGGAGTTATGGACTGACTGATGTAATGCATCTTGTGTCCCAAGAAGTACCACTGTGATCGGTGAGGCAGCTGGTACCACCCACTGATCCTACACTAGTAAGTATTTAGGAATATAGTAGCAAAAAGGTACGTGGCAACATTCAGCTTGCAATTTTCATACAGGCTGCTGCACCCTGTTAGGTGCCTGCTTTCTGTATGCAATGGGATGCACCACAGCAGCACAAGGAGCAGGAAATTACCAGACTAGCTAATCAGGCAGTGTCTGAAGTACCGCCTGCCCTGCAAGGAGGTGCCTTTCTTCATTCGAGGTCGCAAGTACCAAAGCCTCTCTTAGACTTAGGCACTTCACATCTTTCAAAAAGTGAGCCAGGCTGGTGCTCCGCTGCAGGCTGCTCAGGGCTGGCAAGACTCAAGTGCCTCTGGGTGTGCCCACAGAGAGAGATAAAGGCACCCACAGAGCATCCCTGGTGAAACACAAAGGGTGTCTGGACCTTGGCATTAGATGATGGCTGAGCAGGAGCTTTGGTGATTGCTGTTGTTGGCCAAAGCAATAGTTAAGCACCTAAAAGCTTGTGTGGATCTAACTTGAAACTCCATTTTCAGATGTGGTGTAAGGACTCGGGAACCTGACCGCTCAGGGAAGCATTTGACAGGTCAGGCATAATTCCCAAATTTAGACAGTCAAGAACCCAGACACTTCGCATTGAACCTCCAAAATTCCAGGAGCACATGAATTTCCATCAGTTACTTCCTCCTTAATTTCTGCTTCAAGGTACAGCCACCCAGCTTGGGATGCTAGTAACTCTCAAAAGATGTTTCTGCTCCATCAGATTCATCAGATCCATCTGCTCCATCAGATCCATCTTCTGCAGGCATTTCCAGAGAGTGTCTGCTAGATCAGGCCTCTCACTACTGTCACATGCACTTGCCGCTACATACAAGGTACTTGTGAGGACACCAACCTGGGATGTTGGAGACTTGTTCCAGTCTTTCACCCTTTACCAGATTTGGAGCAGGTTTTTAAAACTACCTTTCCAGTCTTCCAGGAGAATAGTCTCAGCCTTCCAGCTGCAGGGTGTTGTGAGTTGGATCTTCTTCAGCTTGTTCTCTAGGATTTATTCTGCTGTAAAATAGTGAAATATTCACAGGGGCAGAGAAAGGAAGAATAATTCCATGGGCTGGCTAGGGCTCCCTCCCGAGAGACACAACGAAAGCAAGCCAATGGCTGAAGGAGCTCAGGGCTGAGCTTTCAAACCACACCTGTCCCCAAGGCTGAGCCACCTTACGTGGTATGACCAGAGTCTGTCCGTCCAGGAGACAAACACAGGACACTCTCAAGGCTGCGGCTGGCTGCCTGTATTTCACAGGGAGGTTGTCAGCAGGGTGACAAGGAGGAGATCTGGGTTCAGCTCGATTTGCTGCCTGAGAGATCCCAACCTGTGTTCCCTGGGAGGCTGCCACAATCCTCCAGGGTGCAAGCTACCCAGGGGAGATGGAGAGAGCAGGGAGGAGAGCACCACATGCCCTTACATTGAATCTGCTCCTCTTTGCATAAAAAGAATTAAAGATTCATTGAGCTAGGAGGAGAAAAATACCAAAGGTGAGTATAATTTTTAGTTTAGTGGTGAGGGCACCTACCTGATCTGGAGTTTCAGTCTTCCTCCAAGAGCTGTTTGTGAATTCCAGCCAGGAAGGTGAGGTGCCAATGCAATGAGAAAAAGAGCGGGTGGCTCTGGCATGCACAATTCCCCTTCCTGAAGGACCATCCCAACTGCTGAGCTAAAGACTCTTCTGCACCATCTCACTTTTCTCTCAGAAAGTTTGCTTTTTTTTCCCCTTCTTAGCTACACATCTTCATCACAAACTTAGCTCATGAACTGAAGCATGTGGTTTTCTCCACAGCCAACAAGAGCTGGACCATCCCCTGACCAAATCGGTAACCCCGGCAGGACCCAGCAGGACTCAGACCCACTGAGGTGGTGGGGTTTCTGGGCACATGTACAAGTTGACCATTGTACATTTGAGGTTCTTGGAGATTGCAGGTAGGTATCTCCCCAGTTAGGTGCCTCTAGGCTTGGACAGGAGCTGAGGGAACACTTTTATTTCAAACTTAGGTGCTTAAATTATGCTTTAATCCCTTCTTTCGGTTCCTTTTTGGATTTGGCCCTTAACTTGAAAATGTAAGAAGAGCCGTACTAGCTCAGGCCTCTTATTTAGCAAAAATGTCAAGATCAAAGTAAGTCTATGGCAATACTTCCCTGGTATTTTCTCTCAACCTCCAGCAATCCATGGCTTAAGGACTTCCTGAGCCATAGTAAAATACTTTTAAGAAGCTGAAATCAAGATTACTGTGAGTAAAGGCACAGACCTTGGGTCAGTACCCTTGCCCATCCCAGTGAGTATCTTTGTTTTGCTATCTTCTGTCACGATTGATGGAAGTTATGGATAACATTACCCTCTGATCCTCTGAAGTGCTTCATTCATTGCTTTTCTCACATCACAAGACTCACAGATATTTCTCATTGCCAGAATTAACTATCTGGAACTCCATGTATTCAACAGCTAGTAAAACATAATGTATATAGTCCTTACGCTAAAATGTTCACATTTCTTGCTGAAAGCAAATTTGAATCTGTTAATGTTCAGAATGCGTATAATATTATTTCCATTCACAAAATAGAAAAGATAATGATACTGATTATTTTTGCTTAATGGAGGGAAAAGTTTAGAAATGGTTAGGCTTATTGTATTAACTGCCATCATTCCCCACAAATACCGTGCACTTCTTTTTGACCTAAGCTGGGATTTCCAACAGTACTTGTCTTAACTGCACAATGCTGAATTTACTTCCACTTGATGGACCCAGTAGGTACATGGGGTCCTGCACAGCAGAAAAAGCATTTTATTACGTAGAACAAGGACAGGAGCTGGTTCTTTTCTTACTCTCTGTAAGGCAGAGTTGCAATAGCCCACAGAAGCTTGTGCTGCTGTAGCAATACATAAAATTCAGTCCATATAGCCAGAATCAGGCCCCCTGTACTGACACAGTATCTATTACAGATCCTGCACAAGGACAAGTTTGCATGCAATCCAAAGAGACGTTGCAGTTGGATAGGCTTTATTGTATGTATTGATCACTGTGAACTGCTGCTATTTGCACTTTACCATATCCACTTGCTGTACATGGAAGACAAAAATCTGCCGGCCCTCTCTTTGCAAGGGCAAAGGGGGTGTTTTGACAAATACATTTAGCTGTTTACAAGAGAGCAGTTCACAAACCCCAGACCTGCCTTCAGGGCGCTGCTTGGAGAAATACCAAAAGGTGTGGAGAGAATCAGTGAAAGCCAAATGCCTTCGCATCTCCCAAACAGGTGCTGATCACCAAACTCAGGAGAACTCAACCTATATTTTCTGGAAAAGGTCAATCACAGCGACTGAACCTTGCTTCCCACTTTTGACCCAGTGGGACTTTTGCCCTTGCCTTCTCTCAGAGCAGGGTCACACCCTGAAGTTAATTCATCAAAGCTTAGATAAATTCTGTGGGAACAGAGAAACCTCACACAATGACTGAAGCTGGTGCTGAAGATGCCCGGTCCAGACGTACGTGGCTGCTCACGTCCCCAAGAAACTGTTAGGAACTGTACGGGAGCAGCAGCTGATACCTGGCCCTGGCAGCTGGGGTGATGAAGGAAATGTTACAAGAGCTCCAGGCTGTTTGGGAGCTCCCCGTTCCCAGAGCAGGTCTTCAGCTGGAGCTAAAGTAGGTTTAGAGAGAATTAAAACTGTCCTTAACAAAAGGCAGGATCTGAGCAACACCGCCTATCAAACTATCGGGTTTGAATGCCGTCTTGCTTAAAAACAGTAAATGAAAATGAAGTGAGTGGCCAAGTTTGCTTGCCCTTAAGCAGCTGAAGGCTAGAATTTGGGTCACAGCGAGAGCAAATTCAACTCTCCTTTCCTAATTCTCTGCTTCTCGGTATGTGTTTACAAACTGCTTGAGGAGAAACAGGTTGGCTCTAGATTTGTCTTGTTCAATTTGTCTCCTTAGCTAACTAATGCTTTTCCAGTGTGACTGCTGGAATAACTCTGCACTATCTGTACGACCAAGCATCTGCTTTTTTAATTGAGCTAGGGCCTTCCGTACAAAATACAAATAATTAAATAATAATTAAGCACATTTATGGTAAACATAACAGTAACCTGAATCTGGAGGTCTAGTAGAAGAAAGAGATCCTCCCCTTGCCTTCTGAATATAACACGTGTGCACTTGGCCAAGCTGCTCAGCAATGTGTGTGTGCATAAAACCAAACCCCTGGCAGGCTCTCCAGCTGAAAGTCACCCATCTCCCTTCTGAACCCTCTGAAATGCCCGGCAGGACTCAACTCTCCAGACTTCATGACTTCAGAAGAGGGAAAGGGGAGGCTGGAAGGTCAGAGCGCTAAAATCAGTCCATTTATGCAGATCCCTTGTCTTAATTTAGCAAAATTTCCACACCCAACCATGAGGCTGATTATTTCTATTCTGTGAAGGGAAAAATTGCTGCAGGGAATTGATGTGCATGGGCAGCTGGTTTCACCAGGATGAAAGACACACATTAAAAATGCTTTTGAAGTGCATTTGGGCTTCCCTCTGGGAGTTTACTAAACCTGCAGTCAGGTACCAGAGAGAATTTGTTCCCAGAAGGCAAAGACAAGAATAAAATTAGTAAGAAATAATAGCCAAACCCACAGGTGAGACAGATGGCATTGAATGGACATCTGTTGGAGTAACATTCAGTTACCATGATAAACTTTTACCCTACGTCCCCCAGAATTAAATGTGTTCCACTGTTAATCGTGTAGCATGAAGAGAAAGATGTGAGGATTGGAGACCCAAAGCTGAGGATGTCAGGAATTGGCTTTACACCTCCGTCGGGTGTAGGAAACACACAGTGAGCAGGGTGTAAAGGCCAGAAGAAGGCATATGGACGAGGTGGGGCAGATGGTCCGGCTCCGTGATGCTTTGCTGTGGTTTACTGGTGCCCAGTAGAGAGGAGTTGTTCCGCTGAGCAGAGACAGCTGTAAGGTTTGTGGAGAGACAAGTTGTTCAGCCAAATAGCCCCAGATGAAGAGGTTTGACTGCCACTTCTGGAGTAAGGATAATTTGGGGTGTTGCTAGAGAGGAGACAGAGAGCTGGAGACAAAGGTCAAGGAGAATCAGTCCCGGCGCAGTGACATGGATCAGCCAGACAAGGTCGTGTACTTCTGGGATACTCAGGGAATTAATAACCAGACTAACTGTGACAATTGTTTTTGAAAAAGCCTGGTTAAGCTGAGAGAAAGAGTAACCGTGAGAGAAAAACACAGATTTCTGTAAAAATGAAGGTTTAAATAAGCACCAAACCAAAGTAGGCAAAATGGCTTTGGGAGATTAAAAAAAATGTTTGATTAAAGCGTGGTGAAATTGTCCCAAAATATGCAGCCATCTATGATGACTCTTCAATATAAACCTAAATTAAAAGCATGACAATGGGCTTTATTTAGAAACATCCTGACCTTTCTCGTATGACTCTTGTCCTGCCTTCTCGTTACTTGTCATTCTCAGTCACTGTATCTTGCTTAAATGAAAAGTGTAAGCTCTCCAGGGCATAGGACTGCATCTCTTTTTTTATCATTTCTTTCAATGCATGCAGCAGGGAGACTCTTAAAACTGTTAAATAAAACACAAATAAAACTTTTAATCTCCAATTTTGCAACTTTACTGAATTTCTTCGCAAGAAAAAAAAATCTAGTGTGGATATTAGTAGGAAGTTATTTACTCACATAAGTAAAAGTTAGGCTAAATAATAATCACAGAAAAGCAGTGCTCTCCTTGGTAATGATGCTTATTAAATCGCAGAACGGTTCCTGGGGGAGAGCAGTGGAAGCCCATTGCTTGGGATTTTGAGAGCGAGGTTGAGCAAAGCCAGAGACCGCACTGCAGGGCTCGGTGCCCCGCTGGCAGGAAGACGAATGAGAAGCCCTAACAGTCTTCTCTATTTTGTTCTTCTATGATCCTTATAAGAGAGATTGATGCTGACAGCATCCAGGTGGTACGTCCATGACTCAGCTGTCACGTCACTGCTTACGGCTTAAAGCCAGTGAGTCAAGGAATGAAAAACAGGTGGAAGGAGGAGGAGAGCCCTCCTGAAGTGCTCACCTCCAGCCATCTCTCGCTAAGCGAGCGGGGCCAATTGCAGACCACAGGGACACGGAAGAAGGAGAGGCAATGACAGAAGGAACGGCTGGTCACCTTCCTCCAAGGGCAGCAGGGTTGCAAGCCATTCTCCACGCCTTACGTGGTGTGGAAGAAAAGCCTGGTGTGAGTTAATGGACTTCTGCGAGCCAGAAGTGTCCACCCTATGTGGTAGGTCTGAGGCCCGCTGAGTCTTGTAACTACGCTCTGTAGGCAAAGCTGTAGATGAAGTAAACATTAAATCCATCTAGTTTAGTTCATGCCAGACAGAAAAGGTAACATCACAGGTGTCTGTCCACATATTTTCATCAATACAAAGTTTACTATTATGGGTCTGATTTCAAGCGACACCCTAAATCCTATTCTGAGAATGGGTCCTCAATGTGCTAGTGACTGTTACAACAGACACTATTTCTCTGAAAAGCCAAGAAGTCCTAGAAGACAGAAACAAGACTCCTCAGAGGCAGACTCCTAGGTTCAGGTGGCTTCTGAAACACTGCTGTCTGGGAAGGTTCACAAAAGAAATCTGCCACACCTGAGATCTAAACCTGAATCTAATTTTTTTGCCACTGCCTTGATTGCAAGGTCAGCCTCTTGTAATTCACAGTAGCAGAAGGTCAATGGCATCTCTAGAAGGTGGGTACTCCACCGCTGTCTCTGCCTTTGAGCATGATCAATGTCTAAGAAATGGAAATCTCTCCAGGGATGGAAACTTCATAACCTCCCTGAAAGAAGAGGGAGGTTGAAGAAACCTGTCGCAATGCTTCATAATCTCTACTGTTCACAAAAACATTTTCCAGCATCTGATCTTAATTTCTCTGCTGCAGTTTAAGCCTCTAATTCCATGTCTTATCCATCATGGACAGAGAGAGCAGGTGATTCCCTCCTTTTTAGTGGTAGCCTTTCACACACTTGACAATTGCTACCTTGCTTCCCTGGTCAGTCTGTCCTTCAGAAGCTCAGCCCATTCCACCTTTCTTCATCGCTGTTTTTTTCTAGAGCTGGTCATTCCCACTGCTCCCCCTGGGCTTTCTCCCATGGTCCACATGTTTTTTGATGTGCAGTGCTCAAGACTGGGCACAGGAGTCTGGCCAAACCTTTCTATCCATCTATTTCATAACAGCACATCATTGTTGACTCGTATCCAGCTTGTGATCCCCATCACCCACACATCCTTCTCCAAAGACCAGTCAGCGCTGTGTACATCCCTGAATGCGTCACCTCCCAGTTGTCCCTGCTGAATGACATTCTGGTCTCCTTCCCTTGCGATCTTTGATTTGCCACTATTATTTGGACTTCTCAGCCTCTCCTTCAGCCTGCCAGCTGTCACCACCCACTTGTAAGTTTAATAAGTGTTCCCTATCCCATCGTCAGTGTCTTTACTAGTGATATAAATAGTACCAGACCCCTAGAGAGTCCCACCTTCCCTTTTGGCCATGACCAGTTGATACCTTCTCTGTTCAGCTCAGTTTTGTAGCCATCCTACAATGTTCTGGATGTTCCTGCAATGTTAGGAACAACCTTCCCTAGTTCCCTTACAAGAATATCGTGTGTAACAGTGTTAAAAGCTTTTTAAAAGTCAAGATATATGGTACCTACTGCTTTGCTACACACACAAAGAAGAAAATTATATTGGTGTGACACAACCAATTCTTGCCAAAAAGAAAAGTGTGTTTGCTATCATGTATCCCTTTATTATATGAGTATTGCATGTTTTGGTAGCTGCCAGGAAGCTTGTCATGCATTGGCATCCTCTTGTGCAAAGTGCTATGCAAACTCAGAACCAAAAGATGGATCCTGTACCAAGAAATTCACAATCTAATTAATCTTAATTTTTTCCCCAAAAGAAAATGCCAGCTCCTTCCTTATCAGACTTCACATTGCAACATCTAGGAAAAGGTGAGTATTCATTCTGCAAACCTGCTTTACCACAAAAGGAGATGACCACTTCTTCCCGAGGAATCCCAAACAAGTAGTTATTACTGGCATCATCAAGACCCATACCTAAGTCTTGATTTTAACCACATTAAGCTTTGCTTAAGGCTAAAAGACATAATCTGTCTGCATCCCCCTCACTGTCTGCTCACTTGCTGTCTGCTCCACCTAGGATGCAAGTCAGGCAGTTCTTAGGTTTTCAAACCTGACTGCTTCCAGTATGAGTGACACATCTTATGGTGACACAATTGCTGCAGGGTCTGCAGGAATTGTCTGAAAGCCAAGAGCTCTGTCCAAAGGAAGGAAAAATGGCAAGGATATAGTTATGTGAAGTGAATGAGTAAAAGGCATCAACTCCAAGACTGCAAGGCACAGTAACTGAAAACATGGCGTTTTGCACTGCTCCTGCTGTGCAAAGTAAACCAATTTTTAAAAGTGCTTAATCATGGCACTGGTTGTGGCGAGCAATGAAACTTGATCTTATTTTATGGAGTTTTGATCTTCACAGACACAAGGAAGACCGTTATCAAGCTAAAGTATTCCAGCCAGATAGTCTCTGACTGTATGTTTGCAGAGCACCTGTGACAGCAAAACGTGGGCTCTGCTGTTGCTTCTGGAATCAAAGAGTTAGTAACAACTAATGTTGTTTATACGTGCCAAGCATTTGGAATTAATTACAGGTTTGTGCTCTATTTAAGTGTACTTTTAATTACTTTTGATTAGGATAAAGAGGATCATTTTCTTTTACCAATTCTCAGGATATTCAGAACATCTGGAAACTAAAGCAATTCTTTGCACACCGGCTTATTAGTGTAAACTTCAACGTTTCCACAGAAAATGCTCCAT
The DNA here is from genome assembly GCF_000699105.1 of Pygoscelis adeliae. Taxonomy (NCBI): domain Eukaryota; kingdom Metazoa; phylum Chordata; class Aves; order Sphenisciformes; family Spheniscidae; genus Pygoscelis; species Pygoscelis adeliae. Next base: position 1,045,455 of record NW_008825100.1, read on the forward strand.
GAGCATGGCTGAGGCATCTGGCATGACGTGGATGACCTAGGACCTTGGTGCCATGGAAATGGCTGGACATGCAAACCT
>NW_008825100.1:1045585-1059112 GCF_000699105.1 Pygoscelis adeliae
AGCTTCTAGGTGTTTAGAGGCCAGAGTGCCAAAAAGTCCAAATTGGAAACACTTATTTTACCCATCCATCTTGCCTTCTCCCACACAGCAGCTTTCTGAGATGAAGTGCTCATGAGCTTGCCGTCAGCCCTAGCTGGTACCAGCAGGGAATGGGGGTCTGTTCTGGCTCGGCGTAGCAGGTGCCCGTGCAATGCAGTTCACTCTCCATCTGCCTCACAGCTCTATTAAATCATGCCTTGAAAGGCTGACATTCAGGGCCCTCTGCTCGTTTTGGTGGGGACTTTGCTGAGATGGACCTCAGCCTGCCTGAAGATGGAGCTCACCGCCTTAGCAGCTGGCAAAACCCAGCTCCAGAGAAGAGGCAGAAGTCATCAGCCCAGAAACTGGCCAGCGTGGGTGGCCCCACAGTACCTTGCTCAACTTTGCTGTCACATTCACAGCTCTATAACCTCTCCTCTAGCAGACCTTCATGGCACATGAAGCACACACTTCCATAAATAACATTAAAACAATTCTACTTCTGTGTGGGACAAACTGAGGAGAGGAGAGGAGAGGAGAGGAGAGGAGAGGAGAGGAGGGGAGGGGAGGGGAGGGAAGGGAAGGGAAGGGAAGGGAAGGGAAGGGAAGGGAAGGGAAGGGAAGGCCAATGCAATAAGTCCAACATCTTCATCATGGGATCACAGCAAGTATATCATCTTTTATCATGGAAGGACCACACTAAAGCCAGGGATGAAGCCCAGGCAGGCTGGTTTTGCAGCTGAACACAGCCACGAGGCTCCACATGGGACCTCCCACCACCATGCTGCCCCAGTGGATCCATGCTGATGGAATTGGGAAGCAGGCACGGATGCCAGTGATTTACTGGGAGTGCAGGAGGCTGCTCGCTTTAATATATGGCACATATGGCATGAGAATGTTAATGGAATTTGTACTGTAAAAAAATTATCTCCACACAAAGTATGGAATTACTTGGGAGGATTTATGCAACAGACATAAAATCCAGTGGAAACAGTCTAACCTTTCTGAGGCTTATTAAGTTTTCTCTTTATTTATGGAAATGTCTTAATTTATGCAAGGTGAATGCCAGAAAAAATGCTATAGATTTAGTCAGAACCTAGCTCTTGCTATTTATAGACTTTCATAGCTATATTCTGCTCTTGTTTACATCAGGAATAAAATTATTTGAAGTCACTGGGCCCAAACCAAAATCATCTACCTGATTCTGTTGAATGGGTACCAGCACTATGGTATCAGTTGACCCTAAAATGATGCTAATAATGAGCAAAAAAATGTGACGAAAAAAATGTCAATAACAAAGAAGCTAAAAATATTTGCTTTGTATCCTGCTTACCCTTGTTGTGTATGTTACATTAAATATACATCAAAGTAACACTCTTCCATCCTTGCCTGTGGGCAAGCAGTAAAATGCAGGACTCCCTGAGGACAACAGGGTTTCCCTGGGACCCCCAGGACAGGATGGTACTTACTCCTTGGTGGCGAGGAGGATCTTTAGCCAGGTTACTAAAGAAAAGATGACACTTCAGTAACCACGCTGTCTCTCCATCGGTGCTTACCCCACACCCACAGTTTCAACCAAACTGTGACAATGTCCTTCAAAAAATTGTTTATACAAGTGTCATGAAAATCAGAGAGGCATAAATCAGTGCTCTGGTGAGAGGAGACAGAGTGTCCCCAAGGGTTACACCATCTCTGGCAGGACTGGCCAGCCAGGGAGGACACTATCAGCCAGCCACCAGGAGTGTCACACACAGGGTGGCATTTGTAGCACCGGCGGAGGAGGTGGATGCAGGGGAAAAAAATGCACAAATCCATTGGAAAACAGACTTCTGTTCCTCATCAGTCAACACGTGTTACTCGGTGCATCTAAATCCTGCATGAATTTCACCCTGTACTTTTCCACAGCTGTATCACTGAAGCATCTTAACTTCTTACAGACACTAACGAATGCAACCTTAAAATACCCCCCTGCGGTCAGCTGGGGTTATTAACTGGAGGTGACAATAAATGAGCTCCAGCAAATCTTGCTCCGGTGGCTTCCGACACTATCACCCCACTCATCTGCTTCAACTTCTCCCCAAAGTCACCGCCGCGCAGCTGGCAGAGGTGAACCGGGGCTGGGTCCCGAGTGCCTCCAGTTTCCCAGCCCACATCCCAAAACCAGGCAAAACAGCACCGACAGAGGCTGGCATCTTGTAAAAGAAACTTGTAAGTCAGTGTCCCCGAAGCCCGGCGCATAAATGCAGGAGGAAATCAAAGGACATTGGGCAGAGAGTCTCTGGCCTGGCCTTTGAAGACCTTGCCCCTGGAAATGAGTTTGAAGTGAAACAGTGTGTCTTTTCCTCTGATTATTAAAAGCAAAGGATTTTTAAAGCTCCCTGATGAGGAACTGTCCTCGCCCCATGGGGCAGGGGAGAGTCCAGGGTGGGGGCAGCCAATAGGAGGGGGAATTTGGGCCTCAGAGTCCAGATTTTGCCACTCTGGGTGATGTGAGCAGAACGCGGCATATCCTGCTGGAGAACCGGTCCCTAGAGGGAGGCACAGACCCAGACTTTCTCAGCGGGTTTCCCTGCTCTCTCCAGCCAAGGCAAACTAGGGTCAGCTCCAGGCTTTGGAGGCGCGTTCTCTACCAGGCTTTTGGAGCATCGCTCCCACCCTCACCAGCACCGCTTCTGCTTTCTTTGTTGTTACCCCCCACCTGGTGCCATTTTCCCCACCTGAGCTGTGTCTCACTCCTCTCCTCCCTTCTCCATCCCCTGCTCCATCTCCATCTCAGTTCTCTCATACCCCAATTCCCATCCCAGCTCTTCAGGCTTTGCACCTCTCCCCACTGTGACCAAATCCTCTACACCAAATTTAACCCCCAACTCTCATTTAACCCTTTCATCCCTCCGCTCCACACACCTCCCTGTGGCAGCATCCCAGCATGGTCCATCCCTCCCGCATCCACCCTGGGAGCACGGAGAGCACCGGGAGACAGTCCCCAGGCTGTGCCCAGCATCCCAGCGGGACGGGCAGGGAGGGGGAAAGCCTGGTCAGTAAAGGTCCCTCCCATCACCCTCTGGAGCGGTACACACAACACACAGGGACTGTGCTGGGCGCTGGCAGAATCCCTTGGGAAAGGATCTGCTGGGCCCCCCTGTCTCTCTGCTATGCACACGTGAACTGAGACTTTTCAGGCTTATCATTTCACCCACTCTGGGGGTTTAAATGGGGGTGATTCAGCCTGGAGAGCCTCTCTGCCGTCAAACTTGGAGCTTCCACTCCAAAGCATGGAGTTTCTTCTAGGCAAAACATCCACAGCAATTTCTATAATATAGATAAATCACCTGCTTTTCTCTAAATTTATTCCCAAGAATAACTGCATTCTGTCAGCTGAAAATTTGCATTGCTACGTACAAGCAAATATAATATGACCATGTGTATGTACCAGCCACAAGCTGAAAAACTTCCGTGCAAAGAGCTAATGTTTGATAAAGTTATAATCAAATGAAAACCATAATCTTACCATGAAAAATGTCCAGAAACCTTAACTTCAGACATCATAGTCTGTATTACTTACAACAGGATAAGGACTAATTTCTACATCATTCTGTATCACAGAGAAATCTGAAAACAATGTTCATATTTCATTTATTCTTCACTCCACCAAAACTCCCTTTCAAATCAAATCAACGTTAGCTGAAAGTAATGTTTTGCCACAAAAAAAGGATCTTCAGATTTGTTCTGCTTCCATCATTTCAGTTATACTTTTCACAATTATTTTGAATGATGCCCTGCAAATCCTACCCTGTGCTACAAAACCGCTTCAGCATCTCCCGTCTCTCTGAACTCATTTGTTTTTCCTTTGCCGTCGTCTCATCAAACTGTGCAACACAGTCATCTCTGCCTCTCCTATAGCACACATCGACCCAGAATAAATAGAGGGAAAATATTAGTAAATGTGATTCTTTTAACCAGGATCTTACGCGTGCTCTCTAAACGGTATCTGATGTGGCGCGTATGTAGATCTGCCTTTGAAATTGTCATTTAGGGGAGATGCCTGGAGGATTCCCATCCTCTGAGTTTGCCAACACCACCAGCATTTCACTACAAACACATTTAGACAGATGGGTGGGCAGGACGGCTTTTACAAACTCCCAGCCGGGACTTTTGCAAAAGCTACGTTCGCCTGCTTAACGGTTACAAAAATGGAAAAGAAGAGGGTGGAAAATGTAATAAGCAATCCATCTGCGTTACTGAGCAGTTTTAATTGCTTGTGCATCGCAGCTGGCACGGTGGTATGGCCCCGCACGAGGGCGGAGGGGGCTTGTTGCTGCAGAAGCACCATCGCTGAGCCCTGCAGAGCCACCACAAAATCCCAGCTCAATTCCCATCCCCATTAACAGCAAAATATGTAGAACAAAGGTGCTGAAAGGATATAGCGGGCTTTTCTCGTTGCCCTGTCAGAGGGGTTGTAAAAATGAAGTTCAGCTATTTCAAGGATGTGGGATCAGATCCTCACGTCAAGTCCATCTTGTCCCAGCTGCTCTGCTCCCAGGTTCATTTGATGTCTTGCTCGTTTGCTGACAGCCCGGTGGGGTCCATGGAGACCTCTTGGCTGGTTTCAGTACCATCCTTGTTATTCATTATACACAGTTTTAGACTTAGGCAGTGTTTTACAGGACACGTAAATCCGAGGCAGGGGGCCTGCCACAGTTAATGCAGCAGCCGTGACCCTGCGAACACCAAAACCATCACTCAGTGACTCCAGCGAGGGGACAGGCAGGTGGCACTTTGGATAAAGGCTCTACAGCACAAGGACCTGACTCCCTGACCCCTCCTCACATTCCTATTGTATATTAAGATATATTGTATTAATATATATATTGTATATTTATATTGTCTTATTCACCCATGCATGAATTATCTAGCCCACTTCAGCCTCCACGGCAAGGCATGTGTCCTGACTCCACCTGCCAGGGCTCCCAGTGCTGGTGTTGATGAAGCAGTCTCCCAAAAATAACAAGCCAAATCTGACTTTCCTGACTCTGTGGAGTTTCCCAAGGAACTCGAGGGGAAAAAGTATCAACACAAAACCTAAGCGCGGCAGCAGGGCTTGCACCAGCAGCTGTAGTCACACTGGAGGGCACAAATGAGGAGCAATTCAGCACAGCCAGAAGAATAACAAAAGCAGGACATCACTGCACTGCCAACAGCAGCTCACAGAGGGGTGTAACCGGTGCCTTTGGCTCCTTCCAACTCCCAGGCTCTGCTTCGCACCCTGCTGCAATTTGCTGCTGTTGGGTTGTTCAGCTCCCTCTCCACGAGCATCCCGGCTACCGGGCTGTGTTGTGACCCCACTGCATCTGCTTGCTTGTAGGTACTGTAGCACAAAGGGGCAAAACCCCAGTGTTTAGTCCTTCCATGTGTAATGCTTGTGGGTTTGGGGTGGCGAAGGTATGATGGGTGAAATTGTCCTTGTCCTCAGGGCAAACAAAGATCCAGATTCAGCTACAGTTCTCCAGGCAGGGTGATCTACGTGCTTGACAAATCTTGGTTTGGGCCCCTCAGCATCAAAGTGAGAAACAGCTTTAATCAATCACCCTAACTAATGATGGAGAAATGGGAAAAATTAAAAAGACCCCCAAAATCTGAGAGTATTTATTTCCAAGGCAGTATTTTACAATAAAGATTTGAAGGTTTAAGTGCCTGATCATTTAGATAGGCACTCTCTTTGCAAATCTCTTGCAACAATAAAAAAATAGGAGGTTGAAATAAAATAATTTAAAAAAAAAAAAAAAAAAACAAATAAATGCAGCTACAGTGACAAGACACTTCACTGGCCACTTTAGTTTCGTGAGCTCATGCTCAGCCCCATGGCCAGGCAGACATGGGAGACAGAGCTGGGACTCAGCCAACAGAAGGACCCTGAGGAGGAAAGGAAAGGAGGTTTTATGGTCCAAATCCCCCGTACCTCGGCCTCCTGGCACATTGGTTGTCAGCAAGGTGACTGAGGGGCACAGGGCACACAGAAGGCTGCTCCAGACAGGAGGGAGCTGGGCACAGGTAAGCACAATTCACCAGCGGTGGTTGCAAGGTGCCACAGAAAGACAAAATCCCGCTGTCAAGCCGGCGCTGGAGAACTTCTGGACTCGAACATTGTTTTAAGAAGGCAAAACCCCTGCTCAGGAGACCGTGACGTGTCCGAAGGCTGGCAGTGGCACCCGTCGCACGTCACTCAGCCCGTACGCAGAGCCGCACAAGGCTCCCTTTGAGAGACAGCTCTGCAGCGGGAGCCGAGCTGGACAGCCCGTCCTCAACACAGATATAAAAAGGGAAACAAAGCGCTTCAAATTTGTCATTGCCTGTTCTTCATCTGTGCGATCCGGCTCATGTTTTGCTTTAGCACAGCAATATCCTCTGGGGTCTCCTTATAAACCTCGCTGGGGAGCCGTGCCTCCTGCACCGTGGCCGTTCCCACCCACGTTCCCAGCGCCTGCAACAGGGCCACTGCAGGGACCCTGGCCCCAAATCCTCTTCTCCTTCTCCCCATTTCCCGTAAGAGTTGTTGGCCTTAAATCAATGCTGACTTAAATGTTTTAATCACCAGTACAGAGTTCCTCCTCCTGGTTTTATTAATTCATCAACAATTTGGGATACTTTGCATATTAGCATCAGCACTAGCTTACGCAGTGGCCGTCAGAGGTTGAACTTGTCACAGCTGCATCCCAGTGTCACACCAGTAGTCCTTTTCCAGGTTAACTGGCCCAGGCGTGCTGCACACACCGTTGCATAAAGCTCCGGTTTTACCTCTCCGGCAGCGTGAACCAGAAGGCGGCTTTGCTCCTGAGCTGATGTCCTTACGCTGGCAGTGTGGAGCCTCCCAAGCTCACGTCAGACACCCCGGCACGCTCGCACCAACCAAGCCCGACACAGCACGGGCAGCCTGGAGGGCTAGGTATCAGGATGAGTGCAGACAGCTAAAAATAGTTCAGAAACTGAGAAACCAGGGCGTCCACCCGGACACCAAGCAAGCGACTTCCTTCCTTCCAGGGAGCACATGCAACCTGTGTCTCTGCAGAGTCAGGTGGAGAAGAAGGATAATTCGGAGCACCCACATCACTGCTGTGCTCCGGGGGAACATCTCTCTCCATCACCTATAGAGACAGTCAGAAATCAAGCCTTTAAATCAGGGGCCTGAAATCAGACAGCATGAATAGCCCCTGTGTTTTTATTTACTGTGTCCACCACTTTGTTATTCAGTAAATAATTTTATTTAGTAGCTCATATTAGAGAAAAAGAGTTTTATACAAAATTAGAGCCAGAACACCCCTTTACACATCCCAGGCTATGTTGCATGATAAATTTGGCTGGCCAGGCCTTTACCTCCAGGTACGGAGGGAGCCCAACACATGCACAGCCCCATGCCCGAGACTCTCGGGGTTTGCCTGGGGGAATTACACCCCCTCTGGGGTGGGATGCCGTGGCCCTCACTGCCCAGTGAGACCCCCCTGGCATCATGCGTGCCGACTGCTGTACTTGGATGTCACAGCTCTCACCAAATCACACTCAGTTTCCTCAGTGTCCCCAAATCCCTATAGTGCCAGGCAAGCTAATTTAAGCTTTTAAGTGTCTGCCAGAAATGGTTTCCTCCTCCCTGCCCTCAGCTTTGCTCCCCATAAAAAGGCACAAAATGGTGTATTTTGAACACACTGATGCACATCTATAGGTGAACTGTATATCATCCTATAAATTGGGAGTTAAAGATTTCTAACTCTCGCAGTAGCACCAAGACAGCAAATCCACAAAGAGATACATCCTCTTTTCTGTTTCTCAGTACGTCATGCTTGCTTAAATCCCCAAAAATGCCTGGTAATCACCCCAGCTATGTTTCCAGTGGTACCAGCATGTGCAACGCAGTCATACAAACCCTCAGAGCTGGGCTCCCCGGAGCTCTAGATGTCTGCAGAAGGACTGACCGACTCCCCTGCCACTTGGCCAAGCAGCGACGTGACCCAGTGACTCTTCCAGGGCCATGGTGGGAAGGAGGGAGCTGCACTACAGAGCTGGGAAGGGCTGCGTCACACCACGTCCCTTCCAAACCCATCAGGACCTCGAGCAAATCCCCTAATCCCCATCGGTGCTCTGAGAGCCGGCACGGGCAGCCGAGAGCCATGAGGACGGCTTCAGCCACTCCGTGCTCATGCTGCTCAGCCATGGGGATCCCCGACAGCACAGGTTAATGAGCTGCCTGTGTTTCCTAATCCTCTGAGCAAACTCTGCCGGGAATGATTACTAGCCCCCAACAAAGGTCGTGCTCTACCAGCACTCCCTGGTCATTGCACTGGGACATGTTTTCTTTACACTTGCACGTAGCTGCCGAGGCTCCATTATTTCCCTGCATTTGATTTCTGACAAAGCATTTCTGTTGGTAAATACCCGCTGCTTCGTGCTGAGCACTGCTTTCAACCACCCTCCCTGCAGCTGCGGGAGAGGAGAGGAGTCAGCTAAATCCACATCCAGCCTGGGTAGTTTCCGTAGACATTGGGAACCCCTTGGACCTTGGAGGAAAGGACCCGCAGGAGCTCAGCCCATTTTCAGGCACAGCATCTGCTCTCCAATACAGGTGACACGTGCACTTGACTCTGCAATCCCCACTGCTTGATCTAGCACTGGGAAGGGGAATTCATCAGTGCACTGAGGGGTTTCAGTTCTAAGCAGGTAAGGCTTAATACGGGTGATCAGGAGGAGAAACAATCCTTTAAAATGGAAAACAAAGATGAAGAAAGGAGTGCTTTTAAGTCGCAGCCTGCAAAGCCTGGTGCTGGGGTGCCCTGGGGACCAGGATGGCTCCTCTCCTCATACCTATGCAGCTCTGCAAGCGAGCAAGGCAGCTCCCACCTGACCTGCCGCTGCCCTCACCCACTCCGCAATCATTTTTCCAGGAATCTCCGTTTCCTCCGTTATCATCCTCCCACCAAGTCTCTTCTCTGTCCTTTGATCCTCTTTTTTCCTCTCCCAGCTGCGGGATGTGATGCTTTCCCTCTTTGCTGGCAGAGAGGCCCCGTTCTCCGGCAGTATCGGAGCTGCTTGTGTGGAGTGCTGGTGACATATTGTGGCTGGGCTGGTTAATCACACATATTCCCAAGAGCTATCAAAGCTGGTTGGAGCCGAAATCTGATCTAATGCAAAATACTCATACTGCCCCCCAAAACCTACACAAACCAGCGAGGGCTGTAGTTATCCACATGCCATAGGCTTAGCCTTTCTGCCTGGTACGGTTAAAGGTTGAAGTCTGAAGGGTTCTACACTACTGATGTATAATTACATACGTGCATGGAGTATTATTTAACACACTAGCTTGACTTCAAAAATATTCTGATTTAAGCTTGAACCTGATGATATTTACATATAAAATTCTCAGCTTACCACTGCTGGCGGACCCTACAGTTCAGTAACACTCTTAATTAAGGCCCTGATGGGGCTCCGTGTTTAAGGTTATGCTTAAATCTATTGACTTAATAAAATTAAATATGCATAATTATTTATTGCTGACTAGTGCAGACACGTGTGTGTAACCTATTCCGTTCACTCTCACTCTATGCACTTCTGGGGGCAGACCCTGGCTTTGTGTTTAATTTGTGTATCATCAAACAGAATGGTGGGGCCAGGCTCTTAGGCACTACAAGTAAGATAATCGTTTAACTGACATCATTGTACTGATTTAAGGCAAAAGAACTTCTTGCATGCGAAAGCACGTGCATAAATTGTTATCATTTTATTTGTTAATTGTTATCAATTGTTCAAGCCTGTGTTTATGAACTTTACCAACCCAGAGCCTAAATATACCCAATGTCAGCAGGTCGAGGGCAGTTGCAGCACCTGCGAACCCTTCCAGCAGAATGTATTCAGGCTACAGCATAGCTGCACAGCGGTACCCGGAAAATATTCAAGTCCTTCCTAGTGACCTCATGCCAAACTGACGTTTCAGAAATGCGATATCAAGTCATTTAAATACTGCCAGTTTATGCAGCATCTCAGTTATCCTTTAATATTATGCTTACTTTTTTCCCAAAGAGAGTGGTGTCTAATCATGTCAGGATTTTCTTAAGTAATTCTGCCCCAGGGTAAAGAGTATTTTTTTATACAGCAGCAACGGATCTATATGGCTTTAAGAGGCAGATTCTCCTAACACTCAGGGCCTGGCTTAGAGGAGGCTCCTGAACTGATTCTGTCAAAAAGCGTTTGCATTTTCTTCAGGGCAAGTTAGAAAAGGGAAAAAACCTAAATGCGTTTTGACATTTGTATTTCGAGTGTTATCTGTCAAATATGCCAGGACCAGATCACAAATTTCCTAAAGATTGTTGTGGCTATCCAGCCTATCAATAGCAATCTGGAGCTCACATACGATCCAGGCGGAAAGGCACGTTGATAGAGTGCAGTGACAGATTTCACATTAGGACAGAGGAGAAATAGGGGGCAGCTAACAGCATCTTTAAAATTGCATATGGGTCTTCTCGGTAAGTGAGGTCTGACAGGCTAGTTTGCAAAAACCAGAGAGGAAACAGAAACCAGAAGGTTGCCCGAGGCCATGGCCACGCTACCTGGAGCTGATCAGTGGCTTCGTCACACGTGTCTTTCGTCCCTTACATTTTCTGCTGCTGTGGGCAAAATTACTCTGTAGGAAGCCTTGACCTTTCACTTCCTATTTATATGTTATTTTTGAGCAACGGATCTCTTCCAGTCCCCGTTTCTCTGAAACCAGCTAGGGGCAGAGGGACTATGCAGGGAAAGGCAAGCAATTCCACCGGGGTCTGAGGGATGCTGAGGAGCAGAGCCGTCCCAGGACGGGCATCCCCACCTCCTGCAGAGCCCCTGCCCTGGGACGGGCTGCAGCACTGGCCTGGGTACCTGCTCCGGCAGGACAAGCAGCACTTACGGGGGACACCCAAGTGCAGCCTTGCATATGCCTGTTCAAAATCAGCGGCAGCAGAGGACAGAGGCTGCTTAGATTTTACATTGGTTCATCTATTTAGTCCCCCAGGTTTGTTATTGATTCCACCTGTGACATTACACAAAAGCCCCCATCGACTACAGGACCATTTAGGATGATTTCTGATACTCCAGCAGCATCAAATTAGATCTGCTTCAAGGTGATCTGCCAGCTCTGCCTCTCCATCACACAGCGCGCAGCTCCATCCAAAGCACCCTATTCTAATACTCCGTTTTAATACCGTGCAGAGAGGACATCTGCAGGTCCCATTATTAGATGAAATTAAAATTCATTGTGCTGGTTACATTCCTAGGTATAATGTATTTGCACCACTAGTAAAACAGCGAGAGCCCACCAAAGGCAAGACGCCGTGCATTGTATTAGCTACATTGATTTGTAGATGAGGAGTGCACGAAGTGATGGCACACTGTACTCTAACATTACAGTGAAAATGCCAATGAAATGTAATGCTGTGTAGAGAGACGTGAATTGTTCCGAGTATATTAATAGTCGGGCTGAACATGGGGAAAAGGTGTTGGTGTGTTTGTTGCTGAAAGTTCTTGAGATCCCATGTGGTAAAGGGATGCTGGTCTGTTTGACTGCGGGTGACATTATCCTTGCTAAGAGCGTGCCTGTCCCAAGGTTTTCCAGGGATCATCAATTCCCTGAGTCCTGCTACAGATGCTGTCAACCATTTAATTATGGATGCTTAATCACTGGCGGTGGATTAGCCCCTGGTCTCCTCCAAACACAAGCATGTACGTGCAACAAAATCTGAGTTTCAGAGCTCAGGCAGTGAGCTCCCAGGTAGCTTCGATTTCCCATAAGGTTGTCCCTGCACGATGAATACCTTTCCGTCACATCCAGGTGGATGGGAACAGGCTTCAGCAGCTGTTTGCTGCTCACACAGTGAATCCTTCTTCAGACCCAGGGCAGGGCCTGGCCCACAGGAAATATTCTGCAGTGGACTGCATTTTCGCAAGGTTTGAGAGATCGCTTGAGTATGCGATGAGCTGAGGGACCAGTTCAACATGCAATATTGCAGGAGGCACCACGATTCCCCCTGTGCCATATGACATGGAGCATATGTGCCATATGCATCTTACCTCCCCCAGGATTTCTGGGGGGGATGCTCTGCAAAGCACTGAATCTTAAAAACAGTTGACGCTGAGCACCAGACCTTCTTTTCCCTCCCAGTTTAATTCCATCCTGGTCCTGGCAGCTTCTGCCCCCACAGCCTCTAACTTACACTGCGCACAAATACTAAGCTTTTGTAATCCTTCCTCTCCAGTGGGTCAAGATATTAATCACTGACAATGCAAACGGGAATCATTGGCCATCACAAGACTGATGGAGTCCCCGGAGGGTAGGTGGGATGGCGAGGTGGCACACAGAATGACTCTTAAAATATAGCTACCATCTATTTCATAGTATTGATAGATTTGAATATCAGCTGTGTACCTGTTATGAATAGTTTACAAAACTTAAGGGACTTCTAATATCCATGTTTTAGCTGTAATTCCACTTTCCTACCAAAATCTAATGTCTTCTGAATCCTGTGTCACTGCTGACATAAACAGCTCCTCTTTCTCCATTCAAAAGAGGCAAAAATAACCCATCGATAATAAGGAATATAAAGGGTAGATTCATTTTTTAGCATCAGCAGGATGCCACAGCCAGGATATAGAAACAGATGTGAGTGCCATGGCACGGCCCCATTGCCTGTGCTGCAGGGAGGCATTGCTGCAGAGCAAAATGGAAACATTTCTCTTTTTTTTTTTTTTTTTTGTGGAATCAGAGGGTTTTACAGGCATCATAACCACTGGGAATAAACCATACAGGGCAATAAGGGGCAGTTTGGCGACTTGGCAGGAAGAGAGCAGCAAGCACACTTGCTGGAGCAGTAAGCCAGACCATCCTGGGCAGCAGCAGCCCGAGCACTCAGCCCTGGGACAAAAATCAGCCTCTTGAAAAGACTCCAAACTCATCCCAGCACAGTCAGAACCCCCCCGGCCACCCCTGCACCTCCCAGGGCTGCCCTGACTTCAGCCCAGCACTGGCCTCCGGGCTCACCCAAACATCCCTGCGAGATGTGTGTTGACCTCCGGAGAGATGTGTCAGCAGTGGGGAGTGCACTGACAGCCTAAAGGAAAAATCAGGGCCAGGGCTGGGCATTTTGGGACATCTCACTGTCACTGTACCCAAATACCATCTTCTCCCAGCTGCAGAAATGGCCCCTTGCCCAAGATCCCAGAGTGCAAACCCCACGGAGCAGGATTGACTCCATAACTTCAGGAACTCCCCTCCACCAGAGCATCAACCAGGCTGAAAACGATGCTGACCTCCATAAATGCTCCGGGTGTCCTTCTGTCCAGCTGCAAATACGTAATGCAAGTTCCCTTTGGAGATGAAATCACGCAAATAAAACAACTCCAGAAATCCTCAGCAAGGTCATCCCAGGACACGCCATAACCACCTCTAGTGCCTTGCTAATGGGTTGGATAAATATTTAAATCACTTATTAGCTTTCTCAG
>NW_008825100.1:1059196-1060384 GCF_000699105.1 Pygoscelis adeliae
TCCTGATGGTGAAGAGGAGGAATAGGCACCGTAGGGGATGAAGGGATGTCCAGCAGCATGCCGAGAACCGGGTGCTCAGCACCTTGTGCCAGCACAGGGCCAGCCTCATGGGCTGGGGCATGGTCCCGGCCTGCTCTGCCACCACTGAGCTGAACCGGGGACTCGCAGAGGTACTTTGGTATCTGCTTGAAAATACATTAAAGCCCTTCCTCTTGATGGACACATTTGCAGTATAAATAGTTATGCCCTCTTTATTTCACTCTGAGGTTTAATTAATATATAAATCAAATGCTTATAAAACTCACAAATGCTTGGGAAGATGTAAAATTTAATTAGTTTGCCCACACAACTCCATATGTCAACTGTTAGCTCAATTACTCTTTGCCATGAAATACCGACTGCACTTTCCCATATTGGTAATTTCCCTCTATCTCAGAGTCATGGTTAATCAACACCCTGAACTCAACACACACACTTGTGTTAAATTAAATATTGAGCACAAGGAGTGAGAGCCTCCTTAATGAAATCACAGCTGGATTTTGCTCAGAAATGAGATCCTCATGGAATACTGGGGCAGATGATAATCTCCGGGGTGCAGGGCAGGTTATTGCCCTGCTCCAGGATGTGCTACCAGACCAGCTCGCAGGAGGTGCACCACCACACTCACGCTATCACATCGAAGGCTGGAGGAAATACATCTCTGTTCGGGTTTTCTTGGGATGGGAGAGGAACGGGGCAGATGCCGGCCAGGCAGGGACTGGAGGAGACAAGGGGAGGCTGGGGATGAAGCACCCGGCAGGGATGGGTGGGAAGGGGCAGGCAATAGATATGCTGCGATCGGCTCACGCACGTGCAAAGTGCAGGTGTGCAGCAGTTAAAGACAGTGACAAGCTGTATGCATTAAATACACACTAAAAGCACGTTTAGGTCAGCCCCCAGTCTGGCAGCCAGAGTCAGTACACATAAGCACCGCCGCTGCATTTATTCCTATTTCAAAATTTTCAAGTGACAACAAAATGTCAAAATTATCACCTGGAAAAGGGCCAACAAACTCGCCACCCTCCTGGGGTCCCCCTCCTCCCCATCCCCATCCCCGGCACAAGGGCTCCAAAAGCCCCCTTGGCTCGCACGCCATGGGGCGCAGCCCAGCTTTGTGCCGAGCCGTGCCGGCTCCCCCCCCCGCCGCGT
>NW_008825100.1:1060419-1068259 GCF_000699105.1 Pygoscelis adeliae
TTGCCTGCCTCGCCCGCGGCATCCGGCGCGCTTGGCTGCTCCCGGCACAATAGCTGGCCAGTGGCATTGCGTGGGCTCCTGGCCGGGCACATCCCGCTGAGGCCAGATCCTGCCCACCCACGGGAAGCAGGGGGACGGGGATGGGGACGTGGCCATGACCGTGACCGCGGCACTGCAGCCGACGGGACCATTCAGTGGGGAGGAGGATGCCAGTGGGTGGATATGCTGTAGCAGAGGGTGCAGCAGCCAAGTGGA
Organism: Pygoscelis adeliae; assembly: GCF_000699105.1. NCBI lineage: Eukaryota > Metazoa > Chordata > Aves > Sphenisciformes > Spheniscidae > Pygoscelis > Pygoscelis adeliae. The sequence continues at coordinate 1,060,675 of NW_008825100.1, forward strand.
AATTAAGAAATCTGGGGGGGGATGCACTAAACCATTTCACCACCTTCAAGAGAACTCCCTTGGAATAAAGATGTCTCTAACTCTAAAAAATACTTTAAATTAAGCTCTTATTCTTCCCATTTGTGCCGCTTGCCTGTATATAATTTTCCCATTTGTGCTGTGAATACAGACTATTCATTTTCCCTAAAACTATTTTCTTACCCATTTTGGTTTCAAAAGCTGGTGCAGGAGCAGAGCACGGCCGCTGCCACCGTGCATGAGCCACCAGCACTGCCTGTCCCTGTGGCTTCTGCTCGGAGCCGTTTGCACCGGGCTTTTACAGTCCTTGAAACATTCCCAGCCGCTTTCCTTCCCAAGGCAAGGGCCCGCTTGTCAATAAGTCCCTGGTTTGCCCCCGGGGTTTGGGTTTTGCTCCCCTCACTATAAAGGGGGAGCTGCGGACCTTGCTGAGACGATGCTGGGAAGCCGTAAGCCTTGGATCAAGCCCTCCCAGTTTAGCATACATACTTCAAATCTCCCCTAAACCCATGAGATTAGGTGAAAGCCCCATTTCCCTGTGCACTGTGGCCATCTCCAAAAAAATTATAATTTCAAGCATAAAACCACTTTGGAGGGGTGGTTGTTGGGGTTTTTCTTAGATTAAGCTGTCCTGATATAAACAGAACTGGAACACAGATGCAAAATAAAATCATTTTCATCCTCTAACTTCTTTCTTCAGGCAATCAGCTTGTTTCTTTAATTCAAATTAGGTCTTCATATTCAAGTCTCATTTTATCTAATCTTCTTTTTCAATTAAATTCAACTGTCTGTGATCTTCTTAACTTCCTATGCTTCCCTGCATGGCTAATACAGACAAATTTTGCATTTGTTCCTTTCACTTTCCTTTTTTTTTTCACGCTGGTGACGTTGTTCTTAACAAAACCATCTTCTGGCAGAGACAACTGGGTAAGAGCAGAGCCACGGTTCGCTCCGATCCTGAAGCACACCTGTGTTGCCCGAACACAAGCAACAGCTACTAAAACAGCACTGCTAGGAGGGGGAATATGTTTTCCACTGACCTGCTGCCTCTGCTTGACATCGGGCTGTTCATGCTCACCGTGAGCAGGGAGGAAACCCGGAGCCATGGGGCGGCGAGGCTGGGGCAGGCTTTCCACCTTCATCAGCCAGCATTGCATTAGAGGAAAAGGAGCATCCCTCTGCTTTTTGAAGTGTCCCTTCAAAACAGAGCCTTTATTTCTTTAGCCTTTCTACAGGGATAAAAGGAAGTGTTTCATGAAAAGCACGGTGTTAAACATGGGTTACAAGTACCTGGGGAGTTCAGACCAAGTCAGACTCCTGATTTCAAGTGTCCAATATTCAACGCGTTGCAATGCCTGCAAATGGAGCCGCAGGGTAGCTCCAAGCTACATAGAAGACGTTTTTTTCTTAATAAACCCTTTCAGAGAGCCTTCCCCAGGACACCCAGCACTCCAGACACATGAGCACGGCCCACCGCCCCACACTGGGTCCAAACTCGTCCCTCCTGCAAGCCGTGCACCAACTCTGAAGTCCCACCCAGGTCACTGCAGCCTGACCCTACCCCTGGTCGGGACGGGGGGACCTGGGGAAAACCGGGGCCATTCAACAGAGAGGGAAATCAGCTGCCAGCAGGAAGGAGAATTTTTAGGAGAGTTTCGTCCACAGCTGTGAAGCATCCAGGGGGCAGAGTGAGGAGGCAATGCTGGGAGGCCCTTCCCTTGAAGGTGGTGAAGGTATCACACATCAAGAAGACTGTTGGCAGTGAGCAGACTTCGGACAACAATTAGAAAGGGACAAAGTCGGGAAAGCTGCAGCAGCCAAAGGATAAACCTCAATATATAGAGGTGATGTATATCGTCAGCCACATCTTTATCTGGCCACTTCTTTGATGTAAGAGTGTAAAAGGCAGCTGGAAGCACCCTGCCCTGCCCAGTGGCCACCAGACCTGGCATTTGCAGAGGAGATGCTCCTGTGGGATTTGCTTCGTTATTGCATTACGGGTGTTTTGCTGCTTTTATGCTGTAGCAAAGCCTGGCTGTTTCAGCATCGGTGTCATCGCGATTCTTTCAGCACTTCTGGAAAGGTTATATGAACCAGAGGACCAAGGATCAGGTGACAAATTCAGTTTCCACCATCTTTTTTAAGTACTAAGAAATGCTTAGTCTCTCTGGTTATGATAAAAAGCTAGAAGCAGCCCCCAAGTGCATTTCAAAGACAGAAAGACCAGAAGGCAAAGAAAAAAGGCCCCCAATTTTATTATTTTGTATAATCAGAGTATAATTGGAGAGCAGACGCTGTCTGTAGCATGCTGCCATTGGGACTCTGGATTTTTAATAAGAAATCCATGGGGGAATTAGACGCTGTTTCAGTGGTGTTGTGGCTGATTTACAGGGATGCACCTGGAGCCAGAATCTGTGCCCTGAGTCACTGTACTTCACCAAAAGCAAAAAATTTAGGCATCATTTGTAAATCCCTGCAAAAACTGGGTCTGCGGTGGAAACAGCGACAGCCCCTTAATTATAGTAGCGCTTGTGGGAGCTGTGATAATTAGGAGTTTCTGGTGTTCTGGAAATCAAAGTGGTTTCTATTCTCTTCTTTAATTAATTCAGGCTTTTATCTATGAAAGTGGAGATGAATTAAGGTTCTGCTCTGGGCAAAGTGCAATGATGCCTGTGTAGTCCCGGCAAGGTGAAGCCACCGGACCCCAGGACTTGGGCAATGTCCCTCACGCTGCAGCATCCCTGGCCTCCAGTTCTCGGTATTTCGGGAAAATCAAAGGGGAAAGGTCACAGGGGGACGTGCCCTGAGTAGGACTCGCCACGTCACACGTGTATCGCAGGGACCTGCTGTACGGGGACATGTGTCCATGTATCCATGGCAGAGGACAGACCGCCTGCCAGTGGGAATTCATGCGCAGCAGATAACAGACACCCAGCATTAGCACCTCCCCACACTGGAAGGGGCAAGTCAAGCTGTGTAAAAATCATAGGACTGGTATAAAACCATGATTTTTTTTTTTTTGTTTAAAGCAAATTAATGTTATAGGTCCCTTTTATTTTGTCCTGGGAAGCATTGATTTTGTGAGGTTTTGTCTGGCAAACCCCTAGGGCTGGGAAATTACACTGAAAATCCATGTGACTGTTGTAAGATGACAACAGCAGTATGGGATTTGTGGTAAAATCATGCAACATGACCAAAGCAGATACCTTCACAATGGGAAATCACACATGCACGGATGGCAGAGAGAGGTTTTTAGCTGTAAGTAAAGCCTCCAGCTGATGGGATGGCCTCAGTACTGGAAACAGGAGCGTCTGCCACCCACCAGAGCTGAAGGTGGCAGCCCTGGCCAGTGTATCACAATTAACTCACGCAGCTAATTAATTCAATCCAGCCTTGACAATGTTATCGAAGAGCTGCCTGGAAATGATCCTTTATGGCAAAGTCCATTTTTATATCCAACAAATTAGGACCCATCCTGGACAAGCCGTGCTCCGGTTTGGGGCATCTCCATGCCCTCATCATTTCCCATATAGTGAATTCTGCTGCAGGTTCCCAAACCATGGGCTCAGCACTAGAGCCGTGCCCTAGAGCAGCTTTGTGTTGGATTAAACTGTTCTCCGGGAACGAAACTGCATTTCAGCATCCACCCTCTTTCATTTTTGGTCTTTTTCTCTTTTTCCTACTAGATGGCGCCTGCATGACAGGCGGGGACGAGCCCGGCAGCACCAGCGCGAAGCATCTCTACCAGGTCTCCTCCGTGAAGGGCTGATAAATGACATTTTTCTCTGAAAAGCCAGGCAGCTGTGAAAGCGATAACCTGCCGTGCGCTGATTAGCGGCAAGAGACCGTTTTCTGGTAGCGCCACATTAACTGTGCTTTCCGACTGACTTCCCCGGGGGATGTTGCCAGACCCCCGAGGGGGCCCGGGGCCCAGCCAGAAGCTGAATCCATGGTACCCTGGGTGTGCGTAAGCCCTGTACAGACAATTCCAGCCCGAGCATCCTCCTGAGCACCCTGGCAACACGGCCATGCTGCCAGGGTGCTCAGGAGGGTGCTCAGGCTGGAAGTGTCCGGCACGGCTGTGCAGCCACCTGTACTCGGCCACATCTCACTACAATAGCCTTGTCCAAAATCCAGGCATTTCACTGGTATTTCTGGATCATCCACGGGAGACACGCAGCCGCCGGCGGGAAGCAGGCAATCAGCCTGGGTGCAGACCCCCCGTCGTCAAGCACTGTACAGCCACTGACGACGACGCCCAGCCCTCGGGTGGGAGGAGGGCTGTGGGATATCGCACATCCCTCCCCACCTAGGATACCCTGGGAGGGGCATGGCAGCGCTTTGTCCTGCCTGCAACCTTCCCTCAAGCCGCTCCCCTCTTCCTGTTCCCTCCTTGCAGCTCCGTGAGGATACGGCCACGTCTGTCCCCAGCGCCGTCAGGATTCAGTATCACCCCCAGTAGTTCCAGGTAACCCCGGCAGTCGGGGGACAACATGAGCTACTTCTTCTTCACCCAACAAAGATGCTGTTTGCGCAACTCCAGCTTCACAGAACCATTGCAGCTCCCCCCGCACCCACTTTTGCAGCCCCTGGCTTATTTCCCTCACACGTGCTCTCTGTTTCACAACCACGCCAAATTCATTTCTGGCCTCCGCTCGCTGGCAATAATTAACCACACATTATCAATTCCACCTCGCCTGCATTGTACATGCACCTTTCCAGCCTCTCAGCTCCTTTCTGGGCTCGGCAGTTTCGGCACCGCCAGGCAATGTTCCAGTCCGGAGCGCTGCACCGGCGAACCCGCCTGACGCTCCTGTTGTATTTATAACCCAATTTCTCAACCCAAACAGTATCGCTGGGTCCCAGGAAAACAGCTTCCAGCCCACAACACAGCCTGGAAAGGCCAGAGGAGGAGCTACGTTTACTGACCACCCTGCCAGATAGGTTTGCCTTGCAGACGGTAAGTGCCACTTACTACCCATGGATTTCAGGGGAAAGTGGAACCATTTCCTTGCTGTGACATTGCAGGTGGCAAGGTGAGACAGTGTCCCTGGCAAGGTGAGACAGTGTCCCTGGCAAGGTGAGACAGTGTCCCCGAGCTCTGCTTTTGTCACAATATTTGCTCAGGTGCGGCCGCTGCTGCCCAGCGCTGCTGCATCCCCCATGGCCTCCGGTCCACACCAGCCCTGGGGCTGGCACGTACACCTCCATGATGCACCCAAGGGAGCTGGCAAGGGGGAAGCAGCATGGGGGGGCTCAGGGACCACCGCATTGGTGTCTGGGTACACCGATGCCCAGGCATGCCCTGGGACAGGGGAGGGCCACCCACCTTATCAATTAGGTGTGGGATGGGAGGTGAGCTGGCCCGGTGCATCCCTCCACGTGGCCACCTCGGATGGCTCGAGCATTCCAGCAAGAGCCCCGAGACACAGCGTGGGAGGTGGGGGCTCCCCACGGCTCCCTGGCCCGGCAGCCAGGAGCTGCTGAGGTTCATCTGCTCGCCCGTGCCATGCTGTGCCGGCACATGGGCACCAGCAGAGCCTGCCAGCCCCGGCCCTGAGCAGATCCAAAGTGACTGCCCAGCCCCATGGGGGGGAAGGACAGGGAAGAGGGGGCACAGGTGGCACTACAGCCGAGGAGACGGCGGGGGCACAGCCAGCTGGGCACAGGGACACAGATGGTGCTGCTGGAGAGCCGCGGCTCCGACCACTGCGTGATGGGCCAGGAAAGATGACTGCTGGGACAAGAAGGGTCCAGCTGACACAGGGAAAACCCTTGGCTCAGGACCAGTAAGGAGAAAGAGGAAAAAAGCCAGATAAACACACAGAAACACCGGTCAAGGCCAGCATGAGTCAGGCACATTGGGTATCTCTGAGTAGAAAAGAATGAAGCCACCTTGCAAGCCCACATCAGGTCACCTCATTAGAAAGACAGTGCCCAAGGGCGTTCCTTGAGCAACCAATAAAGCCAGTCAAGGACCGGGACCTGGAGAAGCTTTAGCTACCTACTGAGACGTCTAGAGGAAAAATGGAGCTGCAGAACTCAAGCCATCCAGCAAACGGGTGGCCTGGACTGGGCTGGCCATGGGTTTGAGAAGAGGGAGACAGGTATAAAATGGGTGTTCATGTTGAGGCGCTTCTTTGTGACAGAAAGGTGGAAAAGCAAAGGATATTCTGGTGAAAATGATGGAGAAAAAAACCTCCAAAGTTTGCTATTCTATGAAAAGGAAGTGAAATCGCAAAAAAAAAGCAGATTTCAGTGCTTCGGCATAAAGGAACCCCAGAGGGCTGGTCATTACCCAAGGAAATGATCGTAAACCCGTAACAGCAGCCTTGCCCCACACAAGGGAAAGGTACAGAGGGGGACCCAGGCTGTGCAACCGCAGCTTTACAGAGACCTGAAAGATCAAGGAGGAATCATGTAAAATGAATCACAATGACCAAGGCAAACAAGGCAATGACTATGGGTTCTATAAATAAAAGGCAAAATTTGTCCTTTACATAATGCGGGAGTGCAGGTAACAAGATACAGAAAGCGCAGGAGAGTTCAACAATTCCTTTCCTTCAGTCTCCACAAAGGGCTGATCATGGCATATAAATTAAGTAACATTAAGATACGCATGAGGAGGCAGGGGCCACAACGGGGAAGAAGGGGGTGAGGAGTAATCTGGGTCTTTTGGCTGCACTCAGTCACAGATGGACTTCACGGAGGCGTGATGAAGTACAGATATCCCAATGATCCTCCTTCTCCTAACCATGCCAGTAGGTTTTCTCTCCTCTCCAGTATTCCCCAATACCCAGGGAACTTGCAGCATCTCAAAGTTTGCAGCTTGAATGCCACCAGCCTCTGAAGCTTTCTCTTATCCAAGGTCCCAGTGCCAGAAGCCACCAATGTGAGCTTTCCCCAGCAATCCCACATCTTCACTACAGCCTCCCTGTATCAGCAGGTTTCTGTATCTCTCACCCCATGGATGTAGAGTGGATGTGAGAGGCGGTAGGCACCCCCGAGCCAGGATGGCCCCAGTTGGCAGCTGGCCCCATTTGCAGGCAGCACAGAGGCAGGAGAGTGGGGACATCCACGGAGGACAGCAGTGAGAATGGGCTGAGATGGTTAAAACCACGGCCTGCCTGGCAGATGGGAAAGAAGTGGGGCTTCTTTCATCCCAAGAACACACATCCCGTGTGCAAGGCAGGCACAGAGAGGATGGCAGTCAGCAAAGATCAGGAGATTAGGAAAACCCTCCTAACTGCAGAGGCGGTGAAGCACGTAAGGCTCGGTTCAGAGGGGCTGCACATCCCTCCGCACAGGCTTCAAAAACAGACCGCACCAGCACCTCCCCAGCTATGCTGCGGTTTCGGAGACGGATGAGACAATCCCTTCGGGTCCCTCCCCTCCATGCCCCTCTTGTCTACTGAGTGAACCAAAGCTCCAGAGGGATTTTTTTTTTTTAAAGGCCTGTGCGTTTGACCCAGTGTTTTTGCCTGAAGACCCTACTTTTAGCACCAGCTCTCAGGTCTATCAGAGCGGGGCCGTGCAGCTGCGTTAGGGGTGGCTGCCACAGGACAAC
>NW_008825100.1:1069278-1078752 GCF_000699105.1 Pygoscelis adeliae
GCCTCGGTAGGAGTGTTGGGTTCGGGGCTGGGGCCAGGTCCCGGCCAGAAATTTCCGAGGGGGCTGGCGTGGCCCAAATCAGGGAGAGCTCTAGCAAGAGGCCGGCGGGATGCTCGTCCCCGGCAGGTCCGCGGGGCTGCGGTGAGGGGTGTCTGCTGGAAGCGCTTTCCCGTGGCTGCCAGACACGTCCGTGCAGGTACGGGAAACCCCCTGGCACCGAGCGCAAACCCGCCTGAAACGGGGCGGGTTTTGCTGTTCCGAGTAGACTCGTGGTTTGGTCCTCTTGAGCGCGGTGGGATGGTGAGGCACAGGCGGATGCACAAGTCAGGCTGTGCCCCTCAGAGAGCAGTCTGCGCTTAGGTTTCACTTTTTCATTCTCGGCTCACCAAATGCTTTGAGGAGATGAGTGGCTTCTTCCAGCAAGGGAGAAATCAGCACTGAGATATAAAAAAATCTTGGGAAGAATCTTGGCCAGGGCCCACGGTCCCTCAGAGGCGAGCGGGGAGCGGCCGTGTGGTTTCTGTACCGACCTAGGGGCTTATAAAAGGTACGAGGGTTGGATGCTCTGGGGGGGGGACTTCAGCGTTTGATCCGTGTCGGAGTAACGAAGGATGAAAGCTGTGAAGGAATTGGAGAAGTGACTTTGTAGTGGCGCTGTCCCACAGGTGATGTGACCTGGGGTGGGACTGTCCTTGTCCTGTGACCCTGGCCGGGGTGTAACCTCTGCCCGGTGGGATGCGTGGGGCTGTGACGGCCCCTTTGCTGAACAACGGGGAGCTTGAGGGAGCGTTCGTGTTTGTAAATGCCTGCACCCTCCTGAGCCAAGCAGAGGACGGACGGGTACTGAGGACCCCAGATCATTTCCCTTGGTATAGTCTAAATAAAACCAATGCACGGAAAAATGCCTCCCGAGGCAAGAAACCAAAACTGAGGGACAGTGGGAGAGGAAGGCCATCGCCTACAACATCAATACTCCTGTGGGCTGAGGAGATGGAGGACTAACAAGATTTAAATACTATATCAAGTTTAAGTTTTCTCCTCTTTTAAAATCACATTTGCTATGAAACAAATGTACAGTAATACAAGATCCCATAGTTACTGCACATATTTGATTTCCTCTGTAATTGTAAAGAAGAAAATGTTGATGACTCAACAAGTCTTTGTTTGAAAAAAACACACCAAACCCAGGAAAACATGCTTTTGGAAAGCATAATAATTTTTTGTTTGTTTGTTTTGCTTTTTATTTTTGTTCTTGCTTTGTTTTTCTTTTTATTGTTAGGAGCTATGCTTTGACTGTGACCTTGTAACATCACACCCATAAATAGAAGCAGGTTTAGATTCAGGGGAAACACATTTTTTCCGATGGTGGAAGAAGTAGGCCAGCCACGCCGGCTCTCTTGAGAGGTGGGGAAGGCACTGGCAGCTGTGGTAAGAGGTGTCACATACCAAGAATTAAAACCCACCAATTTGTTATCTCTAAGTTTACCGTCACTGATTAGAATTAGCTTTTTCTCAAACCCACGATGGAGGCAAATGCTAGTTATTTCCAAATTTTAAGTTGCTGCTTCTTCATAGGGTAGTTTTCCCTGCAGCCCTACAGTGGATTAAGCAGCTTCCCATCTTCATCTAAGTTTAAGTGAAATGTAGCTTAACTGAAAGGATAAAACATTTTGAAAGCACGTCAGTGATGTGGGAGCTTACGTCCCGTTTCCAAAAGCCCTTAGGTACTTTGGGGCCTAAATCACTTGAACATTTTGAAAATTTTGTCCAGGGTTTAAGGAATTGAGACAGAAATTCCTCCTATCCTTTTTTCAGGTTCTCAGATTTTCAGTGAGTCTCTCTAAAGCCTTGATTGTGGTAACACTTGCATATGCATTTCCATTTAGTTTGTATGAATACACCACATTTTTGGAAAAAATGTCTTAAGAGCTCCCCATGGACGGTAGGCTTCAAGAATCAGGGTCTGTGGCCACAACAAAAGTATGCTGATACCAACTACTGATCAAGTGTAAGCACTAATATATACCAACATGCATCGCTTCAGGTACTTGGAATAAATTAACTTCTCATTGCGAGGGTGTGCTTGCCAAAGACGGGTGCGGGAGGCAGCGCTCTGGCAGAGCTGGCTTTAAAAAACACATTAAAGACCATCAAAGAAGGATCTCAGATGGACAGAACCGACCAGGCAGGCAGCATCAGTTCCCTCTGCAGCAGCCAACGTAGCTTGGCACAGGATGGCTCTCCTGAGCGGTGGTGAAATACGTGGTGTTTGTACTCATCCAGCACACGTGGGTCTCGCTAAGTTGTTGGGGTCCTTGGGGGAAGGCATGTTGTGCACACCTGCACGTGCACACGTGCGCACACATGCACCAGACCTCCTTCGCCCCGAAGGTGGTACACCTGAGTTGGAAGCTTCTGCTGCTGCTTTATACTGAGGTGTTCTCCTTCCCAGATACCTCTCCTGGCCATCACAGCCACTCAGCACAGCAGGTATGTCCGTGGCATGCCTTGAACGGAGTACAGTGTGCTCAGGCAAAACAAGTGCTATATTCACAAGGCAACGTGATCACTGTAGTCATCGTCCTTCCGTGGTCCTTTTCTGGTGAAGCCACCTGCTGCCTTCTCTTGCTTTTCCTCCAGCTCCTCTCAGGTCAGTAACACTCCCTCTTCTTCCTCCTTTCCTGTTGGTCTCATCACCTGCTTGAAGGAGTGAAGAAAAATAGAGACAAATGTAAAATAGATGTCCAGAACGGCACAGACACAGCAAGACGTTAGCAGCTTGGTGTTCCTCAACAGAAGGGACCAGGTGAATTCGACTCCCCGGGCTGACCAGCGACACCCCTGCCAGTGCAGGGGAAAAGGTGAAGCGAGCTGGCTCTGCTCTCCGGGATGTCGGACCAAAGACACGTTTCTGCTGGACACAGGCAAACAGCCAGGGGTGGGAGGGGGGAGGCAGAGTGCTGTGGCGTCCCAGCATCTCAGGGCAGTGAGTTGACTTTCAGTGGAGAGCATCTCTCTCCCACCCGTCTCCCACCCATCTGGATCCCCGAACAGGACCACCTGGTCAGCTGGTCGCGTTTGCCCTATCTCTCCCAGTAGCTTCCCAGGAGCTGCTGGGAAAGGCAGATGAGGCAGAGTGTGGCCCTACATGAGCTTCGTTGCCTTTCCTGGGCAGAGCGCCCCATTTTCATGGCTGTGCATATTCAGGGCTGGCTCAGAGCTACCTCTGTGCACTGTGTGCCGTGCCTGTGCTCCGAGGGAGGAAAGCAAGAGATCAGCAGGAGCTGGGCTGACCCCATGCCGTAGGTTGTGTCTTCCCTCCACCCCAACCTGCCTCCCAGGCCATCTTCTCCCCCCATGTGGTCCTGTGCATCCTCTGAGTCACCAGGAGAGGCAAAATCAGAAAGGCGAGGGAGTGCTTATCTTGGAGACCCTTCTAACAGGCACTGCAGCGTGGGAATAGCCAATCCAAATATTTTCATGCGCATGCAGCACAATTCCTCTGCGTCTTTCCTGGAAAGAAATAAAGAGGTTTTAAACAGCCGAAGCCTGCCAGCTCCCTGCGGTGACTGCTGAAGTCGGGTCTCACCATCTCCGGAGCCCTCAAGCTCCCAGCAGGGCACACGCTGCCTAGTGTGTGTGGAAGAAAAGAAGAGATTTTCTGAAGAGCAGAAGAGATTTTCCCCAACTCGGTTCAGGCAGGAGCACCTCCTCTCATCGTGTCTGGCCGCAGAGCATTATTAGATCTACCTGGGAAGCTTCCACCACCCAGGGTTTTGGCTGCTTCCCCACTCTTCCCGCATTTCAGGAGGGGAAGGCTCGGAAATGGGTGAGTCACTGTGAGATAGTCGTTAACTTGGTAAGAGCAGCAAGCGAATTAAGACCTCAAAAGAAAGCAAGAGAAGCCACATAAGACTTAAGTATGGCACCTGAAGTTGTTGTAAACCACCCCTTTATGTCACAGAACTGTGAGATGATATGCAGGGAAAATAACCTTATTCAGAGTCACATCAGTCAGATAAAGTCCTGCGTGCTATGTCAGCATCAGCGCTGCTCTACCAAAACCCCATCTTGCTTCAGGTCTGTGCTTTCCACAGATTTACCATGAAACCTCCGGGCTTCCCAGACTTTCAGATTCCCATTTTATGAAGTTTTATTACAGGGCAGGATTTTCTCAGGCCTCTCGTTACTCTGTCGACAGCAGGCACAGGCAGCAAGATCTTTTAGCAGAAGAGCAGAGGAAGCTCTTCAGACAAGGACTTTGCTGCAGAGAAGTGGTAACTGCAAAGGGGGGGCCCTTTCCCTTTGGAGGCAAATTTGGGAGAGGAGGGTTTGGGGCTACCTATAGCAGAACCTGCTGGTAACTGTGCTTAAAAGTACATAGTTTTGATGAAAAGAGCAAGCCAAAGGTTTGTTTTCCAGTTCCATATCATAGGCTGGTGATTTTTCTGCTCAGCATTAATGTTGCCCATTGAACCTTGGGAAGGGAAATTGTCCCTGCGAAGTGACCACAGGCTGATGTATATCTATAGGAAAACTGCAGCCGAAATGTCTGTGCTTGTGTGGGAAAAAGAGACTATTTTGCTCCGGTGGGAAATTCTGGTAGCCCTTTTCCTCCGCTTTCCCCTGTTTTGAAAGCTGTTTTTGAATTTTGGTCATGGTGAAGAACATCCCGTGGTCAAGGACGTGCCTTTGGCTTCACTGCTGTCTTCCAAAACCAACATCCTCAATATTCATCAATGTTTAAACCAGAGGGTGTACGGAGTGGGGAGGGTCAGTGCCTGTCAGCGGGTGATGGAGTCAGGAGGCACATACTGAATTTGTCGGTGACACTGAGCTGTGAGGGACTGGAAATGTTTTAGAGGAGGAAAGACTAAGAATTTAAGATTGTGACAAATTGGAGAGATGGTCTAAAAAACAGGGCACGTGTTATGTCCTGTGTGGTAGAACCGACTGACCGCATGGACACCAAGCGAGCGACCAGGCAGGCAGCGGCTGTGGGGAGCCAGAGGATGGGGTGATGGGCACCATGGCCCGTGAGTCAACGGCGTCACGCAGTTGTGCAAAAGCAAACAGCGTACTAGGATGAAGAAAGAGAAGTGGCACATTGGGGAAGTGGCATCTCTGCTCCAGCCGGTGCATTTTAGGGGCTCGATTGGAAAATGCAGTTCTGGGCATCCTCCAAGAAAAATGAGAGCAAGGAAGAGAGGCTGAATTGTCGGACACTCAGCAAATAGCAGCTCTGAGGAAAGAGTTGGGTTTCACTCGTGCAGGAAAAACTGAAGGGAGACGTGAAACCCGTTCTCAAAATGCAGAATGTGTCTGCAGAGAAGGAGGGGGCAAATCATTTGCCATGTCCTTTGGGGGTAAGAGAGTAAGCGGTGAGGTTAACTGGATCAAGAGATAGAGGGGAGAAAGCTGGGCTCTGCAGGAGCTTATGCAAGTGGGTTTAACAGATAAACACCTGATAAATGAGCTAATCAGATAAACACCTGCCCTGGGGCAGGGGGAGGGATGAGGACCTGTGAATGCAAAGTGCAGTGGGGTGCAGAGCGGTGGCAGGGGGACATGCAGCAACCCTGGGAGTCCATGGCAGGTCTGGGGTAGGATTGGAAGGCAGGGAAGCTTGGAGTCTCGGGGTCACAGCAGCCCCACAGGTCCCACAGCAGGTCTGGGGTCACAGCAACTCCGTGGGTCCCACAGCAGGTCTGTCCCCACCATATCGCAGGGGACAGCCTCAGCACCCAGCGATGCCTGCTCGGGGCAGCACCATCTCCCCCAGGGCAGGTCCCTGTCCCACCGCCCCACCCCGGCGGGCGCTGGGTGAACAGCTACCCCCTCGTTCCCATCAGCGCTCCCTACGAAGGGGACGAAGGACGGCGGTGGGGGAAGCCTGGCTCCCAGTGTTTCCTCATTCTCATGCCCTGGCTGGCGTCCCGGGTAGGTTTGCAACATGGCTTTTCTGGCTGAAGTAATACCAACGGGTGATTTATTCCCTTTGCCAGTTCCTGGTTTGCACCATTGGGGAGTTAACTCTGCTTTGGAAGGGGAAAGAGGCATCAAGCCTGGTTTTGCCCCCTCCTTCCCTTGCCTGCAGAGCAGAGGGGTTATTTCCAGTCAGCCTGGGCAGGACTGAAAGGTCTCTTGAAATGTGCATCAGAGCTGGGGTTAAAGCAGCTTTGGATAAGCCCTTTTCTTACTTAAATCTGTTCCAGTCCCAACAGGTACATGGTACTCGCTGTGCTCCTTGGAGGGACTCTCCGGGTGTGGGAAAGAGACTTAAATGTTTTGTTTTTCCTGGAAACAAAATGGCTGTAGCCCAAAAGTGAGTATTTCTGCTCACAGCAAGACCTGAATGGAGACTTCAGGTGCTGAATGCTCCTCTCCAGCTGGGGCTTCTCGAGGGTTAACACAGCAGGAGATGCCGGCGGGCATGGCACTGTGCAGAGGACTCTGCAAACAGAAGCTGTAGGGCTTCAGCTTCATGGCTCAAAGGTCTCTCCATGCAGATTGAAAGGCCCCTGGGGGCAGAGATCACCCCTGTCCCTCCGGGGTGTGTGTGTTTGTGGGACCGCGCTCCACGGAGCTGGGTGCCAGCAACAGCTGGCAGAGCCCAGAGGGACTGTCCTGGCGCAGAAAGCGGGACGTTCCTCTGCAATGACTTGACCAAGGGCTCTGCTTCATCATTTGATTCCTCCTGCAGCTTGCTGGTCTTTCCACACACGTGCTCATTAGGGGATGTAGATAATAATCATGTGCTTCATCTCAAATAACCCCCAACGCAGACACTGAAGCAGAGGAGGCTGTGTAATGACCTGCACCGGGTTGAATCCACAGCTACTCGAGACTCAGTTGTGGTCAGTCTAAACAAAATCTGACCTCGGGGGAAGACACAAAAGCAGTTGTTTTAGCTAAGGTACTGCTGGCTCAGGCTCCATACATGAGGCTGAGCTCAGAGATGAGCTTTTGTGCAAACAGAAGCCAGTTTGGCTGCACTGGACAGGACCATTACTTGGAGCTTCTTATGAGATTGCTGCCCTGTTCTTCGGCACAGTTTGACTCAGCGATATGTTTAAGACATTGCTTTTTTTATTAGAGTTATTGTAAAACTAAGTTGTCTTTTATCTGATAAATCTGAATACCAAGGCAGTGAAATGGGTCTTGATTTTTTTTGGCCAGAACTGAAGTGAAGCCTGTGCCTTGCCACCACAGGTTGATCTTTCTTCAGGGTTTGCAACTCAAACACGGCCAGACTGCGAGTTACGGGAACCAGCTAGGCTATCCTCCTGTACCAGTGGAAGTAAAAGGGGCCCGAAAAGATGGTCTCATTGTTAAAGACTTGGTCAAGGATATCAGGGTCTTCCCAGGCAAACTTGCTGGAGTCCCGTTATCATTAGTATCTCGGTCCCCCATGTCTGTCGAAAGAGGATAACGACTGAGCTGGCTCCCGGTTAGCGGTGGGGGATGATCTGCTTGGCAGATTGACTCTGCTGTGAGCCCAGAGACACCTGAGCAGGCTCCTGCAGCCTGGCTCCATCCAGAACGGCTGTCCTGCTGCAAAACCTGAGTGAGGCCGCTCAGCGTGGGCAGAGAGGCAGAAAAACCTTGTTTGCCTGGCACTGAGCCTAAGCTAACAGCCTCTGCCAAACCTCAGGTGCAAAATACATCGAATTATCCGTGTTTTTCTTCTGTGAGAGCCCCTCCTTCCCTCTGCCTGGGCAACAGAGATTTGACTGCTTCGTTTCACCCAGCTTTCGTCTGTCTGATCCCATTCTTTGGGGCAGGAGTGGCCTTCTGGCCAGTTTTGGTAGGGTGCCTGGCAGAGCAGAGCTCCCCACCTTGCTCGTTGCCCATCACTGCTATTGTCCTGCAAATAATAGGTAATTGCAATGCAGTCGTTGAACTGCACACAGGATCAAGCGTGCTAGAGCTGGACATAGCATCCCCATGCAGTGATATAAGGGTGTCGTTAATAGTCTAGCTGAAAGGCAGCTTTACATTGTATTAGATATTTTAATTAGGGAACTGCTTCCCGGTTAGGATTGAAGCTGATTTGCTTCCACTGGGCTGTGCTTTAAATCATCTTGTAGCTTCCTCGGTAAGAAACAGATCTCCTTGAACTGCACATGCCGTAACTCAGCAGGGGTAGAGTTTCCTTGATAGGGAAGATCAATAAATGAGGTTTATCTAAGGCTGCAGCATGCTGAAGATGTGTCCGAGCACCGCGGTATTCACTCTTGGCCTCCTCTGCCTCCGGGTGACTCCGCAGCATCCTGGCCACGGTGCTTTGCACTGACTTTGGGTGGGTTGACCTTGCCATGAAGAATTAGCTGTGGGAGGGAGAGTTTTAAGCAGGTAACACATTGTTCATAGGTGCAGCAAAAGCAGCGTGAGCATGGTAAGTCAGGGGAGGCGGCGGGAGAGGGAGGGTCTGTGTGCTCCACAGAGATACAGAAGTGAAAAAAACTGTTGCCTAATCAGACACTCCATTTCCAGGCATCTGTTAGGCAGAGACCACGGTGTTTGTCTTCATGAATGCGTTTACGGTGAAAGAGGGATTTTCTCCTCCTTCCTTGGGAGGATTTTGGTGCATGGCAGTGATGGCAATGCAACCCGCAGTGGCAGGCAGCAGCCAGCAGCAGGGACCGAGCTGCCTTCCCACCAAGGGCTGTGCAGCGGGGATGGGTCCTGCTCCAAAGCCCCGGCAGTCGAAGTACAACTGAAATAATCACACCAAAATCTGCAGAAAACATTTTGAGGCTTCTTACTTTTTAACTATCCTGCTGACTTCAAAGGCCATTTAATTCTGTCATCCTTTTTAATCAAAATAACTGGAGACAGCAAAGCTGTTTATCTCCAAACATTGCCAACATCTCTCTACGTGTTCAGTGGCAGTTATAGGACGCAGAAAACACACTACAAAAACATTTGCTTGCACCAAAATTCGTGTCCCCGTGGGAGCAGAGAGAGAGCTTTTGAGGTGCTTTAGATTGATTAGAAAATGAGTCTGCGGGTAACAGCCGCTTTGTCACCCTGAATGTTGATTTCTCTCCCCTTGGCTGAGGGCCAGAGATGCATCTCTCTATTTCGGGATAACATTTTGTGCATACAGGTGGTGGAAAAGGAGGGGGGGTGTAGGAAAGAAAGCTTGTTAGGCTGAACAATAGCGTTGGCCCTAGAACAAATAGTTCTGGCCACGAATAAATTTAGGTGGAGCAAAAAGGTTTCTAAAAAGTAAAGCAGTGAGCTTCTGATAAAGCGTCTGGTAGGAAGGGGTCAGGAAAAAAACACCAACATCTTTTCAGATAGAGCTGCTTTACTTTACGTTAGGGGTTTTGCAGTATGGCTGGTTGTGGACAAAGAGGACTGGTCTGTCTATATTGCTCTGCAGCATTCCCACTGACCTGAGCTCCACTTGTGAGCTTGCTCTTCACCTCGAGAAATCCCAGGCGTTCCCTTCTCCCTCCTACTGAT
>NW_008825100.1:1078830-1090020 GCF_000699105.1 Pygoscelis adeliae
CTTCTAGTTTTTTTTCCCCCTTTTTTTGCATTGGAGTGAGCAGAACTGCACTGTGCAGTTCAGGGTATGGATTTATACAGTGGTATAGTAGTGTTTTCTGTGTTGTTTTGCATGCCTTTGCCACTAATTCCTAGATGAAACATCCTAGTGACTGTGATACACATGGAATATACCTACGGCAGGGGTGTGTGCACAGGCAGCAGCCTGGGTTAACCCAGCTGACACAGCCAGCATCACCAAATCAGCCTTGCAGCACACAAACCCTTCTGCAGGTCTGGAACAGAAGCAGAAACCTTCAGAATGAAGTATGAGTAATTCGGAGTTTAACAGGACTGTCTCACCTAGAGCATGAAAGAACGTCTGCGTGATATGTGGGGAGCAGAGGAAAGGTGCTATTAAAGGGGAGAAGTCATCACGCCTTGCTTTGGCACTTGTTTTCTCCTGAGAGCACTTCTTCCATGAACATGCATCTTTGGCCTCTGGGACAGGGGGGTGCTTGGTGAAAGGCAAGGAGAGCAGACAGACCTCTGCCATAGAAACAGTATTGTCACCATAGCCATGATTTTTTCTATCCAGAACAGTGAATTACAGTTTCAAGGTCCATCTCCTGAAAGTGTTTTCTAGGCTTTCCATGAGGAGCAGGACTGAGAGATCGTGGTTGCTTTGTGAGAGATCTTCTCCCCAAGTAACTCAGGCTCTGTTTAATGTGTGCCTTGCAGGGAGCACCGAGCTGGTATTTTCAGAGTACTGTGACCTTCGGATCTTTTTTTCTGAGTGGTTTTAACAAATTTACAGCTCATTAAAGTAAACATATTGTTAGGGGGGGTTAGGCCCATAGGCAGCTCTTGCCATGTGTCAGTAGTGAATTTTGGTGCTCAGGTACTTTGAATGAGGAGATCCTTCTGCAGATTCTTCTCAATAAAGATTGACTGTCCTAAACAAGCACCACCCACAAGACCCATCTTCTCAGTATTCACTCCCTTTCCCAGATCTCTTATGAGCACTTTGAAAAACACAGATCCTCAGAGAAATCCCTCGATAACCTCTTCCCATTATGAAAATTGTTTTTTTCTTCCTACCCTTTGTTTCCCATTGGTAACTATTCATGCAGAAGTGCCCTTCCCCTTTGCACCACTTCTGCTCCAATCCCAGAAAAGCCTTGGGTGAAGGACGTTTCCAAAAGCCTATGAAAAACATAACCTGTGCCGGGGACCAGGTCACCCCATCAGAGTGGTCACCTTCACTTTGAAAGAACTGGACTAGCTATAAGGCGAGACTGTACTCCGCCAAAACCAGGTTGTCTCAGTCCCCAATATATCATGAGTTTGTTAATTATGGTCTTTATTACAATCTCTACCAGCATGCCCAATACAAAAGCCAGATGTCCTGGTGTGTAAGTCCCCTGGGCCACCTCCTGAGCCCTTTCAAAATATGCCCTTAAGGAATTTGCTATTCCTTAAGGACAAATTTGCCATTCCTTAAGCCGGGAGGCAGATTTCAGCCACCGGTGGCACAGCCTGTGAGCAGCCTGGCAGTTCCTTGCCTGAGTTTCATCTGTCCTCCAGGGCCGGCTGGTGTGCTGCCCGTGAATTTATTGATCTGCTTAAAACCTCTCCGTGGCCTCAATATCTAATCTGTTACGGAGAGCAGAGTGTTACAGGGCAAAATTCATCAACGTTTGTAAAGCTCATCAAGATCTTCCATGAGCAAATCCCCATCATGTTTTAATATATTTTTTAAATGTCACAAGTAAGTTCTCATTACTCATTGAAGAGCTGAAGCAAACAGCGCTTGCCAGACCCAAATATTGGAACAGGCAAAGGCTGCAACTCTCTTCGTTTACCACTTTTAGGACACTTTCATTTCAGCTTAAACTCCCTGCCTTGACTCTGCTCCTCCAGATCAGAAGCCACCCCCCAGCTCTCCCAGATGTGGGCTCAGGGATCCCCATGGACCCCTGGCCCTGGGCTTTTCAGAAGATGACTGCTGGCTCCATGGGGCTCTGAGAGTTGCTGGTCCTGGTCACTGTTAGGGTTGCGCTGGCAGCATGAGATGCCAGCATGAAGAACAGCAAAGGACGGATGAGTGCAGCCAGCAGGTGTTGGATCACACAAACACGGAAAACCTTCCCAATACCCTTCTCCTCTGACCCAGCGTGTAGTTTTGTCCCCCTCCAATGGTGCTTGTACATTACTGCACACTTGCTGGTAGGTTTGGCAGACGGGTCCTGGGCTATTGGGACCAAAACCATATGCACTTCTGTTCAAGTGGCCTAAGTGGCATTTTTCCCCATGACCGCGGATGTGGTCTGGGTGTCTGCAAGAGCTTCACAATGAACTTGCATTTCCCCTTGTTTTTCCTGCCAGGATGCCCGGAGGAGACATGGCCAAACCCCTCCTGGGCCATCGGAGCATGGAGGGTGACCCCAGCATCACGCCTCTGGCCGGCCGCACCATCGGGGTGCTGGGGAGCGGGGACTTCGCACGGTCATTGGCCATCCGCCTGGTGTGCTCCGGGTTCAAGGTGGTGGTCGGCAGCCGCAACCCAAAGCGCAAAGCCGGCCTCTTCCCTTCTGCAGCAGAAGTCACCTTCCAGGCTGATGCGGTGAAGAAGACGGATGTCATTTTTGTGGCGGTTTTCAGGGAACATTACTCCACCCTCTGTGACCTGGCTGATGTGCTGGTGGGCAAGATCCTGGTCGATGTTAGTAACAACACCGAGATCAACCATCACAAAGAATCCAACGCCGAGTACTTGGCTTCCCTGTTCCCAGCCTGCACCGTGGTCAAGGGGTTTAACGTGGTTTCTGCATGGACGCTGCAGTCAGGTGCCAGGGATGGAAATAAGCAGGTACTGTTTTCTTCTGACAAGGGCCAAATCGCAACTGTTTCAGCAGCGGAGGTCTGGCAGCAGTAGCAAATGGCCCTAGGCTCCAGGAAAAGGGGTCTGAGTGCTGGCTGTGGCATCCAGAGACCACCCCATAGCTTCTGCATTTCTTTGCTCAGTACCCCCACTTCCTTCAGGCTTTGTAGTCTTTGGAGCCTCTGCCTTAGTGAAAAGTATTATTTAATTGTTTATCTAAACACAGCCAGTAAAACAAAATGGTGGTGCACACATGAAAAGAAACCTGTCCAGGAGAGAGGTCTTTGGCAGCCAGATCCCCAGCAGAAAGCCTGCCAGGAAGCATGATGCTCAGTGGAATAATGTAGGCTTCCTTTAGCGCAGCATCCCTCCTGATGCACTCGTTCCCAGCAGCCTGATCACTCTTTGCCCTCTGTGTATCTTTCTGTTCGTTGCAGGTTCTGATTTGCTCAAATAACCAAGAAGCCAAGCACACTGTAGCAGAAATTGCTCAAGCCATGGGGTTCACCCCTGTGGACATGGGCTGCATGTCGTCAGCCTGTGAGATCGAGAACATTCCCCTGCGCCTCTTGCCAGCCTGGAAAATCCCCATCTTTTTGGCTCTGGGGCTCTTTCTTTGCTTCTTCACTTACAACCTGATCCGGCAGGTCATCCACCCTTACATCAGGGAGCAGAAGAACAAGTTGTACAAGATCCCCATCGAGGTGGTCAACACAACGCTGCCTTGCGTGGCGTACGTCATGCTGTCTCTCGTCTACCTGCCCGGGGTGCTGGCAGCCTGCTCGCAGCTCTACTACGGCACCAAACACAGGCGCTTTCCAGATTGGCTCGACCAGTGGCTCCAGCACCGAAAGCAGATCGGTCTCCTCAGCTTCTTCTGTGCGGCTTTGCATACCATGTACAGCCTCTGTCTGCCCATGCGCCGCTCCCACCGCTACCAGTTAATCGAGACGGCCGTCAAGCAGGTAATGTGGGTACTCTTCAGGTCAGCACCTGTAGTAATCTTCTACACACATCCAGATGTTGGGTAGCAGGCTTAATATCTTGGCCTTTGCATTCACTTTCCAAAGCATGAAGCCACCAATGTGAGCTTTCCCCAGCAATCCCACATCTTCACTACAGCCTCCCTGTATCAGCAGGTTTCTGTATCTCTCACCCCATGGATGTAGAGTGGATGTGAGAGGCGGTAGGCACCCCCGAGCCAGGATGGCCCCAGTTGGCAGCTGGCCCCATTTGCAGGCAGCACAGAGGCAGGAGAGAGGGGACATCCACGGAGGACAGCAGTGAGAATGGGCTGAGATGGTTAAAACCGGTTGGGTAGCAGGCTTAATATCTTGGCCTTTGCATTCACTTTCCAAAGCATGTGTGGGCCAGTGGGAGTAAGCTGTTATCAGTATGAGCACTTCTTCCACAAGGCAATCGCATACCACATCCTCATGCACCCATCCGCACTGAGGACCAGCCATCTTAGCAGGGTGTTGCCCGTGCATTTACAGCCAGGGCTAGGATCAAACTCCCCCGTGCCATTGCTCCCCAGAAGCACAGACAAGCCTTTGAAACCAGCCTTGCCCAGCACCTGGCGTGTCTGAGACTAGGGCACAGGCAGGAAAAATGCTAGGAGAGGAGAAATCCAGTGGTGGAGGGAGCAGAGTTCCCCTCAACTTTTCTCTTCTAGATTTTGGGAGATCCCCATTTGCTCGCACTGACGTTCACGTGCTTGGTGGAGTGACCAAGTCATAACTCATGGGGTTTGTTTTGTAGGAGGTGTGTCCTCATCACAATGTGCCTCCAGGAGTTTAACAAAATGATGGTGAAGAACTGGTCATAGGCTAAGAGAACAAGGAAACGGAAAAGGACTTTATTACCTTATTGAGGCTCTCAGCAGTGTTTATCCAGTATGAGATTGCTACCTTCCGGCAATTCAGCCAGCTCTGTAACCTGGCAGTGCCATGGGAAAATGTGATTCTGCCCTTCTTCTGCCCCAGTGGGCTTCACTGCTCCACCCCGCTCCCTCCTGGGATGGCACAAGCTTTGTGCAGCTGAGTGAGGAACCTGATCAAGGAATTGCCCCATAACCAGTCTGCTTTCTGTGCTGGGATATTTGCCTGAGTCTTTCCAAATGCTTGTCCCAACAGAGAGGAGGGAAGGGGCCGTGGGGACAGCAGGGAGCAGGATGGCTGCTTTCGGCAGCAGTGCCTGTTCAAAGCATCCATCAAACAACATCCCCAGCTGCTTGGCTCCAGCCTTGAGCAGGTCCTTCTCGATTGCCACAGTTGCACATTAATCTCGGGCAAGCATCCTGTGTTCACTTCCCCTCTATCTCCTGTTTTCTAGCAACATCTTTGTTTAGTAAATTAAACCCATTTAATGGGCTAAAGAGGACGGTTCTAAATGTTGCTCTTTGCCATGCAGCATAAAACCCATCTTCCCTTCCATTAGCATGAACAATTTCCCCCCTAAATGCACTTAAAACGAAGGTTATTAGGAGACTACTGCATATTCAAGCATCTGTATTTGTTTTCATGGCTTAAACTGACTTCTCGTTCTAATCATCTTTCCAAATGCAACTTTGGGGCTTGCTGCAGTGGTTACGGGCTGTGGGAGCTGAAAGCATTCAGCAGTTCTTCCCAGCAGGCTTCAAAACAGGTCTAGCTTGGCCAAACAGCAGTAGGATAAAAGAGCATTTTCACACCTCCCAAAACGCAGGGGCAAATAGCGCTGGAGGTGTAAATAGGAGCCAGCTTTCATCCAGGAAACCTGCTTCCAAAACCAAAACTAATACAGATAAAATTGAGTTCCTCTATTTCTAAGCGCTCCGTTTTAACAAACCTTCGTTGTCATGCCAGGCTGTGGAGAAGAAGATGAATATCTGGGTAGAGGAGGAAGTCTGGAGGATGGAGATTTATATCTCTGTTGGAATAATTGCCCTGGGCTTGCTGTCGTTACTTGCCATCACTTCACTTCCATCCATCGCAAACTCTCTCAACTGGAGGGAATTCAGTTTCATTCAGGTAAAGTTGACATTTGCTGATGCCAGAGAGTGATTTTGCAGTCGGAGCCAGGCCCTCACGCAGACCACAGAGGGCAGAGGTTGACCTGCCATCCCAGCACGTCCCTGCTCCGGCACGGCCACCGCAAGCTGCACACCGGTGTCAGGGGCAAACCTTGCCACTCCACTCCTCCCCACGCACCCCAGAGCTGTGGATCCCCCTCGCCCGGGAGGTGACACCGAGCGGCCATGGCGGGGCAGTGGGATGTGGTGGTCCCAGGGGGGCCATGCTGCTCTCACGCAGGGATCACCCAGTCTGCAGAGGGTGCTGCTGTCTTGGGAGGAAGGGAAAATGTAATGTGTCATGGGCATCCACGTGAGGATTAGTGGCAGGCTTTGCAGGAGGGAGTCTTTAATGTCTTGGCTGAAGTTCTTTCTCACCCTGCATTTAGCAGCATTAGAGATCCTGAGAAAAAAACAGCCTGGGCTTTGCCTGCGTGACACCCCCTGCAGAGTCCTTCTTTCCCCCTCTGTGGCTGTGAGCAGCGCTGCCATTCACAGCTAAAAACCTCCTGAAGTCACACAAGGCAGAAAGGCAGAAAGCCTTGGGGTCATTTTGAGAGCTCAGGGTTGTTCCCCTCCGTGGGCAAGACCCCCCTTGGAGCCGGTCGCATGTCAGTCATGCACAACATGTCGGAGGTGCTGCGGGGAGTTTGCACCAGGCTGGGGAGGGCAGGCAGGTAACCCACCATGAAGAGAGCTGGCTGTGGGACGCAGATCTGCCCTGGCATTTCAGAGAGAGTGAGCTTCTGAAAAGACAACGGTTCGGAAAGCACCGGGGAAGACAGTGCAGGGGAAGGTCAGGTTTGGCAGAGCTTGCATGCACCCAAATATTCAACAGACAGGTTTGAAAAGACCTAGACTGGTCTATAAAAATGCCAGAGCTCAAGAAGCACAGAGAACTGGGTATGGTTTCAATGAAAAGTCCCATGTCTGATTCTAAAAGGTGAATTAGGAGTGCAGGGGTAATTTTTCTTTCTCCAAAGTCATTCAGTATTTTAGGAGCCTTCTTCCCGCTTGCAGCAATGTCCAAGCTCCCCAGGGCCAAATTCCCATAGTGACCTGAGTTCACCACGTGGGACATTCACAAACCCCAAACTCAGGGGCTGCAGCACTCTCAGGGATGTGCTTGGAGCCAGGCTTAGGACTAACTAACGGGGATAGCAGGGAATGAACCTTCAAGTATTCCCTGTACATTAGAGCTCAATTTGAGGCCAAATTCCACTCACCATGTCGCTGTCGTATCCCATAGTCCTAAAATCCCTTGTTACTTGTGTCTCCTACATCACTGCTGCTTAGCGTGCGCCAGGCTTCAAGTCCCGCTGCAGTGGCCCACGTGGCACCCTGACACGCATGAGCCCTCCCCAAGGGACCCTGCCCCCCCACACCTCCCCTGCAGAGCCGCTCCCGCACATCATGCCTAACCCTTCAAAAGAGGAGGGCAGGGTTCGGGGATGCAGAGGTGAGTATCATCCAGTCTCTCCTGTTGAAGCTCTTCAGTGGCATATAAATAATTCAATATTCATTAGAGCAGGAGTTTGAAGTCTGCTCCCCTGCTTCCCCCACAAGTGCCCTGATCACCAGACGAGCAAGTCAGTTTGTCTTTTTTCCTCTCTTGCTGTGGGCTAGCTAGTAATTATTTACGCTGAGTAGAAGAGCCTCACCAGGAGAGCTTGACCCCAAGAGATTGTCCCTCGGAGAGAAGGGAGACCTGGCTTTAAACCTCTCTCTCAGATCGGACAACGGTAGCATATTAATTCTGGCCGCCATGTCTCAGGGGAGGGCTGCAGCCTCTGGGACGTTGGATAAATTGATCCTGGCTTAGGCATCTCATACCAGGAATCCCAAATGAAGGGAAGTGTCTCCTTGCAGCCTGCATTTCCCTTTGGCTCCCCAGGCAGCCCAGCAGCTCTCCTGGAGGGTGCTGGTGGTACATCATGTAATATATACGGTGTCACGGCAGATAGTGCTGCCACCTCCTACCAGTGTATGTAACACGACTGTCGCATCTGCCCTTTGAGACCCCTTCCCGCATGTTTCTAAGGGTATGTCAGCGCTGGGACAGGACGCATACGTGATGCTCGGCTCCAAAATAGCTCTTGGCTGCCCCACATGGGAACTGGCTGGCTTAGTTCGTGGAAAGATACTCGCACCTATTTCTGTCCGTGTGGGATAAAGCATGACAGTGTGACACGAGCTCTCAGCTGATCACATGCAGGAGAGACGCGGCTGGTATTGTGCCCTACCGTGGAAATATCATGTAAAAAAAGCAGGTTACAGATCTCTTAGCACGTTAGCTTCCATTTATTTTTTTTTTAAATGAGGACTCTTAAATTATTTACTCTTCAATAAGTTGGTGATACCTTTCTTGAGGAAATTAAGAGCAGATACAGCTACTGCTCCCAGGCTCCAGAGGTTAACATTCATGCAGTGCAATGTGATCCTCCCTGAATTAATGCACAGCGGCACAGTGTAAATACAAGGGGTGAAGCACAAGGCTGCTTTCTCAAATATTTGGGATGTCTAGCACTTGACCCTTTTACAGTGCATCAGAGGCATCGTGGCTTCCCGTGCCTGGGAAAAGTGAAAGATAAGGAAAATGGGGAGCGCAGCCGCCCCAGCCAGATGTCTCCCAGAAAATGCAGCAATTTGTCACCATCTCAGTTGAACTGGCTAGTGTGTTTGTGAGACGCTCTACCAAAAGCCACATTTGAGAGAGGGCTGGAGCTTGTTACAAATCCAGGAGCCACTTTAGTCCCCTCCTTACCCAGAGCTTCCCAAGTCTGACATTTTCCAGCAGCAGTGTGTGCACCTGTATCAGTGTCATGGGATACTGCCACGCTCTTAAAATACACTTCTGTTGCCTGATGGGCCAAAAGTCCCATTTGGATTGTTGCAAAGGTTTTAGAAAAAAAAAAAAACCAGTTAATTTTTATAGTAGTTCCTGCACATATACAAATTTCAATTAAATATAGTTAAATTGGATACACAGTTCCCTATATGTCCAGTTTTGATTAACAGAAAATGTACAGGATCTAGACACTGGATAACAGGAATGATTTGTATGTAATTCAACTTATAGGAGACATTTATAATGTTCCCCAGTGATTTACAGATCAACTCGAATTGGCTGAGAAGTAAAAATGTGTATGATTGCCTTTACCTTCCCACCCTGAGAAGTCCTCCTGGAATTCAAAGGTTGAATTGACCTGGTTTCTTTCTTAGCTCATGTATTGCAAGATACAAAGAATCTGTCATCAGACCTTTTCTAACCCTCCTGTTGCTGAAGTGCGAGCCAGAGCCACTTCCACAGAGCTAATGACTTCACGGGACTGACGGCAGCAGAAGTCAGAAACATATTTGGGTCAGGAAGGGGCCGTTGGCTTTGGACGCATCCCCAGACATTTCCAAATGAGGCACATGCGGCTGAATGACCTTCGCTGATGCATTACAGGGAGCCCCGCAGACACCAAGGAGATGGGGGAGATACGAGAGAATACAGAATAGAAAATATATGCAAAGCCTGCATTAGGAAGATATCATCTTCATACAGCTGTCTTTCAGAGGGCTTTAACACCGCCTGACATGGGTGGTGGTCCCGTATTCCCCATGCTGTGACAGTGCAAAAGAAACCCCTGCCACTGTTTAAAACAAAAAAACAAAAAAGTTTCGTAGCCAGAAACTGCATTGAGAGGATAAACGAAAGCAGAGCTTCAAAACTCAGTGCGGTGTCAGGGCTGAGGACGTTGGCAAATCAGCCCTCGTGGGGTGCTCAGCAGGCTCTGCATTGTACTATACTGAGCATATATTGAGCTCTATATACTGAGCCAAGCCGCGACCAGCAAAACTTCTGGGTTTTGTGCACTTACAGACCAACCTGTACCCAGCTGACAGCTTGTCTGGTGGGTGCAGCCATAGGGCCCTGCTGACCAAAAGTCCTTCAGCCAACATCAGCATTGGGACCCCCCCCCCGGCATCCCCTGCTCTCACCAGGCAGCCCCTCGTTTGTGTTACGAGCGGATCAGCCCATTGCTGCTGTCTGAGGAGCTGCCAGCGCTGCTTCCAGCCACCAGCGACTGAGCCACGCGGTTTTTGCCAATTAGCTTTTTTCTTTCATGTGCCCCACCATCCGCACACAAAGGTGGGTCACTGAGCGCCCATGATGGTTTGTCACCTTTTGTCCTACTAATTTCCACTCCTATTCTCCCCCAGTACCAGCAGCGGTTGAAAGAGAAACTATAGAGGAAGAAACTAATTATTTCCAGCTCTGACATCTCTGCCATGCGTAGAGCTCTGCTCAGGCTGACTCCACAAGCATCCTCCGCCCAGGGCAGAAAGCATCTGCTGCCCTTGAACTTCACTCTGTCTCCTTTCCCCCTGCCCTGCTTTACATCTGTGCTCTGCCAGATGAGTCTCAAGCTGGTACTTCCAACCTTTTGCCACCCAGGGATTTTTTTGCCTGTTGGAGAGAAACTCAGAGTTGGGAAATGATAGATGAGCTATGGGTCGGGTCCTGCTGTTAGATTCAACTGCAATCATGGCATATTCCAGCAAACTCCTCCTTAATTTTCCAAGTGAAACCAATCTTGACCCTGTTTGGGTTTGCTGCTTGTTACCACTTCAGCTTAGGAATCAGATGTGGCTTCTGGTAAGAAGGACGGCTGTCCCTGGAAGAAAGGATGGATGCAGGGATGCACGCAGGACTGAAGATCAGTTCACAGGTCTGCTTCTGACTCCTGGCATGACCTTGAGTAATGCTCAGCTGTAACACAGAGAGAAAAGTTCCCTAACTTGGCAGGGTGTTGTACAGGCGAAATCTTGGCAGGATTCAGTGACACCCACACGACTGCCTGATAGGTGCTGTAAAAGTAAAGTACCTGGATCTGGTAGCACGTTGTAGAGCTCTCCTTCCCTCCCCTGCCCAGTCCTCTCAGCTGCCTAAATGGTTAGCTCTGAAGGTTAGAGGATCCTTGGTCGAGTTTGTTGGTAACAACATGGTACATTTTGAAATGACACAGACCTGTTGCAGCGGGTCCAGAGGAGGGTCACAAAAATGATCAGGGGGATGGAACACCTCTCCTGTGAAGAAAGGCTGAGAGAGTTGGGAATGTTCAGCCTAGAGAAGAGAAGGCTTCGGGGAGACCTTCTTGCAGCCTGTCAGTACTTCAAGGGGGCTTCTAAAAAAGATGGCGGCAAACTTTTGAGCAGGGCCTGTTGCGACAGGACAAGGGGCAATGGCTTCAAACTAAAGGGGGGTAGATTTAGGCTAGATAGAAGGA
>NW_008825100.1:1090324-1113572 GCF_000699105.1 Pygoscelis adeliae
AAGATGTCCCTGCCCACGGCAGGGGGGTTGGACTAGATGACCTTTAGAGGTCCCTTCCAACCCAAACTATTCTATGATTCTATGATTTTAAAAAGTTGTCTGGGTTTTTAAATATTTTCCCAACAATCAAAAATAGGAAGGTATGCTTTGAATTGAGTAGTTTTCCAGCTGAGATTATTTTTTCGCGAGAAAATGATGAGTCCTTCCTCCTGTCTTGCCCCGGTCCCGTATTTCCCTGCTGTGTCCTCTTCCCTGGACATACCTTCAGGAAGACCGTGTTTCTTGCTGATCTCTGACTAGCTGCACCAAGCCAGATATTTTGATTTGTAAAGGCTTTCTTCCCTAAGTTAGGGACAGCAGCAGCAAAATTTTCCCTGTCTAGGTATCTTGAAATTTGGTTGTTATTGCAGGCATAGACCAAGCATTCAAAGTAGGGCAGCAGAGCAATATGCTACACCCGTGCTTTTCTTTGAAAACACAGCAGCAAAGGCTTGTACTTGAGATGCCTCTGGAAGTGAGCGCCCGGCTCCTGCTGAGTGCCAGCGGGCAGCGGGAGCTGGCAAGCTCAGGAGCCACCACCTCTCATGCTGGCAGGAAACCACCGGTGAGGGGACCACAACTTAAAACCCCTCTTGAGAGCAACCCTCAGAGGGAGCTGGAAATATTCAGGCAGAATGCTTGGGAGCCATGATTTCAGCTGAAAATGGGAGAAGTTCTTATCTGCAGAAGAGGGACTGGGTCCTTCCTGCCGCCCCAAGTGGATAAAGGGCTCTTGACTCCCCATTTCAAGGACTTAGTCCATCATACAGCCTGATGGTCTGGCTCACGAACCAACACAGATCTCTAGGACAGGGAAGGAAACTCTTCGGGGCTGTTGCTCACCTCCGACCAGAGCATTTCTGTCTCCATAACCTCATTTTCCTGGAGGTGACAGCAGTTACCTGAAGGTGTCTTTGCTCTGTGCGAAGCTACAGCTTCACTGACTTCTGACGGTGCCAACTGCTGGTCCAGAGCCACGATGCTGATGCTTCACCCTGCCGGTCAGCAGCCTCTCGCCAGCCACAGACCGGCAGGCAGCAGAGCTGGCAGCTGCGGCTCGGGAGGAGCATTTGTGAGCTGCCTGCGGTTACGTGCTCGGCAGGGGCTGGGGGCTGCTGCTTCGCAAGGAGGCAGGAGCCCACCTCTCAGCCAAGTTGGCAGCATCTTCTGGGAAACACCTGCCGAGTTTCTAATATCACACTTAACCTCTGATTAGAAAAAGAAAAATGCAGTCTGGCACACTACCCGGGAAATGTTTCCAGTTGCGTTTTATTCTGTCCAAGAAACACAGGAATACTCATTGCTTTCTCTGTCCTATGTACACTTACAGGATAGAGTAAAAAAATATAGGAAGATAGACAGGCACGAGGTCCTCCACTAACTGGCGTGTGTTTCTCTTC
Organism: Pygoscelis adeliae; assembly: GCF_000699105.1. Lineage (NCBI taxonomy): Eukaryota > Metazoa > Chordata > Aves > Sphenisciformes > Spheniscidae > Pygoscelis > Pygoscelis adeliae. Next base: position 1,091,764 of record NW_008825100.1, read on the forward strand.
CTTTTAGTCCACCCTTGGATTTATTGCCTTGGTAATCAGCACTCTGCACACACTCACGTATGGATGGTCGAGGGCCTTTGATGAGAACCAGTACAAATTCTACCTGCCTCCGACCTACACCCTCACGCTGCTCGTCCCATGTACTGTGATCCTAGCAAAAGTCATCTTCAGTTTGCCCTGCATCCAGCAAAGACTTCTGCGAATCAGGAGGGGCTGGGAGAAGGGGAGATACGTGAAGTTTGTTCTGCCCAGCGCAACAGGGGAATATTCAAGCGGGGAGACCTCTAGCAATGTCTAACAGAGCCCCGTCTGCGACATAGGATTTCAAAGCACTATCAACATTTCTATAAAGGTGTTTCTTTTAAATATATGTATGTTTTGGTATAATTATATTGTGGGTAAATAATAAAATTTGGTGACTTTAGAAAATGGATGGCCATGAAACTAGTTTAGACAGTAGTAGTTAAATTATATTGCTGATTTGCTAGGACAATTATTGCCTTAAAAAAGACCGTGAAAGCCGAGCTAGCAGCACTAATATACATGGGAAACTGATGGACTCTGTTAGTCAGATCAGTCACTTGAGGTGCTGGCTGGCAGCCGCCCAGACCAGTACTTCTCGGTTGCTTCCCTAGCTGCTGTCATAAATTTCAATGCCTTTTTTTTTTTTTTTTTTAACATGAAGTAGCACAGATTTTCTGGGTTTTATGACAGCAAAGATATCCTGCCTCTTGAGCGTCTGGATCAATCAAGGCAGTGAGGTTTAGAAAGATGAATTGTCTCTGGTTTTGGTCTCCTCAATAAACTCTATGGACAAGAACAGCAATATCCATGTTATGTAGCGTCTGCAGATTTTACTGAAAGCATCCAAACCTGACAGCAAGTCCAAGTATGCCTGTTCTCTCAAAAACAGACAGCACTTCTGGTCCTGTAAGCTGTGCCTGGTGCACGTTTATAAGCTACAGAAAAAAGCACCTTTTCCAGCAGTATAAAAGCATTTGAAGAGAGAGATGTCCCTAACATCACACATCTGGCCTGCACTGCTGGCTCTGAGATGACAGCTGCTGCTGCATGTTGTCTGTTTTACTAAGCTGAAGTTTCAAGCAGTATTTGATGGAAATAGAGCGAAGATAATTATCGGAAAGACCTGCTGCTTCACAAAATTACATGGAGAAAGTCAAGGCCTTCCAGCTGGCCTTACATCAAATAATATGGTGAAGCTTTTAGAAATCATTGTCACCTGAACATGCCCATTTACGCAGACAAAACAGCAGCTCTAAACCCATTGGTTTCACTAGCAATAATAAGATCTTCGAACGGTCTTGCAAAGGGATCAGCAAGTCTTGACTACAACATGAAAATACAGCAGTTGTACATTTTGGGCACAGTCCTTCACTGCCTTGCACCTTAAAAAGTCATTTACTAGATCACAAAGCAGGTATCAAATGCCCTTCTGACTTCACACCCACTTTGGACAAGGTACAGGGCAATGAAGATTTCTGTCCTAATTTCATTTTCCACCTGTCACTTTCTATCCCTTCAAGCTCTTGCTTTTTATCAGAATAATTCTTTAGGTTTTGGACATCCAAATCACCAGAGAATGGACAGCCATTCACAAAAGCTCATTTAAAAGCAAGCAATCGGGATGACACAAGAAGACCACCTCAGTAAGGTCAGACACGAGGACATGGCTAGACTAGCCTCATTTTCCTACAGTTAAGTAAAAGACACCGCTCAGCGTTCAGTATTGCTTTGAAAAACAACAGCTGTCAGCATCAAATGAGGTGCGGTTTGTGGGACAAGAAAGTACTTGTTACTAGACCAGTTAATGTAAATAGGCGGGAAATTATCAACTTTGGGGCACATAAGCCCTTCTACAAGCCAACATTGCTTCTGTAACCTGGATGATTTCTACACAGACCGAGAATCTTAAGAATTCGCTGTTTAGCCTCAAATAATATTCTCCAAATATTGCTCACGGTGCCAGTGATGATATTGAGGGATTTCAGTTCTTGCCTAAGGCTTACAGTAAAGTCTCCAAATGCCACTTCTTTTCACTGAATAGAAAGAAATCGGCATGAGGGAAATGCCTAGATTTCATAATCAGCTGATTTTTTTGTTTTGTGGTTTTTTTGGCAACACGGGGAAGGTACCATTCTTTCCCACTGTCCTTTTCAGAAAGCTGCGGTTATTCAGATTTCTCCACCCACCTTCACAACCTAGCCCAGATCGGCACCTGATCAAATCACTCACCAAGCAGATTGATTACCCAGCACTATTTATTTGTGGTTGAATGGTAGGTTAACTTTCCGCATCGATTTGAGACAGTGTCACCTGAGTATAATTCCACCCACTCCAGTTTAACTCATCCTTGAGGGAAAATTGGATTCAGCAAGCTTGTTCTTTTAGTCTTCTCTTCCATTTCATCATCAAGCAAAGTGAACATAAAAGCACCAGTTTACACATTTTCTGGTTACAATAGTGTATTCCAATGCCTCTTTTTCCCACCTAAGCTTCTTTTCACATCTTCAGGTCAGGCAAGACTACTGCCTGGTGGCAAAAAAAAAAAGGATTGGAAGGCAGGGAAGGAACATTACACAGGCTTGCAGGCTTTGTCTTCAAGGGGAAAGGTGTGGTTTTATTGTGAGTCTCTGCAAGGTTAAAGACTCGCTTTTCTGCCCAGCAGAAGTAAGGTTTGCACCTTTGCTTTGTTTACATGACTTTCACGCCCATGTACCCTTTCCCATAGATGGCAAAGGGACAGTTTTCATGAGCAGAAGCAGAGTCAGGCACCCGGACCGACCTGAGGAGCTGACTCCGTTAGTGAGTCAGCACAGTGCTTTTCAGATGGTCACAAGCCCAGATGGACAGACGAGCCAGCTCAAAATCCCTGCAGCTACCACAGCTCCACCGCATCTAAAAAAAGGCTGGTCAACTGTCTCCAGGTAATGTCTGTGCCAACACACTGTCCAGCCAGTCACCATCCCTTTTAAAGACTGAAACCAATTCCTATAAATGCAGAACAGCATTTCAAACGGAGCCCTCTGTAGGCGTATGGTCCTTAAAACCATTGACACAACAGTTTGAATAATTTCTTCTGATTCTGGAACGCTGAAAAGTAGTTTGAGGAATTTTTCAATTATCTTTTCCCTATGAATTTTTTGATGTGGATAGGGAGTTTAGTGAGGTTAGCTTAAAATTTACCAATTAACTGGTTTTGTACTTGGAGTCTCTCTCTCTCTCTCTCTGTATATAGGTACACACACATATATATTATTGCAGAATATATAGCTGAAATGTAAATTCCTTACATTTTTATTTTCTGTATTGCCTACTGTGTGCCTCTAGGATATGTAAGAACCAACCTGGTAAGACTAAGCTTGTAAGACTACGATCAACCAAGCTGTAAGAGTAAGGCCAGTTTTAATCACTGTTATCTGTTGTTATATAAAAGATATTCTGAACAGGTCTATATAATTATATCAGAACTCGTTTGAGTCTTTTTTCCCTCCTCCCCCTAAACAATACCATTACTTTAATGGCAGTAGTACAGTAGTGTGATTATCTAGAATTTAACCACTAGGAAATAAAACCCACTACAGCCAGCAGCTGGTAAAGTCTCGTTATCAAGGTAATAAGTGAAAAAGACCATTGCTGTGACTCATGGTGCCAAGGCCTCAGTTACAGAGTTCCTATGCATGCGGGAGGGCACAAGTGTGTACAGACACACATTTCATTACAAGAGGCTAGTGATATTACACAGCACTTGTAGCACAGGATCAAACAAGCTTAATTCACTAAACAAGAAGTGCTGTTGATACAGAGTTCAAGGAAGAGGGAGTTCCAGATGAGGGTTTATAGGACTGGAAAGAAAAAGGGAGTTTTAATACTATCAATTTGTTCTCCGTTTCTTAAGTCATTTCTTCACAGAAGTGGCATGCCAGATCAACCAACTACTGGATCTGCAGAACTGCATTTTAATGAGCTAATCTGTAAGTTGATTTTAATGAGTTCATTTAAATTCCTGTGCTGAAGATTAACCTCTGCAGGTACAGTTCTCTCACTCCTTCTGTTTTATAATACAGGCTTTTAAGAGTGCAATTGGTTTCTTGCTCTTCAGGGATTTACTTACAAAGTGATATATCAAACTCCAGTTAAATCTTTAGGGGGGTGCACTTGCTTTAGCACTTCTATGCAATATATTTCCTCCGGTCTCTCCAAGTTGGCCAGCGCAGCTGCGTGACCTCTTACAATCAACAACAAAAGTCTGGTGTTATCCTTGAGCTCAAAATTTCACGCACTGAGCTAGCAGGATCTGTGGACTGTGCTCCAGGTTTGAAGAATGAGATTTTTTACACTAGGACAGTTTTCTTTTATCTGTTTATTGTGCCTTAATAAGCAGCATCAGGTTTGCAGAATTTCTGCACAAGGTTTTTTAGCACAAGTCAGAACCATGCTTATTTTAAAGTTGAGCATGCAATACACAGCAGGAAGATACAATGTCTGATTAGGGACAGTTCTTGTTAGCAGAGCGTGTGCAGGTCTTTCATAATCAAAGACTAAAAATAACTGTTGTGTGTGGCCAGTCAGGAGGATCACATATTACAAGCCATAGTATTACAGGAACCTTTCAAAGACTTAAAGTGGCACTACTGCAGTCCTCCTAAAAAGATAATCTGCTTTAGATTTAAAAACCTCAGCACTGGAAGATCCACTACAGCTGGTGTTCACCTGGTTAGTTACTCTTGTTATCTGTTTCCCATATCTGATCTGCAATTAGCTAGCTTCAGCTGCTGCTGCAGCATGCCAGCCTGCTGGCTTAAAGCGCTATCTACAATCAGATGTCTGCATTTAAGTAGCTGTCTCATTCAGCGCTCTAGAAAACAAAGTTACTGTGCAAGATTCAAGTCCATTTTCTGCAAAACCAGGTTTATTTGATTTGGGAGGGATGGGGCAGGGGAGTAGCGTGAAGAAATGGCCATGATACTAACTGCTAGGATATGAGGCTTCCATTTCTAGATTGCTGCTTTGACTCTAAAACCCACTGATGTCCTCGAGTTGGATGGACACAAACACATGCATAGAGCCAAAGCTGTGACCTCAAAGTAGTATGAAAAACAGACGGATACCACACCTTCCATTTTAAAAATCTCTGTTCACTGTAGAAAAGCGCCTTCCCAAACTGGCCTTAAAGAATATTTTCCCTGGACTTCAGGTTAGAAAGCAGAATTAAACCTTCTCAAGATGTGAAATGAGAGTAGACAGCAGTAGTTCTTACAGTACTTGCTGACATTCCTGGTACACAACACTAAGTCACCTGCCAGAGATCAGAAATGGACACACAAAGATAAATTCTTATATTAATCTGTCATACTGAGCTCCTGAATGTATTCACTACCAATTGAAACTCACACTCTTCTGGCTAGCTGCTTTTGGCCCACTACAAAGGAAAGAATCTATTGCTATCAGAGCATGCTAGCAAACGAAAGGTACAATCCATATCTCATCAAAAATATCGTATCTACAGGAAGATGAAAGCTCTATGTCCCATCCTCTCCCCCACTGCATCACCAGCCCAAACACCCACCTTGGCTCCCAGCTATCTGTCAGGCATGCTGTACTTCAAGACAAGGTCCTGGTCCCCAGCAAAACAGACCTGGGTGCTGTGCAGAAGGAAGAGAAGCGGGAATAACACCTCCCAAACCTGCACCACCGTGCTGGCTGTGCCCACGCACACAGTAGTCTTCCTCTGCAGACAGCACAAGACTGTACAGCTGCAATCTCCGATGCAACACTTCCGGACTGTGAACAGTTGTTGAGGGTTATAGTGATAGTTTGGAATCAATAAGCAGTTTTCATACACAGCAAGCTGTGGTAAACCCCTAGCACGTACACCAGCACTACAAGGCTAGAAGAAAGGAACTAAAGAAGCAGCCCAAAACAGAAGGAAGGAAAAATTTAGGTCACCGAGACTCTACCAGCCACTTAACTTCCCTCTCTTCGATAGTCTCCCTGGCATCTGCATGCTGCTGCAAGAAAAGTGACAGGAATCTCAGCAGAAAGCTCCGTCGCACCTTGTCCCTGTGCAACAATTCCCATCTACCCTTTTAACGAGGCAGCATCTATGCACACTTCAATCACTGACAGCATAAAGCTGTGCACAGTGCTTGGGCTCCGAAACTCATATCCCATCTCAGCTCATCACAGCTCAGAAAGCGTGGCCCAGGGAACGCAGTGCCAGGTTTCTCCTCAGCCCTTGCCCTACAAGGAAGAAATAGTAGGAGCTTAGGGTCAGAAGCATGGAGGATACATTTGTTGTGTGTTTAAGCTGTGTTGCTGAAGATGTTTTACTCTGCTTTGCATGTGTGTCTGTTCTGGGTGGTTTTCCTTGTGTTTAAAAAAAATAGGCATACTTAAAGTCTACTTTACAAAACCTCAGCAAATTAACACTGATCTTTGGCAGACAATTCTTCAAATGAATGTTCTGCAAATGACTCCTCACAGCATGCAAAGATTTAGATACGCTGGAACTGGCTCCGCAAAGGATGCTCTCTAACAAGAGGAATTTAAGCACTGATACCAGTTCAATTTGCCGCTTTTTGATTTTAATATAAAAAGAAATACTTTCTGCAAGGAAGGATTCAGCTTTCATTACCAGAACCCTAATACAGACTTTGCAGGCTAAACCAATTCACAGATAAGCACTTCTCATAAACATTACATATTTCTTGGCTTACACAGGTTCTGGAGAATGAAAGAACAGGCTGTGCTGACATCTGGTGGCTTTCTCTGCAGTTTATGGCAATAGGTCTAGGCTTTTCACTGCATTTTTTTTGCATTCCCGATGCAAACGAAACTTCTCTCGTTTCCTTCCAAGATACAAAGCATTATGATAAAAACATTTTTGTGTCCACTGACCAGTGGACAGTGCTGTCCTATGCAAGCCCTCCTGTAAAGCAACAAAGGATCCTTTGTTGTGCACTATTAGTAACAGTGTAGAAAAAGTCTCCTCTTTATTTCAAAGCATATTTCTTCATGAATTAAAAAAAAAAAAAACAACGTACAGTCACTGCCACAGGAAATGCTGCTGTTGCATATCAGATGAGGTGTAAACCTAACCATTAAAGCACTGCAAATCAGCAGAGGTGGCAGCAAGAAGCAAAGGGAAGTGACAGGGAAAACATGCAAAGGTGTGTCTGTTTCTCTAATTCAATAGGAAAGTAGGCAGTAGGAAAAAGTCAACGTCCTGATAATATGAAAAGTAGTAAAATTGTCTTCTGGGCATCGTTGTTTGATGCATTAATCACTTGCAAATCTGTGTCAAGTAGTACTTCGAAAAGAAAGTCAAGGAAGGAGGATCGGGTGCCAACCAGCAAGACTGAGCTCAGTCCAAACTGTTCAATAAGCAAAAGTGTGCCCTCGCCTTAAGCGTTTGTAATGCCTGCAGCCGGCTGAAGTTCCTCTGAAGCCAGGATCCTATCAGTCATATGAGACCAAGAATGAGTATCGCATGTTCCGTTTTCTGACTCTTGATCTCTGGACACTCAGGATTTCTGTGGCTATTTGCTTGCAAGGACAGGACCCACGGATGTCCTGTCACGGCTGTGGTAACTCTTGGACTGTTCCTTGCAAGCTCGCTTTTAAGTAAATGATCTGTCAGGGGATGTGTTGAATACTCCCAGGGAGTGAAAGAGAAACACTGCAGCTTACAATTTATCTCTGGATCACCTCTAAGACAGAAAGTTTACATCTGATAAAGCAGTTCCCCAACTTTAACAGTAGTGCATATCAGATCTTTGAGGACTCATTTATGCCATTGGTAACTGTAAACATTCAACTCAGCTATCCATGTCAGCAGTTTTCTTAGCTCTTGCTTCTTCAAGAGGCAACATAACTACCCCTGAACAGAAAAATACAGAAAAACTGCTGCACGCAGAAAATATAACGACAGAGCCACAAAAAACCAAGATGCCTATTCCAGCAGTTTATGAGTTCAATTCCAAAAATTATTAAAATGCACCATTTTCACACCTTTAGTGGTATAAAAAGCAGCACTACTCCAGTATTTCTGTGCCAAGAGTGTTGTACAGTCAAGATTTTGTGTGCTTATTCAGTGACACTGTTACCTCTTCTTCCTCTTCATGGTAATTCCTTTCCTCATTTCCTCTCTTCTCCTTCAGTAGCTATTCTTCCACACCTCCTAACAAAAACTCCAGTCTCTCTGAAGTTATTTTCTTTCTCCAAGAAACACCCAAGCCCCCCCCTCCCCCCGGCTTCCAGTTTGACTGCCTTTCCCTGCTACAGTGCAATAACCCACAAAAAGTTGCATCTTACTTCAGTGTCCACTCTGGATGCTGTTCTTTTTGTTTTAAAAAAAAAAAAAAAGGCTAGTGAAAGGCTCCAATGACATCTACTGAAAGATGAATCCTTATTAACCCCACGATGTCTAAGAACACTAGGCAAAGCTGTATGATTTCCCCACTACACATTATGGAGAAGCCACCTTTGACTAACAGTAATTGTAAACCGATGCAGTTCATGACCTCTGCCAGGATAACAAACCATGGTACCAACTCTGTAGGTGGTTTCCTTCAGTAGAAAGAGGATTTCATAACAACATGGGCAAAGACATGTCTTTAGCAATTTATTAGCTAGTGTTCACAGATTTCATTCAGTACTCAATGACCCTGGAATCAAACCTACTTTGACACAAGGCTACACCATACCCCACCAAAAAATGTTGGAACAGCACCTATCTTAACAAGTTCTCAGTTATTATCTGTGGTTTTGTGGGTTTATTTGAAAGAAGCATTATTAAAGGTCCAGTGAAAAAAAACACAGTAGAAAAACACTTCAGGAAGAATCCAGTTTACAAGTGTGGTCACTGAGAGCATTACAAAAAGCTCTATTGTGCTGCTGCATAAAGGAGCCAATGAAGTGCCATTGCCAGAGCGAACAGAGCCACAAAGCAGTAGTTTAACTCTTCCCTTGGAAAGAGAAGCTAATCTGGAGTGCCAGACACATCATTCTTGAATATTTGCATTAAAACATTTACCACTTTCTAGTTGATGCTGTAGAATTGCTCTTTCACTGCGCCACACTCGATGTGGCACTGAACGTTTGTAACTGTACTAGCCCAGAAAGGACAATTGTTAAAATTTGGTGACTCTTTCAAACGCAAATGCCTTAGAGAAAACAGATCACAAAAACAATCCAAATCTGTCTGAAAGGGCTGGAGAGCAAATTCGAATCCCCAAAACAGGAGGAAGAGAATGACAGTGTTTGCTCAGTCTGAGAGCCTGACTGTGCTGATGGACATCATCTAGATGCCTTGGTAGGACAGTCTGAGACATTGATCTCTCCGGTACGCCATCTACTTCTTACAAAGTTACCTTCATTATTGTAAATTTGGCTGAACAAAGCTGGTGTACTCTGGAGTGCAATGCATTAGCATAAACTGTCTGTGAAGACAGGTACAAATTCATATTAGCCAGATTAATCTGGCAAACATGACAGACTGCGTAAGAAGGTAGCTGAGACCCAGGCCCATGTTTGGGGAGCAGATACCAGCAACAGAAAGGCGGCCTGGACAGAAAGAGGAGGCAAGTGGTAAGTTCCCTGCACAAATTCATCAGAGCATGCGTAACAGCATCTAAATCCCAAGAGAACACAGGTGACTTCAGTGACACAAGACTCCTCCTCATGAGACAAAGATACAACCACCCTTTTAATCACAGATGACAAAGTGGTAGACTACTTTTGCAAGAGAATAAAACTCTGAAGCAAAGCTGTTGGTGAGTAACACCAGCTACTGAAACCAGCCTAAACCAGAGACTTGTCAGGAAGGATGAAGAAAATGAGGTGGGAACAATATATAGAGGTTTCTTTGGCCCTACATCTAAAGTAAGAGAACTTTTATTTAGATACTTTGGAAATCACACATGTGTTTCACTATCACATGTCAATTAAAAAAAAATCATCAAAGCTCTAGGAAATGGTAAGCTTGCTTCTCTGGAAAGTCTCTAGTGGAAATGGTGTTGTCAGCTCTCACCCAGAGCTGAGGGTAGATGTGTGGGTCTAAAGCAACTGCACATGAGGTTTCATTTGATTTAGCAGAGCCTCTGCCCAAAAAGCCTGCTAAGGCAGAGAGCCAGCATCACTTCTATTTCAGTGAAGAGAGACTTAAAGGCACAGTGTCCTACCTTGGTAACCCCTAAAAAGCAGTTTCATAAGCAGTGTCTATCTAAAGGTACATTACTGGATGCATGATTATTTTTTCTTATTTTTGATTTGGTTAATGTAGTAGGAAAGCCTGGAATTACCAAGAACTAACATATAGCAACAGAGTATTTGGCTCTTGGAAAGCAGGAAAGAATCAATTCCAGTCTTGAAGACATGTGGCTTGCAGACTGGGCCTCTCCGTGCAAAAATGCAATCGTTCAGGTTTTATTCTTAAAACCGAAACCGTGAGCTTCACTCCATTTGGAAAAATGCCCGATTCCTACTTATGCACACTGATGTCCTGGCAGAACTCAGGTTGCTACCCCATACATGAAGGTGTCTCCATGCAGTAAAGCTAGCAACAGGCAGGCTGGTCCTTGAACACAAAAGCCTCCCAACAGTCATTTGTCCCTTTCAGCATGCTAAAGAGGGCTGGAAGAGAGTATAAAGGAAAGCATTCACCAGTGAAGAGCATGAAACACTTGCCAGTCTGCACCATTGAAACAAAAGAGACCAAACATAAAATGAGAGAAGCAAAGCTATGACTTGAAACAGAGAGATTCTCTTCTCAAACTCTCTAAAATACCCAGTGATTTGGTCATAAAACGCTTCCATTTTCATTAGAAGTTAGAACTGTGATGGGATCTTGCTGTGCATTGTATAATCTCCGTATGTAGCTAATGTCTGCTGTAGGATCACACCAAGAATGTGTCTCACAGGTCAGAGATTGCACTGCCTGCATCGTAAGAGGCAAGCAAAGGAAAAAGAAATGCGAGAGAGTCATTTATGTCCCCCAGTTTTCCTTCTCTCAGTCTTAGCATATTGACAGAAATTAATTTCTATAGGAAGGGAATTGCACTGTTTGCATAGCAATCCTCTAGGATTTATTGATCTTTAAGAAAAATCTCATTAAGCGGAATAAGGAAAATTTACAACAGGTATGGGAAAACAAAACAATCTCTTGGGATCTTCACCAGGCCGAAACAGGATTAGCTTTGTAGTTTCTGTAATCCTCCTCGCAGAAGAATGCTAATTCGGTCTCATTTGCTAGAATGAATAAAAAATTAAATATTTAGCACACCAGTAAATGAACCACCCAACAGACAGCTATTTAGAATCTTAGAAGACAATTGGCAACTTTTTGGTCAAAGACAATTATAAACCACCACACACTTCCCCCCCCTTATTTTTGCAAAAAAGATTCCAGTATTAAAGATGTCATTTAACCTTGTTTAAAAAAAAAAAAAAACAAGCAAGAACCTGAATATATAGAAGTAAATTAGTACACAAGACCCCTCAAGATCTGTTTAACACAGCCTTCAGAATTGTTTGTATAAGCATTCAGCAAATTAAGTGATTGCATTTCTAACGCCTTCAAATGCTAGAAAAATAATGAAGCATGATTTCCTCTTTCTTTGTGTGCATTTTGCTGTTAGGAAAGGGAAAAAGAAATTACTTTTTCCATTAAATTAGCCTGTAGGTATAATAATTTAATACTTAGAGGATCAGTAGAATATTTTACAGATCACTTTACATTCTCCCTCATGACCCATCAAAATATGTGTCTGAAGAACTTAATTTTTTGCCCTGCTGATGATTAATTCATGAGGCTTCAACAGTATGCAAAGTGAAAGACACAAATTGGCTTCTCCAGCAATACCTTCAAATACCTCTAATTATTCACAGGGGATATGGCAGAGCTAAAGGACCCACAAAGGTTCAGAGCAGTCACAATTCTTTCAACCCAGTAGGTCAAGGACTTCGTCTTCTAAAACAATAAGTCAGCAACATTACTAATTCAGAACAGAGACAAATCTGATGGAAAGCCTTCACAATTATTAAACTTGGAATTCTTTAAGGTGCTGAGCCAATAAGTTCCACATTTGTTTTTTAAATTAAACCTGAAGTTAATGAAGTCTGCCTGTCTTGTAAAAAAGAAGGAAAAAAAAAAAGAGCAGAAGGGGTTTTAGCATTTCAACTAGAAAACAGACAGGACTGTTTGCAATGAATACTGAACACTATTAACATACACCATGCTCTTAAAAACAACAAGCAAGCATTAACTTTGCTGACTAGATAATAGCTGTAATAATAATCACTACCTCAGAGGCTTTCCTGAGGATACTTATCTAATGCCCTCATCATTTATAACTCTCTAGCCCAACCCTGTAAAGTGCCAAGGGCAATCAACTGCAGCTTAGAAAAAGTGTTCTGCGTGTCTCAGAATTTCCCAGATTTTCTAACGGCAAGTCTCTGTTCTATTCTACTAAATCTTGTCCAGACTAGATATTGGAAAAATATAATATGTCAATAAGAGATTTCAAGTCTTCTTAGTGATTTAAATTAAACTGTACAAGATGAGGACTAGTGGTATATGCTATCATACTTCCTTCGTCCACTCTTTTCCAGTTCTTGTTGAAGAAGGAGGACTTCTTCAAGATTTTACTACAAAGACCCCACTCTTAACTTACCTAATTTTCATATCAAGATACGCTGGAACATATCAAAATTCAAAATGGTATAATGGCACGCTGCATTTTACAAAGCAAGAGTTTTTCTTTTCTATCACAAATACCCACGACATACTAATGACTAACTGCTGCTAGTTATTCTGACAAAAATTAAAAGCAGCTTTAAATTGTTTTCTGCCCTGAATAAGCCACCCCTCTCTTTGTACAGAGACACAGAACAGGCTAGTCTATTCCAATTTCCTTTCACTGTAACGTTTACTCTGATGTTTTGACACCTTTTTCGAGATCACATCCAACTGTTTCACTGCTGTAGCTACAAACCTAGTTTCAAAGATGGATTATATATATATAAAAATATATATATATTTATCAATACCTTTTTGAAAGAAGGCAGCTCTGGACAATGCTGTTTCTAGTTCAACATTCAGCACTGTCATCAGTCCCTCTCCCGAACTGCATTGCCTCTTATGCCTCAGGTAGATAAAAATCATGCTTAAATGAATCTTCTGCTAACTAAATTACAAATCTATAAGACTTGACTGCCAGTAATCCTCCTTTCTGAGGAAACTTTTTTTTTTTCCCCCTCCAAATAAAAAGACCTGGTTTAGTACAAACAGCCAGAGAATAGCTATCATTCGTATCATAGGAACACCCAAAGACCTTTAGGAAAGGTGTACTGAGGCCAGTTGCAGTGCACCCCAGAGAAAAACATTAAAGAGACATCCCAAGTCACTTAAAACCAGAAAGTAAATGGCAAGAAACAAAAGAGCCAAAAAAACTATGAGAAAGAAATCCCATTCACTAGCTGGGGAGCAATCAGAGGGCATCAGGAACAGGAGGGAGCTTTCTCTCCAACACCCCTGCACTTAAAGCGCAGGTAGTTATGCACTCCAGCTAGGCAAATCGGATTCAAATGAGCGAATGTCCATACCAAGGTGGAATGCAACTACATCCCTTAAGTACCCTGCTGCCACAAAGTCATTCAGCCACATTTATGAGAAGCCCAAAGGACATCCAGGGACCATCAATTTTATCATGACAGACATTTCTTTACATTATTACCAAAAGACATGCCCTATATGTAGTCCCCTGTCAAAATGTGAGAAATCAGGTCAAGTTTCAACTCTTTGCTATGTTCAGCACATTCTCTAAATGATACTCCTTGAGCTTTCCTGAGCAATCTGGCTATCAAGCACTGTATGCTGCACATTAAACAAATCTAATCTTATTTCATTATTCCACACTGGTTCCACTACTTACATTTCTAACCAAAACATCAGTTTAAATGTTACTGATAAGACTAAGCAGACACGGTACTAATAACCTACCTGTCAATCATTTAAAATTACTCTCAGCAGAATTATAAGCATACTCTCTAAAAATCACAATTTGCATTCTGAACACTTGGAGTGCAGATACCTGCTGCCCTCAGTCCAATGATTTGAATGTACGTTATCCCCCCTTCTTCCCTGAATAATTATCAAGTAGTGTAAAGAGCATCAGGAATAGCATTTACTTTTCAGCAGGCTATCCAAACATAATCAGCCAGTTATCAGTTTAATGACAACCACAATGAACAGCACCTTCAGTCAATACAAATGTACTCTTACCTACTCCAGCTGCTTTTAGCGTACTGTCTTCTTTCAAAATCAGTTTGTCATCATCTTCCAAACTCACTACAAGTTCACCAGTCTACAAATCAGAGAACCAGAATACGAAGATAAGAATAAGAATCTTCTGACTGTCTCTGCCCCAGCCTTGTTTGACAGTGCAGAGATCTGCCTGCATTAAAGCATGCAAAAGGGGAAGAATACAGCTAATAATCGTACCTTAGATTTGTGTGCTTGGTGAATAATCTTCATTGTATCTGAAAGAAAATACAATGTTTTCCTAAAATAAGGAATAATAATACCACTCAATAAGCAGGTAACACTGAAAGCTGTACTTGGGGAAGGAGGAACAAACAAAGGGGTAAGGTTTGAAATCTTTTATTAACACGAATTTTGTGTATTCAGTCTAAAAGAGGAGAAAACATCTTAATTTCCCAGTCCTGCAGCCACAGTCTTAAACCAGTCAATCCAACATTAAGATACTACATACTATTGAGCTTCTGTCTGCTGGCTGACTTACAATAACTAACTAATGACCATCCCAATCACCAGTCAAAAACCATCAATTTAAATGCCAGTTAGGGTGTTTTAACCTAACAGGTTTTACATTGCCCCTGCAATTGGGACAGGACAAACAGCATTTATGCACGGTCAACTACTAAAGTTGATAGGCAGCAAGTGATTAAGACACAGTAACCTGGCCACTTGAGGTCATTCCTTGAAATTTCCCTTCTCATGAAGAAAGCACCCATGTAGAAATTTTGTTAAGCAAGTCCATTTTCCATGAACACGTACAGCCTCTCCTCTTTTTAATGCTATACCCTATTCAGTAATATTTATCTCTGATATGTTTGTGCAGTGTAGCACTGTAAGAAATTATGCTATACAAAAAAAGAAATACCGCTTTCCTCTGTCAGTGTGGGCAGGGCTTTGTTAACAGAAGGGAAAAACTGGGGAAAATAATGCGGTCACTAAAGCAACCAGATGAGTGCAAAGATCCAGAGGGAATGGAAGTCAGAAGATGCCCATGCAGCACTAAAAAAACCCCAAAAAACAAACCACCAAACTCCAAAGCCTCCGAGTTTGAACAAATTCAGAATAACACATCAATCCCTTCCCAACAAAGAAGCAAAAAACGGTTCGGTTTGCCTGCTCATTTTCTGCTCTAGTTTGGTTTTGTGCATTAACTGAACACTACCTGTTGAAATAGTCTGGTAAGAGAAGGATGCAAGAAAGTTAAATATAGGCTAAAACGACTTTCAGACTACCAAGAGCAAGTATTCAGATGTTCAGAATAAGAGATCCCACTCCCATTCAGAAGTTTGCTTCCATACCACTCTGGCCCATTTTGAACATTTTATTTAAAACATTACAGAAGGTCAAAAGTACTCTGTATTCCCACTGCAGAGGTCACTGAAAAGGCAGTCTTAGCGTGCTGTACTAATTGCAGTATTAGAAGCAAGACACGTATTAAATTGCAGTTCCCGGATCCATCTTGCATAGAAGCATTGCAAAAAGACCAAGCAATCACAGCAAAAATACACTGCAATCACGAAACCTTTCTACCACAGCAAATACAATCCAGCCTCTGCCTGTTAATTTTAAACTTCTCCAGCTACTTTGCAACATCCCCTTTTCTCTAGTCTTTGCCCACTCATTCTCTGAGCTATTGTCTCAATTTTACTTCTTCACAACTCCGCCACTGGCATCCAGCAGTTCACTGTGTCTTTACCTGAGCTATTAAATGGCTGCCCTAACTCGGTTACAGAGATGAAACTACAGTCTCCTCACATCCTAGCTAAAAAGCCTTATGTCCTCTCAATTGCCTTTGCTATTTCATCCCAATTTAGTCCCACTCAATCATATTCCCACATTTTTACCTTTCCGTTTCTGCTAATAGATCTTCTGTGGCAACAGATAAGAAATCACTTTCTAAGTCTGATTCTGTGAAGTACCTACCACATTGCTCCACAGTCATGGAAAAAAAAAATAAATTGAGAAGCGGCTTATGAGACAAGTTGGCACCCAGGCATCAGTGAAAAGATGGCAATGACAGGGTAGGAACATGAGAATATTGACTGATAAGAGTTCTAGAACAAGGACAAGAATGATGTGTACAAAGAAATGAAGAGAAAATGAAAGTCTTAAGCTTCGAGGTGTGAGTTAGAGCACCAAGCCAAGAGGAAAAATGTGATGGCATTATATATGACGTTGAGAGAACAAAGTGGTGCTGGATTCTGGGGAGAAGGAAGCCGAAACAGGCACAAGGTGAGAGACAGCCAAGTCCAACTGAGATTTCTGGCACTGCCAAACAAAGCAGAAGGAAAAATCTGACTCTTAACTAGCACTATTCATGCAGAAGCCTCACTGCCCTTTCATCACCAAAATACAAGAAAGACAGTAGAGCACATAAGAGATGCCAAAAACATGAACCTGGATGATTCACAGCCCGAGGGGAAGGTGAGGAACTTGGCTTTGATTTTTCTGTGTGAAAATTTCCACACAGCTAGCACCATCCCACTAAAAGTAGGCGCCCACTTAACTGGTGTAACAGGTTTTAAAGTTCTGCAGTGTTTTTCACCCACATTTTGCTCAGTCCTACACAGCACAATCAGGTGCTCAGCCACAATATATGCCTTGGGAAAAACTATACTGATGCTCTAAGTGATGAAAGAACTAGCAGTAGAGATAGGCAACACCAGGAATACAACTGATAGCAGCAGTCCTCCATAGGACCCCCTGATCTAGCCAAAGCCACAGATATTAGGGGGAGGAAGGGCACCTCAAAATTCAAACTTACAGTTACCTAGATTTTAAGACCTTAAGTAATATATTAAAAATAATAGTAATGTTCAAGTCCTTGCCACTGACGTATTGTAAATCTTAATCCCTAAATCTTAATTTGTTTCACCATCAGCAAGAACACAGAATGAAATGCTTGGTTTTGTTTTTTTTTTTTTAAATAGGCAAATAGAGTCTATTACCATTCACATGTATTAAGTACGTTCCTCATTCAACTCTTTCAATCACTGCAGAGGAAGGAGTTTGTCAACTCCAAGAACATGGGAGACAGAGAGGATCAGTTGCAGCAAAACTCCAAGGGAACTTTCAGAATTGCCAAGTTTAGGAAAAGATACGTTACTGACATCCGAGTTAACAAACTCCAAGAAAGGAAGTAATTTAGTCTGTTTGAAAGTATGTTCTGTCCCAAACAGATGAATTGCATATGTTCATGCCAATCTTAACAAAAAGGAAATATACACATAGCTTTACCTTAGAGGACAAAGTCAGCCTAAATTTCACACCAGGCTGTTTCATGCCGTCAGCTTGTATTTAAAAGCTTTCTTATCTACTTTGAGCAAAGTTCCCCTGCTTCTCTTATATCGTGTAAATTATTTAAGTATACAAGTCTTAAGCATCTTCCATTTACTGCCTTCAGCTCCCACTTCACCATCCTTTCTGACTTCACAATTAGTAAATAGATACTGAAATACATAAGCACATAGAGAACTACAATCTCAAAGCGTTTGAGATCACAAGCTGCTCACTGGAGTAAAACCAGAGTTAAAAGGCACTTATAAAAGTAATAAAAAATTAATACCAAAAACCATCAGTACCAATTAGCAAATAATGTATGCAGCCTAATTCAAAGATTAATACAGAACTTCAAAATAACGGTCAGGTTCTCTAGACGTGATCCCAGTGGCATAACCCCAGCTACAAGAGCTGGATAGAGTTGCAAATGTAGGCAGGCACTGCCACCAGCATGAGTGTTCTACAGCAGTTGTCTTCTAAATTGTATAGAAACTGGTATAAAATATTATGTCTGCACTTTACAGGAATTAAAACAAGAAAAAAACCTACATACCATACTTGTAATTTTTGAAAGGAGGAGGAAGTCCTGTTCTTGAAGGCACATCTATTAAAATAAAAGCACCAAGTTAAAACAAAGTTGTCTTTTTTTTTTTATTTCCAGTATTTTATTTTCCATTAATTTATGCATGCGACCTGGACATCCTTTACATCAAAATAAATCCACAACACAGGAGACTTGTTTGAGCATAAAATACTAAAACACAACCTTTGGCTTAGATTCTATAGTTACTCCATGTCTGATTAACTTCACTTGAGCATGAAGTCCCTCTGAACAAAATGACCCATGAGGACAGTGAGTCAATGCAACTAGGATATGATCACCGGAGTCCGATCCTTCAGAAATCTGCCAGGAACATCCTGTTGATAGTTTGCACAGCATCTCTCTCTACCTTATACAAACAGCTGACAACTGTCATTCATAACTGAATTGTTCAGTAAACACAGCCATATGAACCAGCCACAAAAAGGAAGCCAAACTGTAGAAAATTAACTCTTTAGCCACATGCAGGACACAGCCCATAAGCAACTGCAAGAACACGAACAACTTCCCTGATGTCAGCGTTCCCAGTGACACCCAGGGATTTAACCAGGGCCTTGGAAGGCCCAGCCACTTGTGGGGTGCTCGGCAGCAAGGCAGCTGAAACCATAATTTCATCAGTAGTTTAACAATTTATCTCAAACTGCCCCTTCAGAACAGATCATAGTAAAGGAGGGAACACAGCTCCTTTTGGACCGGGAACAGCACCATCCATCCATCTGTGGAATGAGGTTCCAAAAAGTCTTGTTCAAGACACTAGCTTTGTCTCAAATAACAGCGAGTTGCAGTGCTGCACACATCAAAAGCATTGTTTTTTATTTTATTCTTCATAACAGCAGCTGTACCATATGTTCTGAAAGTGCTTGTAGTTTTCTAAAAGCATCCTAAGATCTTGCCATGCCTATCAACTGTCTAGAAGCATGGAAGTTGCTGAAAACACAATACAGCTGTGAGGCCCAGGGCAATGTCCTAGGAGTTGCTCAAATGTTATCAGCTGTAACAGTTCCAGACTTGTTTAAGCTGACTTCATGCAAAAAAATCCAATTATGTTATTCTGCACCCTTTGAATGTCTCCATTTAGGTGTGTAGAAATGCACCTGCAAGATTAGGGTAACACCCTAACTGCTGTGTCACTGCGTGGGCTGGTCTACATTAATTAACTTTTAGATACACTGTCACTTTCACCCAGGCTTCTAAAACATAAAGCCCATAAATGAGTAAATCTACTCATTTAGCACCACAAAGCTCAAGATGGAGACAAGAAACTCAGAAGCAAACATGCACAGTGAGACCTCACAGTGTCAAAAATAATTTTTCAAGAGCCTCTCTCCTCACAAATAGCAAACAGACTTGCGTTCCCACATTCCACATATTGGTGTAGTTCCTAAGGATCAAAGGCTCTCTAAATTCTATTAATTTATTCCTGTTAATTTATGAATAGCTGCCTGACAGCACCACTCAAGGAGCCTGAGGCACTGAGCCAAATGCAGCCATGCCATCGTCTTTTTTTGACTAAACATGGGGATTTGGGCAGGGGAAGCAGTCTTCCCAAATTTAGGCATGGCACACCGACCACGGAAGCTCTTATTAACTCCAGACCTCTCATCCAAGGGAGGAGAGTACACAGGGGATGTAAATACAAATCTGGCATCTCTACCAAAGCCGCAGAATTCCCATTCATTTGCTTCCTTCCACTTTCTTGTGCAGAGGCAGCAACACATGGGACTGAAGCGAATGAATACGACAGCCACCCCTTACCCTTCCGCACAAAAGTAATGAACTGCTTTACTGTCTGATCCAAGTTAACTCCATGATACACCAAAGGTCTGAAGTTCCGGTGTTCAAAAGAGCGAACAAGACGGACTGTGATGGTTGAGTTTTCTGCTGACATGAGAATTAATTCTGAATAACCTGGAAAACATTAAAGAGAGGAATTATTGCCTTTCCTCTGTCTATGAGCACAGCTAGAAAACAAGGTGCAGGTGGGCCTCATGCAAAGATTAAGCACAGTGAGAAATTCAATAGCACTATGTCTTTCAGGACTTAACTTCTATTATTTCTACAGAAGCAGTAACAGGATCTCAAAACAAACAGGGTTACCTAGGATATTATTGATACTGCACACCAAATAGTCCAGTATTTGTACCTGTGCTGTATACGACAGCACCAGACTCCCTACTAAACACCCAAAAATGTTATGGATAAATGCAAGTATGTTTGGGTTTTAAGTGACTGAAGACTTCACCTGCTGGGTGAGTAACCTTGTGCTCTGAAAGAATGTACCAACATTAACAAAACCAAAACCTTTTTAATATACTTATGTCATAGAGAGCATAATACCCTGAAAAATGCCTAAGCTGTTACACAATGCTCATTTTCACCTCCCTATAGAAAGTGGAAAAACCTCCCCCACATACACAGGCAAATAATTCTCCTGGTATACTGCTACATAATTAAGGGGGATAATTTAATTTATAATAGTAGGTCTTTAGAATGGCTCTACAGGGCTTACACTACTTTAGCAGAAAGCAGAACCTACAACAGAATCGCCTTATCAACCTGGGCCCCTCTTCAAACAACCCCACACGTTGTTCCATTGGATTCTTTCTCTCCACAGGAAAACAAGCTATTTCCTACTCCGACAATCTTCTCTATTTTTGGTGCTGGGTATTCCTCAACAACCTTGCTTTCCGGTCACACACTAAACTGCCGTGGCTGCTGCAGCAATGAGCAAAGACTGCAGTCTAAGCACTGCAACATCAGCCAGGGGCACAGCACCACCTCTGCATCTCCTATCCCTTAGCAGCCGTTTCAATCACCACTGCCAGTCCCACAAGGGATTCTCACGCCTATTCATCCCTTTATGCCTGTGTGCGTGGGGAGGCGTTGTGAGGTTTTTTTTTTGCCTTTTTTTGTTGAATTGGAAAATTATTTAAGTGCTCCACCATCATGCAGGTATCCAGGTACCTCCCAGTCTTTGCTATACTTGTCCTAGCTGTAACCTGGCATAATAAACCAGCAATATTTTCTTCAAATGCTTTCTGCAGAATGGGGACACAGACCTTTCACGTCACAAGACAACTTGTTTTTACAACCCGTTGGTTATTAACTCACAGAGCTCTCATTCCATTTTCATCGTAAATAAGCTGTGATACACAAATAAAAATGCCAATCGAGAACAGCATATTCTTCTGCACCTGAAAATAACTAGACTTATATTAAACAGCAAAGATGGGTATTTTCTTGATGCTATTCCACACGGGCTTGAGATCTGGAGGGCACGGTCCAGAGCAAAGAAAAGGGGACAGCGTTCACTTCACTTCACTCCTCCCGAGCGGCGCGGAAGAACATCGTAGGAACACAGAGCCGGGAGCACAGGCGATTGGAAATCGCCCATTTTCACATTTACCGGACAGACGCAACAGACTAATCCCACCTAGGGCTAGCACCACGTACTACCCAGCGCCTCCCCGGGGACAACACGGCAGATTCTCCTCAGGGCGCTGCCCGGAGCGGAGGCGCTGGTGGTCAAAACCTCTGGTGAGGAAGAACCTCCCCGGGGCCCGCCCGGCTCACTGCCCGCCGGCAGCAGCA